>NC_081323.1:84313378-84616395 GCF_026419965.1 Kogia breviceps
ATTTTACATTCCCATCCAGTGTGATGGATAATAAACGGTATAAGAAAAACAACTGGGTCTTAAACTTAGAAGGGAGGAGAGAAATCCAGAGAAGGGTGGTGCAGTGTGAGTCATCCAGTTACTCCACATCCTTACCAGCATTTGCTCTTATCACTATTTTTAATTTTAGCCATTCTGACAGGTGTGTAGTAATATCTCATTCTGGTTTTCATTTTCATTTTCCTAGAGGCTAATGCTGTTGAACATCTTTTCATTTATGTTCAAATAATTGCCATCCGTTTAGCCTCTTTTTTTTTTTTTTTTTGGCTGTGGCACGCAGCATGCAGGATCTTAGTTCCCCGACCAGGGCTTGAACCTGTGCCCCCTGCAGTGGAAGCGTGGAGTCTTAACCACTGGACCACCAGGGAAGTCCCCATATAGCCTCTTTCGTGAAATGTCTGTTCATGTGTTTTGCCCATTTTCTAACTGGATTGTTTGTTTGTTTGTTTGTTACAGTTTTGAGAGTTTAAAAAAATATTCTTTATATAGATATGTACTTTGTTGGAGATGTTATTTGCAAATATATTCTCCCATCTGTAGCTGCCATTTCATCCTCTTAGCAGGGTCTTTCACGAAGTAAAAAATTTTAATTTTGATGAGGTCCAATTGATCAAGTTTTCCTTTTATGGACTGTGCCTTTGGCATCAAGTCTAAGAACTCTTCCCCTAGGTGTAGGTTCTGAAGATTTTCATCTATTTTTTCCCCTATATTTTATAGTTTTGTATTGAAGTCTATGATCCATTTTGAGTTAATTTTTGTATAAGGTGTGAGAGGTTTAGGGCAAAGTTCATTTTTTTGCTTATGGATGTGCAACTGCTCCAGCACCATTTGTTGAAAAGGTCATCCTTTCTCCACTAAATTCCTATCACCCGTTTGTCAAAAATCAGCTGGATCTAATTCTGAGTTCTCTGTTCTGTTCCATAGATCCATATGTCTGTCCCTTGCCAATACCCCACTGCCTTGATTACTGAAGTAAGCCCTAACACTGGGTAGAGTGATTCCTCCCACTTTATTCATTTTAGCTGTTATTTTATTTTTCAAATATACAATACAGTATTATTAACTATAGGCACCATGCTGTACATTATATCCCCAGGACTTGTTTTATAACTTGAAGTTTGTGCCTTTGGACCCCCTTCACTCAGTTTGCCCACCCGCTACCCCTCTGCCTCTGGCAACCACCAATCTGTTCTCTGTATCTATGAGTTTGGTATTTTTCTTTTTCAATTCCACATATAGGTGAGATCATACAGTATATGTCTTTCTCTGTCTGACATTTCACTTAGCATAATGCCCTCAAGGTCCATCCATGTTGCTGCAAATGTCAGGATTTCCTTCTTTTTTATGACTGAATAATATATACATATTTTCATTATCCATTCATTCATCAATGGACACACTTAGGTTGCTTCCATGTCTTGGCTATTGTAAATAGTGCTGCAATTTATTTATTTATTTATTTTTGGCCGCATTGGTTTGTTTGTTTGTTTATTTATTTATTTTTGGCCGCATTGGGTCTTCGTTGCTGCGCGCGGGCTTTCTCTAGTTGCGGCGAGCGGGGGCTACTCTTCGTTGCAGCGCACGGGCTTCTCATTGCGGTGGCTTCCCTTGTTCCCGAACACGGGCTCTAGGCGCGCAGCCTCAGTAGTTGTGGCTCGCGGGCTTAGTTGCTCTGCGGCATGTGGGATCTTCCCGGACCAGCGCTCGAACCCGTGTCCCCTGCACTGGCAGGCGGATTATTAACCACTGCGCCACCAGGGAAGCCCAGTGTTTTTATTTCTTTTGGACCGATCTCCAGAAGTGGGATTGTTGGATCATATGGTAGTTCTATTTTTTTTTAAATTTTATTTTTTTGACCACGCCACGAAGCTTGTGGGATCTTAGTTTCCTGACCAGGGATCGAATCCAGGCCCACGGCAGTGAAAGCACCAAGTCTTAACCGCTGGACTGCCAGGGAGTTCCCTGGTAGATCTATTTTTAATTTTTCGAGGAACCTCTCTTTTCTACAGTGGCTGCACCAATTTGCATTCTCATCAGTGCACAAGGGTTCCGTTTTCTCCATGTCCTTGCCAACACTTGTTATTTCTTGTCTTTTTGATGATAGCCATTCCAACAGGGGTGAGGTTATTTTACATTCTTTTATTTTATTTTTTTACCACACAGATATAGTTTTGAAAATTTTTATGGGGTTAGATAGAGATTTCAGTGTAACTTGGAGCATGTCCTCTCTCCACTTAAGATCTTTTCAGGGCATCGTGTCGCATTTAGGATGAAATCCAAACTGCTTGCCTCAGCGCCTGGCTGTGGCCCCTGCCCACCTGCCTGGCCTCATCTCTCCAGGTGTCCCTTTGCAGTCACTTCTGCTGTGCCTGGCTAGTCTCAGTTCATTTCCTCTTGCAAATGCTGATTGTTCTGTTTTGAAAGTGGTACCCCCACATTTTTCACTTGGCTTGCTCTCATTCCTCCTTCGGATTTAGTCTCTAGCTACCTCAGAGAGAGGTGCCTTCCCTGAATTCCTGTCCCCCTGTCCCCTGGGCTTTGTTCAGGGCTGTGTTCCAGCGCTCACCCCAGCACAGTGCCGGGCATGCGCAGGGCAATGGGGTTCGGGGTAAGGAAGGATAACTCAGGTAGGTAGTATGTACCCCTGGGTCCTAGTCCGCTCACCCGATGGGGTCAGACTCCTTCCGTTTGGCGTCCTGTCTCTGGCTCCCCAACTGTGCTCCCTTTCCAGGCTGTGCTCCCCTGCCCAAGGGAACCTTTAAGACCCAGGGGCCAGTGAGGAGAGGCAGCAAGCTGGGGGCTGCGAGGAAGAGGCAGAGGAGAATGAGCACTGTCCCGAAGGGCTGCTGACCCCTGGGTCAGGCCCAGTCCGCAGAAGTAGGGGTTAGGGAATGACAAAGGAGAAACCCGCCTCTGAAGCAGACAGGAGTAGGAAGTCACAGGTGCGACCCCTCATCCCTAACAGCACACCTAGATTTGTTGCTTTCCTCACCACCCTGTCCTTCACCTGAGGGCCCCCTGAGATGTGCTATGCAGCTCTCCACCCCGTCAGCAGCTGTGGCTTGACCTGTGTGTCCCTGCCCCCAAGGAAAGGCTTCCCCCCTGGGGCCTGTCAGGGCAAAACCTCCAGGCAGCGGTGACCAGGTGCCCGGGCACCTGTGTGGCACCCCCCCCCCCTTTTCCTCTCAGGACCCCGTGGTCCTGTCTCCCTCCTGCTCTTCCTGTAACACCCAAGTGTCCTTCCTTCTCCCAGTCCCCGTGATCCAACCAGGAGACTCTGGAGCCAATCAGAGAGAAGTCAGGGCAACTTCCACTCCAACGTGAGTGGGAGCAAAGGAACGAGGGGTCAGGGCCACGTGAGGAATAGGCTTCTCTTCAAGAACTCTCTGGGCAGAAAAACTGGTACCCAGCAAAGTCAGTCTCCTGAACCTAAGGCAATGCAGGAGAGGGGGCTTCAGAGCCCCATCCTGCACTTCTCAGCAGTGCACGGGAGGCTGAGCCAGCCCAGCCTTTGGATTCAGAAAGACCTGGTTAAAATCCTGCCCTTCCCGGCTGTGTGACCTTGAGCAAGTGAGTTAACTTGTCTGAATCTCACTTTCCGTATCCGGGAAAAATGGGAAATATTTATTTCACATGGCTGTATGAATGTGAAGCGCCTTGCACAGGGCTTGGTACCCAGTGAACTGACAACAGGTGAAAACTCTTCTCCAAAATGTATCATTAAAGAAGCGGTTCTCCCAGTGTGGTCCTGGACCAGCGATATCAGCATCCCCGGAGACAGGTAGAAGTGCAGACCCTCAGACCCCACACCTCCTGAATCAGAAACTCTGAGGATGGGGCCCAGCAACCCATTTTAACAAGCCCACTGAAGTTTGAGAACTGCTGACACTTCGAATGAGAATGTGGACAATGAGATTCTGAAGCCTAGGAGACATCAGAACCACCTGGAAGCTCGTTAAAAATACAGATTCCTGGCCTCAAAGCCAGAGATTGAGATGGGACCTGGGAATCTATATTTTAACCTGCGATTAGTCTGATGGGGGACCCTGCTCCAGAGGCTGCCCTGGGGGGAGGTCATGGAAGGCACTTCGAGTCATAGAAGGCTCCAGCCTGGGGAGCTGAGGGCTTCCCAAGGGTGGAGAAGGGGATTTCAATCTGGAGAAGGGAGGAATTTGGACTTTACCCTAAAGTCCCTGTGGAACGGGAAGGAGTAGTGCCCAATGAGGGAAGGGCGTGCCCTCCGTGGCCCAACGCCGTGACGTCACCCCACGAGCCGCGACCCCTTGCGCTCCGTCCGAAGGGGCGTGGCCTCTGGGAAGGGGTGGGGTCTCTCCCACCTCTGCCCTCGGTCTAGTCGGACCTCCCTCCACGACAGGTGGGTGCGGGTGGGGAGAGGCCTGGCCCGAGGGCACCGAGCGCAGGGTGGGACCTGTGGGGGCGGAGGGGTGAGCGGGGCGGCCGCCAGGCTGGGGCACCTGGAAGACCGGTTGCCTCGCGGTCCTGAGCTCCGGGGGCCCTGCGGTGCGCGGACGCCGTTACTCCCGCGTCGGCTCCATGGCCGTCTCGCCTCGCCTCACTGGGCCTCAGGTTTGGGAGCTCGCAGCAGCCTTGCGGGGACGGCGACGGAGATGCGGGTGGCCTCGTGGCGGTGTCCGCGAACAGCGAGGCGTACCATCGTGAGCCCCTGAGCCCCGGTCGAGGGGCCGGCGCCCCCCTCGCAGCCCCGACGGCGTTAGCCGATGGAGGATTATGGAGGAGCTCCTACCCCTTATCCTTAAACACTCAGGGTCACCCGTGGTGACACGGGCCAGTGGAGACACTGGTTTCCTGGGACAGCTAATCTCTAGTTAAAACAACTCCTCAACAAGCTAGTGAAACCATGTCCTTTGGCCTGGAACAGCCGGCCTCTCTCTCCCTCTTTCCCTCTCTGTGTCCTGCTCTTGTTGCCAAGTACACCACCATCGGGGCACTTACTTCATGTCGAGCGAGATTTGTATCAGCTTCTCATTTAATCCTAAGGGCAGGCCGTCCCTTAGGCCCTAAAGTCATCACCCCCATTTGACAAATCAGTAAATTGTGGCTTAGAGGGGTTCAGTAACTCCGGCAAGTTTCCAGCTATGAGAGTGAAAAAATGTCTGCCAGGCCGGTGCCCTTGTCATGGACCACTGCTTTCCCCACCTCTCTGATTGGACCCAGGGGTCCCTCCTTCTCTCCCCCGGAGCCCCCCTCCTCCATCCCTCCGCTTGCTATCGTGTAGGTTATACACCGCACAACTCCACAGTCGACAGACGTATAGAACCATTAGGGCAATTTTCCATCAGATGGCAGTAAAGAGCTTTGAGGAAGGGGCACACTTTTCTCATTTGCACAGAGTAGCCTTCTAGAATGCCCTGCTGTCCCTGCAGCCATCTCCCCACATTTCTTTTTCCTCTCCCTGGCACAGAACTTGTTCCTGGTGGGGGATCTGACCTCATCCACCCCTTTAGCTCTCATTGCACCCACTTCATGCTTCTAGGGTTTTCTCTCCTGCCAAGGAGCAGCTGATCTTCAGCATCCAGCATCCCCCAAACCTGCCACTTCTGAGCTGTATCAGGAGACCTGCTGCTTCCTGCTCTGTCTGGTAGGCCTGGCTGTTGTGGGCATGCTCTCTCTCTGCAGTCAACCTGAGCTGCTGCTGCTGGGAGTGAGGCTGGTGGAGGCTGGATGGGGAGGCTGCCTCGGCCAATGGGGAATGGGGGGATGCTGGAGTCCTGGGGAGAAGTGGAAGTCCTGGATAGGAGAGAGGAAGGGGCTGGCTGCAGGAGATGCCAAGGAGAGGGGACTAGCCCCTGGTGGTGGCAAAGGACTGAAATAAGTGTGTGTGTGTGTGTGTGTGTGTGTGTGTGTGTGTGTGTGTGTGTGTTGTTGGGGAAGGGGATGTATTGTCTGGAACAGAAGGTGCTCAGAGATCAACTAGTATAGCTCCATCTCCCCCCTCAGATGAGGAGACTGAGGCCCAACGAGGAAAAAGATGGTGTTGCGGGGGGCCCGGGGATCCTCTGATTTCTGGTCCCAGGCCCAGTCCTCTGTGCGATGTGAGTCCCTCCTACTTCTCTCCCTGTCCCCCAGGGGCAGACTTTGGACCCGGGAGGGACTGTAGATGGGGTCTCACTGCTACGGTCACAGCACACTGCTGATTGGTGTCAAAAGGCCTCTTTCTCCACCGAGTTCACTTCCTGCTAGACTACCCAGTCCCTGCCTGCAGCCTCCTCTGTCCCTCCAGCCCAGAATCAACCCAGCCTCGACCCTTTGTTGCCCGGGTAGCAGCCTTTCTTCGGCCTGGGATGCCAGCAGGAAATGTACCAGGCATTTGGGGGTTCTCTCAGGTTGAAGGGCTGACACCATGTGTGTGGGGAGTAACTTGCAGGCAGGGGGCTGGTTCCTGATTCCTAGGTCTCTGCTAGCAGCCTACGTTTCCTAAAACTTAGTGTCTGAGGCTTCAGTTTCTTGAGTACCCTTTCTGGTTGCCACGGCAGCCTGACACTTGCTGAGCATGATTGCTGACCCGCTGGGTGGCCACCCCCAGAAGCTTAAGATCTTGGGGGCCCCTGGGTGGGCATGGCTGGATGTAGACCTACCCCATCAACTTCTCCACACAACAGGCCGCCCCATGGCCACCTGTCCCCCTGTGCTGTCATGGCTCCTGCTTCCTTCTCCCCGCACAGAGGGACCCACAGGGGGGCCAGTCATTCTTCTGTAATCCCAACACCAGGCTCCCCTCCCCAGCGCCCCCAACACTCCACCTGTCTCTCACCACCCACCCTTTCTCCTCCTGCCTTTGCCCTGGTTTCCCTTGGCAACTCTCTGGAGCCTGGAGAAGCCCTCAAAGGAAATATGGTCCTTCATGGCCAAATCCTTCCCACCACAGGGCCTCCAATCCCAGCCCTCCAAGGATGGGGATGCTGCCAAGGTGAAGGTGTGGGGGAGATCCTGGGGGACATGGTGGCCTGAGCCTGAGGTGCAGCCCAGACCTTTCCTTCAGCTATATTAGTTTTCTGAGGCTGCAGTAACAAATTGCCACCAACTCGGTGGCCTAAATCAACAGAAATCCATTCTTTCAGGGTTGTGGGGGCCGGAAGTTGAAAATCAGTTTCACTGAGTTGAAATCAAGGTGTGAGCAGAGCTGTGCTCCCTCCAGAGGCTCTAAAGGAGAATCCATTCCTTGTTTCCCAGCCTCTGGTGGGGGTGCTGTCACTCCCATCTCTGCCTTTGTCACATTGTCTCTTTTTCTTCTGTATCAAGTGTCCTGCTGCCTCCCTCTTTTAAGAGTAATTGGGATTGAACCTGACATCTTAGAGAGGTCAATTATTACACCAGCCTTTCGCCAAATACACACGTAAGTGTTGATCGTTTAGTCCTCCAGCGGTCCCCGACCTTTCTGGCACCAGAGACCGGTTTCGTGGAAGACGATTTTTCCACCAGCGGCGGGTGGGATGGTTCAGGAGGTAACATGAGCGATGGGGTACGATGGGGAGAGGCAGATGAAGCTTTGCTCGCTCAACCGCCGCTCACCTCCTGCTGTGTGGCCCGGTTCCGTTACCGGTCTGCGGCCTGGGGGTTAGGGAGCCCTGGCTTAGTCTACAGGTTGTGGGAATCAGCCAGGAAAGAAGTTGAGAAGTAAGGAGGAGAGGACCCAGGACCAGCTCTAGGCCAGACTCTCAGTAGCTTCCAGGTAGGCTCACCTGGGGGTGGGGATGAGGGGCACAAAAGACCAGAAGGGCGGCTGCATTTCTCCCCAAGTTGTGCAAACAGAACTTGCCTAAAGGCCTCCTTCATGCCACTTGCCCTGCTCTCAGGTTAGGAAGCACTAGGGATTGTGGGTAAGAGCCTGGACAGTCACACAGACCTGCGTGTAGACCGACACCTCACCCCTTACCAGCTGTGGTTCTCAACGTGTGGGCCAGGGGCCAGCAGCATCAGCATCTCCTGGGGGTTTATTAGAAACACAATTTCTAGGGCCCCACTCCAGACGTACTGAATTAGAAACTCTATGGTGGAGCCTAGCACTGTGTTCAACAAGATCTCCAGGAGATTCTGATGCGTGCTGGAGTTTGAGAGCCACTGTCTTAGACCCCTCAAAAACGTACATGATAGCACCCACGGCAAACACACAGTGACTGGTAGGATTAAACAAAGCTGTGTCCACAGAGGACTTAACTGCAGCCCTAAATTTTCAGAGTAGGTGCTCAGTACATATTTGTGGGATGAATGAAAGAGCTTTACAATGAATAATGGAATACATACAAGTGGTGTGGTTTTCATTCACTGCCTGGGGCAGTTTTGAAGGTGATTTACTCCAGCCTAGCACACAACTGAGAGAAGGTAAATTGATAGTCTCAATGCGGGGTGAGAAATGCCCCAGCTGAGGGCTGGTCAGATGTGCTGAGGGAGCCCAAAGATGGAAGGAAGGAAACCATTGTTGACTTAGATGCTTTCACATATGCATTATCTTTTTAGGTCTAGGAAAAGAGCCTTAGAGTATAGTTCCATTTCCTATACCTACTTGCTGTGTGACTTTGAGCAAATCACTTGGCCTCTTTATATGCGGATGTTATTTCCCCATCTGCAAAATGGGGATGATAATACCACCCAGGGTTTTGTTTCAAGCAGTTAGCATAACCCCTAGCATACAGTGGGTTCTGAAAGATGTTAAATGTCTTCTTGTAATCCTCCCAGCAATCCTGTGATGTAGGTGTTACATTTACTTTTTAAAGTCTCAAAAGAGCTAAATGTGCTGGAAACCTAGGCCAATGTCAGTTACTGCAATCTGGCCCAACTTTAGCATTGAGGTCCCTGGCAGCCACAGAAAAGGAGGAAAAGTGATGGCTACTTGGAGAGCTGCTTAATTTACATAACAAAAGGAGACCACCTGGCTCCTTGGGGGACCTTCAGCAGGGCTACCCCCAGGCTGGCCATCTCACCTGCCCTCCCTCCAGCTCCAGTTCCTAGCTAGTGCGGTGGTTGGCGTGTAGGAAGCAGAGTTGTTTCAGTGAAGGCGCATGTGAGTCAGATTCCAGGGGAGGGGGACGTACACTGCGCCTCTCAGTGGAAGGAATGTCAAAGAATTTGGGGCCAATTAAAACAAAAGTCATCATATTAGTCAAATCCTAAATTGTCAGAATCAGGGATAGTGTTTAAAACCTGAAAAGAATACTTTTTTCTTATTTGGCAAATATTTATCTTCTCTGAGGTGGGCCTGTGCTGGCCTCCGGGGAACACGGCCACCCTCTTGCCTGAGCATAAATGGCGGGTGGGGAGACGAAGGCTGGGCACCACACAGAGGAGGGTGCCTTGGGCTCAGGCCCTGGCTCTGCACCTACCAGCTGCTGGCCCTGGGCCAGTTTTCTCATAGACTCTAAGATCCCCTCTGCATTGCAGGTCCTGGGAGAGGGCTCAGTCCGGGCCTGGGTACCTCCTGGGGGCAGCTTAGGGGAGGTGGGGAGAATATGGAGGCAGAGACACAGGTTGAGATAAAGGGGAAGAGTTTCGGGGGCTGGGTCAGGCTTTGACAAGGGAGAGTGGTGGTCTGCGGAGGCTGGGACCCCCCCGTCCCAGTAGTTTTGGGGGAGGAGAGTCCTATTGCCCCACCCAAGCTTCCCATAGCCTCAGCAGCGGTGGACACCAGTGGGCTCTGGGCCAGGGTTCCTTCTCCACCATCTTGGAACCTCCTGCAGCCTCAGGACCAAGGCAGGACCTCAGAGCTTCAGTTCCCTCTCAGGCCTTCTCCCTTTTACCCCCGGCCCTGGTCCCTCCTCAAGTTTCTGCACGGCTGCCCAAGCTGACCTTATGGCTGGGGAACGTGGCCCCTGCCTCTTGGTCACTTAATGATGTCCCAGCCCCCAATACCTTGTCTCTGCCCCACTTGACCCCCTGTCTCTCCTCTTCGCCTAGAGCACCTCTCACCCCTACCTGGAAACTTTATGTTTCCCATCCCTTCCAGCGTTCCCCCTCCTCTCCTTCCCCCGCCCCCACCCTGTCTTTTCCTGTTGGGTTGGCATTTGGCAGATGGTCCTGGGACCACTGCAGAGAGTTGAGTCAGAGGCACTCTGATCCTTCTCTTCCACCAGCCAGCCTCGGGCTGTGCAAAGACCTCACACCAGCATCTCCCTGTTTGACCTAGAGGTTTCTGCGGAATCACCCTTCACCCCAGGGATCCCCCAGCATATCCTGTGTGCTCACCCTCATTGAGTAGCAGACTGCCCCCATCCCATTTTGTTGAGGTGCCGGCTCTCAGCCAGGCAGAGATCTGTTAGGACCTGTATCCCAGGGTAAGGCCAGCAGTTTACCATGTGTCCCTCTGCATAAATTTCCCCTACCCATGGCCCCATCTTCCTGGTTTATGGCCATATGTTTTGTGGCTCTAAGGCCACCCACCTTGCTTATGGCCTCTATCCCCTTTCTTGTAGCTCCAGTGGTTTTTGACCAGCCTCTCCCCAGGCTCTTTTAGGCCCTAACCAATGGGCATCAACTTCTGTTCCCTGTGTTGACATCAAGGACATCCCCTCTCCAGCAAGCCCAGGCTCGCAATCCAATACTCTCCCCTTTGCCAAGCCCAGCTCCACTGAATTCTCCATACTTCCAACCCTAAAAATCTGTTTCTCTCTGTTTTCCTAGTTTCATCCAATTTCCCCTTCTTCATTCTCTACCCCACCCAGGCTGTGGACAGCTTCTTCCGAATGAGACATTATTCCCTACCCTCAACTGTCCTACATCCCAGAAGGTGGTCTCATCGCATATCCCTGGAGACTCAGACATAAGGGGTGTCATCCTGACCCTCCCTTTCCTTTCCCTGCTTCTGGAGGGGGCCAGGCTGAGGGGCTCAGAGTGAGTGCGTTGGCGGGCAGCCAGATCTGTGCCCTCGCCTCCAGATGTCGGTCTGTCCCTTCTGGGTTGGGAGAAAGGAGTGGAGGGCTCAGGCCCTCTGCTGGGGGGTGGTTTACCCCACCAACCCCTGAGATTAGGTAGGATGGGAAAGTACACTGGGGCTGGGAGCCTGGATGTGCGTGTGGCTGGGGGATGGGTTACAGGTGTTGAAGTGCAATGTCAGCCACTCCCATCCTCCGGCACCCCCTGTGTGACAGGGACACAGTGTGGAGGTGTCTCTGGGTTGACCCCTCGGCAGCAGCCAGTTTGGAAGTGGGAGACGGGAGGTGAGGGGTCCCTGCACATGGGGTTTGCAGAGGGTGGTGGTGGAGGGTTGCTGCCTCATCTCTTTGACGGGTCTGGGCCCTATTGGAGGGCACTTTCCTGGATGGAACCTTGGCTCTTGCCCTGCCTTCTCAGCTGGGGCGGGTCTTCCTAGCTGCCTACTGCCATGGTCCCAGTCACACCACGGTGCCGCATGCATGCTGGTGCTACGCAACAGCATGGTCCCTTGAAGGACCTCTGACCCTGTCCTGTCTGCTGTCCCACCTTAGCCCACCTATAGTGTCTGGCCCGGCAGAACCTCAGGGATGACCCCGAATGACCCCTTCCAGCACCTAGCCTTGTCTTTCCCAAGCCAGGATCCGTGTCTGCGATCGCCTGTCCTAGATGACAAAAAGATGTCCTAGATGACAAAAGGTTAGACCTGGTGAGTCTAACCCATCAAGACAAAACCCAGCAGCCCGAAGCATGACCTCTTCCTGGGGGTCTTTTGTGCTCCTTTCCCTCTTCCTTCAGCATTGTTTCTTCTCTCCTCTCCCACCCTTCCCACGATGGGAAGTGATGCAGAGGTGGGACCTCCCCAGCCTGGAGAGTGGAGGGAGGGGCTAGTTGATGAGGGCTTGGGCAGGGCCCCCTCACTTGGCAATCTCAGTTAACGGCGGCGGCGTTCGGGGAAGCTCCTCTGTTTCTCCTCTCCTTTGTTTTGAGTAGGTGGTGGTGGGGGAGGGGTCAGTTCCTGGACCACATTTACAATATCTCTCCTCACTCCCTCCTCCTGGGTTCCCCCTTCACACTTTCTACTGCCCCCAGTCAGGGCTTGGTTTGGTGTGGTGTGTAACTGGAATCCATCTTTGCAGGAGAGGATACAGTTCTAGAACATGCCGCCATGAGGGGACTCTGAAGTTCAGGATACAGAAGGAATCTTCCTTGCTTATCAGTTCCGTCTTAAAGGGAGGGCTTATTTTTTTAGAAAGGAAGAGCAACATCAAATTGTATTAACATAAATATGTACATGATAATTTTAAAAAAAAAGAGCACGAGCAATTCCAGCCAAAATAAATCCTAGGCAGAGTGGAGGTTGGACTTATTCGTATTGCTTCTTCTTTTTTTTTTTTTTTTGTGGTACGCAGGCCCTTCACCGTTGTGGCCCCTCCCGCCGCGGAGCACAGGCTCCGGACGTGCAGGTTCAGCGGCCGTGGCTCACATGCCCAGCCGCTCCGCTGCATGTGGGATCTTCCCGGACCGGGGCACGAACCCGCGTCCCCTGCATCGGCAGGCGGACTCTCAACCGCTGTGCCACCAGCAAAGCCCTAGCGGCCAGATTTTAAAAAAATGTTTTATAGTTATTCTTTTTGCTTAAAAATCAATTATTTAATTAATTATTTTTAACGAAATACAGTTGATTTACAATGTTGTGTTAGTTTCAGGTATACAGAAAAGTGATTCAGTTATATGTACATTCATTCTCTTTACATCCTCTTCAGTTATAGGTTATTATAAGATACTGAGTATAGTTCCCTGTGCTATATAGGCTATACAGTAGGTCCTTATTGGTTACCTATTTTATACATAGTAGTGTGTATATTTTAATCCCAAACTCTTAATTTATCCACCTCCCTTTCCCCTTTGGTAACCATAAGTTTGTTTTCTGTGTCTGTGCATCTATTTCTGTTTTGTAAATAAGTTTATTTGTATCATTTTTTTAGATTCCACATGTAAGGGATATCATATGATATTTGTCTTTCTCTGTCTAGCTTATTTCACTTAGTATGATAATCTCTAGGTCCATCCATGTTGCTGCAGATGGCATTATTTCATTCTTTTTTATGGCTGAGTAATATTCCTGTGTGTGTGTGTGTGTGTGTGTGTGTGTGTGTGTGTGTGTGTGTGTATACCACATCTTCTTTATCCATTCATCTGTTGATGGACACTTAGGTTGTTTCCACGTCTTGGCTGTTGTAAATATTACTGCTATGAACATTGGGGTGCATGAATCTTTCCGAATTATGGTTTTCTCCAGGTACATGCCCAGGAGTGGGATTGCTGGATTATACAGTAGTTCTATTTTTATTTTTTTAAGGAACCTCCATACTGTTCTCCATAGTGGCTGTATCAATTTACATTCCCACCAACAGTGTAGGAGGGTTCCTTTTACTCCACACCCTCTCCAGCATTTACTGTTTGTAGACTTTTTTTTTTTTTTTTTTTGCGGTACGTGGGCCTCTCACTGTTGTGGCCTCTCCTGTTGCAGAGCACAGGCTCCAGATGCGCAGGCTCAGTGGCCATGGCTCACAGCTCCAGCCGCTCTGCGGCATGTGGGATCCTCCCGGACCAGGGCACGAACCGGTGTCCCCTGCATCAGCAGGCAGACTTTCTACCACTGCGCCACAAGGGAAGCCCTGTTTATAGACTTTTTGATGATGGCCATTCTGATTGATGTGAGGTGAAGTGGCTAGATTTTAAGACTGAGGAATTGAGTTTACTGAATTCATGGCTAGGGTTCCTATAGGGCATTTATATCCATCATCACAGCCCAGGCCTGAGGGCTGGGGGATAGGGTACAGTTTCAAGTTTCAGCTCCAACACTTCCTGGGTGCCAAAGCTATCTCAGCCAACTTTGAAAAAAAAAACACCAAAAACCCAAAGGTTTTTTTTTTTTTCTAAATCATAGAAATGTTCTAATATATACAAAAGTAAAGAAAAATATTATGATAAACCCCCATGTACCCATCACCCAGCTTCAACAATCACCCACATTTGGCTAATCTTGTTTCCTCTATACACCCACCCTCACACACTGCCCTTCTTCGCAGCCCCAGCACTATTATTATTATTATTATTTTTTGCGGTACGCGGGCCTCTCTCTGTTGTGGCCTCTCCCGTTGCAGAGCACAGGCTCCGGACGCGCAGGCTCAGCGGCCATGGCTCACGGGCCTATCCGCTCCGCGGCACGTGGGATCCTCCCGGACCGGGGCACGAACCCGTGTCCCCTGCATGGGCAGGCGGACTCTTAATCACTGCGCCACCAGGGAAGCCCCAGTATTACTTTTAATTAAAATTTTTATTGAGATCACTGTAGATTCACACGCAGTTGTAAGAAATAATACAGAAACATCCCTCGTACACTTTCCACAGTTTCCCCCCATGGTAACTGCTATAGACTGAATATTTGTGTCCCCTGAAAGTTCCTATAATGAAACCTAATCCCCAAAGTGTTGGTATTTGGAGGTGGGGTCTTTGGGAGGTGATTAGTGCCCTTACTAAAGAGACCCCAGAGAGCTCCCTTACCCCTCTCACCATGTGAGGGCACAATGAGAAGATAGCCACCCATGAACCAAGAAGTGGTTCCTCACCAGACATGGACTCTGCCAGGACCTTGATCTTGGACTTCCCAGCCTCCAGAACTGTGAGAAATCAATTCCTGTTGTTTATAGCCACCCAGTCTGTGGTATTCTGTTAATAGCAGCATGAACCAACTAAAGCAGTAACATTTTGCAAAACTATACTATACTGTGACAACCAGGATGTTGCCGTTCACATAATCCGCCAATGTCATTAACATTTCCCAGTTTTGTACTCGTGTGTATGTGTATGTATTAAGTTCTATATAGTTTAAAAATTTTTTTTAATTTAACTTTTTTTATACTGGGGTATAGTTGATTACAATGTTGTCTTAGTTTCAGGTGTACAGAAAAGTGGTTCAGTTATACATATACATATACACATTCTTTTTCAGATTCTTTTCCCATATAGATTATTACAGAGTATTGAGTAGAGTTCCCTGTGGTATGCAGTAGGTCCTTGTTGGTTATCTATCTTATATAAGGTAGTGTGTATATGTTAATCCCAGGCTCCTAATTTATCCCCACCACCACCTTTCCCCTTTGACAACCATAAGTTTGTTTTTGAAGTCTGTGAGTCTGTTTCTGTTTTGTAAATAAGTCCATTTTTATTATCTTTTTAGATTCCACATTATAAGTGACATCATATGATACGTCTTTCTCTGTCTGACTGAGTTCACTTAACGTGATAATCTCTAGGTCCATCCATGTTGCCGCCAATGGCATTATTTCCTTTTTTTTTATGGCTGAGTAGTATCCCATTGTATATATGTACCACCTCTTCTTTATCCATTCCTCTGTCGATGGACATTTAGGTTGCTTTCATGTCTTGGCTATTGAAAATAGTGCTGCTATGAACATTGGGGTGCATGTATATTTTCAAACTATGGTTTTCTCCAGATATATGCCCAGGGGTGGGATTGCTGGATTATATGGTAGTTCTATTTTTATTTTTTTAAGGAGCCTCCATACTGTTCTCCATAGTTGTACCAATTTTCATTCTCATCAAGAGTGTAGGAGAGTTCCCTTTTCTCCACACCCTCTCCAGCGTTTATTGTTTGTAAACTTTTTGATGATGGCCGTTCTGAGTAGTGTGAGGTGATACCTCATTGTAGTTTTGATTTGAATTTCTCTAATAATTAGCGATGTTGAACATCTTTTCATGTGCTTTTTGGAGCACTGTATGTCTTCCTTGGATAAATGTCTATTTAGATCTTCTGCCCTTTTTTTGATTGGGTTATTTTTTTTGATATTGAGCTGCACAAGCTGTTTGTATATTTTGGAGATTAATCCCTTATCGGTAGCATCGTTTGCAAATATTTTCTCCCATTCTGTGCGTTGTCTTTTCATTTTGTTTATGTTTTCCTTTGCTGTGCAAAAGCTTTTAAGTTTAATTAGGTCCCATTTGTTTATTTTTGTTTTTATTTTCATTACTCTAGGAGGTGGATCCAAAAAGATATTGCTGTGATTTATGTCAAAGAGTGTTTTGCCTATGTTTTCCTCTAAGCGTTTTATAGTATCTGGTCTTACATTTAGGTCTTTAATCCATTTTGAGTTTATTTTTTTGTATGGTGTTATAGAATGTTCTAATTTCATGCTTTTACATGTAGCTGCACAGTTTTCCCAGGACCCTTTATTGAAGAAACTGTCTTTTCTCCATTGTATATTATTGCCTCCTTTGTCATAGATTAATTCTATCCTGTTCCATTGATCTATATTTCTGTTCTTGTGCCAGTACCATACTGTTTTGATTACTGTAGTATATAGTATATTTTGAAGTCAGGGAGCCTGATTCCTCCAGCTCCATTTTTCTTTCTCAGGATTGCTTTGGCTATTCAGGGTCTTTTTTGTTTCTATACAAATTAAATTTTTTTTTGTTCTAGTTCTGTGAAAAATGCCATTGGTAATTTGATAGGGATTGCATTGAATCTGTGGTTGCCTTGGGTAGTATAGTCATTTTGACAATATTGATTCTTCCAATCCAAGAACATGGTATATCTTTCCATCTGTTTGTGTCATCTTTGATTTCTTTCATCAGCGTCTTATAGTTTTCAGATTACAGGTCTTTTGCCTCCTTAGGTAGGTTTATTCCTAGGTATGTTATTCTTTTTGATGTGATGGTAAATGGGCTTGTCTCCTTAATTTCTGTTTCAGATCTTTCGTTGAAGTTCTGTGTAGTTTTATCACCTGTGTAGGTTCCTGTATCTACCACCACAGTAAAGGAAATGAACAGTTCCAAAAGCAAAGAAAAACTCTGGGGTTACACCTTTTATGACCACACCCACCTCCTTCCCACCACCTGCATCTCTTCCACTTCGTCCCTAACACTTGGCAGCCACAGAATCTGTCTTCCATTTCTAAATTTTTGTAATTTCCAAAATGTTATATAAATGGAACCATATAGCACCTAATTTTTTTGAGTTGACTTTTTTTGCTCAGCATAATAACCTGGCAATTTATCCAAGTTGTTGCATGTTATCAGTAGTATGCACCTTCTGACTGCTGATTAGTATTCTATGGCATTAAGTGAATCATAGTTTAAGTCTTTACCTGTTGGAGGACACTGAGTTGTTTTCAGTTTTTGTCTATTATGAATAAAGCTGCTATCAACATTGGCATGTAGGTTTTAAAATGCCCAGGGATATGAAATTAGTTACCACATTCTGGGGGCCAGGGGTGCTTACTGGGTCCATCATTGCTTCTAAGGGCTTTTCAGTAGACAGAATTAGTATATGCTTTTCAATGTAAACTAAAATATTCCATGGGTTCATAAGATACTTCCTAAATTCAAGAGGAAGGGGAATTTGCATAACATCATTGATTTTATATTTGTATGTCTTTTCTCCTATGCCAAAATTCCATTTCTGATAACATCAACATAATTATGTTCTATCCTACCCATTTTCACTTATTCCCAACAATATGACTACTGAATATAATTTAAGATTTTATGGCAGTTTAAAATTTTTTTGAACAGCAGTTAAGTTTGTCTTTAGGGTTGATTTTTTTGGATGTATAGCTAAATTACTGTGTTTTTCAAGTCATTCAGAAGAGTTCCCATCTGTGTAGTTAGTTAGTTTCCATCTGTGTAGTAAATATACATTTAGGTTCATTTGTTTCATCTTACTTTCAACTTTTAGGGACTGATTTTTTTTTTTTTTTTTTTTTTTTTTTTTTTTTTTTTTGCGGTATGCGGGCCTCTCACTGCTGTGGCCTCTCCCGTTGCAGAGCACAGGCTCCGGCGCAGGCCTAGCGGCCATGGCTCACGGGCTTAGTTGCTCCGCGGCATGTGGGATCTTCCCGGACCAGGGCACGAACCCGTGTCTCCTGCATCGGCAGGCGGATTCTCAACCACTGCGCCACCAGGGAAGCCCTTAGGGACTGATTTTTAAAAATTAATTTGTATCATATAATCATGTAAAACATGTACGTTTCCGAAGTCAAATATACAAAACAAAGTATACAGATGGTCCCTGACCTGTGATGGTTTGATTTACGATTTTTCAATTTTATGATGGTGTGAAAGCAATAAGCATTCAGTAGAAACCGTACTTCAAATTTTGAATTTTGATATTTTTCCCGGGCTTGCAATGTATGGAACCATAGTGTACTATGGTACCATAGTGTCTTGTGATGCTGGGCAGAGGCAGTGAGTTGCAGCTTCCAGTCAACCTCGTGGTCATGAGGGTAAACAACGTGATACACTTAAAACCATTCTGTACCCACTTTCAGCACAGTATTCAATACATTACATGAGATATTCAACACTTTATTATAAAATAGGCTTTGTGTTACATGATTCTGTCCAACTATATGCTAAATTAAGTGTTCTGAGCACATTTAAGGTAGGCTAGGCTAAGCTATGATGGTGAATAGGTTAGGTGTGTTAAATGCATTTTCGACTTAACGATATATTTCTCTCAACATAACCCCATCATAAGTGGAGGAAGATCTGCAGTAGAGGGAATGGGCATACTTATTCCTGACTTTAGTAGGAAAGCCTCTAGTTTCACCATTGAGATTCTCGAAAACTTTTTTTGTAAAATATGGGTAACACCATCCATTCTATCTGATCTTCCACAGCATTTCTTGGAAGGGAAAGTATGTGAAAACAAACTGAAAAGTGACACAGAAACATGCCTGTTGACTGTTAACGCATTTTGGGAGAGCCTCAAAAGTCTTGAACCCAACTTAGTACATAAAACAGAAGAAGAAACAGAGGCGCACAGAACTGAGAGGGCCTACCCCAAGGAACATTTAGGGAATGAGGCGAGAGCTCCCGTTTCCTGCCCTGCAGTCCGGGATAAATCCACGGAGCCTTATTATTATTTTTTTTAAACTGTACTTACATGCAGATATTTATTTTTTATATAGATGAATATTGTAGTGGATCTTCGAAGGGTAAAAAGTCACAAAAGGCCGCAAGGCTGAATGAGGCTGCTGTCGCCCAGGCAACCACGGTCGCCTAGGAGGGAGTCCGGGGCTGGAGTCAGCGGGCCACGCCCTTACTCAAACTGGGAAGCTCCGGTCCGAGTTCGGGGGCGACGGAACACCCGGAGATGCTGTGGAGGCACGGAGTAGGGAGGTCCACTATGGGGACGCTGGACCGTTAATAGGGAGGACTGACACACTCTGGATCCCAGAGAAGACCAGGTGGTGACGATTGGATAGGGCAACGACGCTGTAGCGCAAGTTTCTAAATGAAACTGGTCCTAATGAGGACCCATAGAGCTTCCAAGGGCTTCAGCTCTAAAACCCCGGCCTGGGGGCGGGGCGAGGCTATGTGGGCGGAAGCCTGCCGGGAGGCGGGGAGCGGGGCAACGGAAATGACGCTTAGGCGCACCAGTAGGGCGGGGCGGGCGCTAACGGTTTTCGGTAGCGCCGTTTTAGAGGGGCGGGGGAGAGGAGGTGGCGGTGGCGAGTCCGTGTCCCGTGACCCTTGGCCCTCAGCGACCCTCGCACCCCTGCAGACATCTCAAGATGATGGGCTGTGAGGAGTCAGAGCTGGAGTCGGTGGAAGGGGGAGAGGCCGTGGCTGACCCGGGGCCACCCCCAGAACCCCGAGCTCCCGAGCCCGGAGCCCCAGTGCCGGAGCCCGGCCTGGACCTGAGCCTGAGCCTGAGTCCTCTATCCGAGAGCCCCGGGCGTGGGCGGTCCAACTGCAGCCCGGGACGGCGGAAGGGGCGGGCGGACCGGCGGGGCGGGGCCCGCAAGGGGCGGCAGGTGAGCTGGGGGAAGGCCTGGCCGCCAGCCCGCCGACGACCCCGCGCCTACCTCTTCACCGCCCCGCTCTCTGCTTCCAGGTCCGCTTCCGCCTGGCGCCGCCCTCCCCGGTACGGTCCGAGCCGCCGCAGGACCTGGGGATGCCCGCGCAGCAGAGCAGCCTGGCCCTGAGCTTCGAGCTGCAGGCCGCGCGGGCCGCAGCCGGGGGCCAGTTCGATGCCGCGAAGGCCGTGGAAGAACAGCTGAGAAAGTCGTTCCAGACCCGCTGCAGCCTGGAAGAGAGCGTGGCCGAGGGTGAGGGGGGCAGGCGGCCGGCCGGGCGCGGGAGCGGGGGTGCGAGGCGCCGCTCACTTCCGCTCCTCCTGCGGTCTCAGGGCTGAACGTGCCGCGCTCTAAGCGGCTCTTCCGAGACCTGGTGAGCCTGCAGGTGCCCGAGGAACAGGTTCTGAACGCCGCACTGAGGGAGAAACTGGCGCTCCTGCCGCCGCAGGCCCGAGCCCCGCCTCCAAAGGTGAGGGACCTGGGCTTGAGTCTCCCCTACCCCGTCCTCCCTCCTCCCCAACTGCCAGGGTTTCTGTCCCCTCCCCGAGGGTAACCTTGCTTTGTGCTCCAACTCCAACAGGAGCCACCTGGGCCAGGGCCAGACATGACCATTTTGTGTGATCCAGAAACATTATTTTATGAATCTCCACACCTGACCCTGGAAGGTCTGCCCCCTCTCCGGCTTCAACTCCGGCCCCGCCCTTCAGAGGATACCTTCCTTATGCATCGGACACTGAGGCGATGGGAAGCGTAGACTTGGGGGCTCCCTGGATTGCTAGTTCATATTTTTTTGTTTTTAAACCGAGAATAAAGTGGTTTTGTTAACAAATGGGACTCTTCTTGGGAGCCTTGAGACGGGGTCAAGCCTCAGGTTGGAAGCTGCCAGAAAGTCAAGGTTTTGGCCCTCCTTTAAAGGAACTTGGTAGTGATGAGAAATAGAGCAGGCAGGTGGTCTGGTCCTAAAAGTGCCTTTTTCTAGTTCCACTTCGACTCCATGGTTAACTCTTCCAAAGTTAGCCTTGTGCCCAAAGCTTACGTAAAAACATTTTGTCAGTGTTTTTTGTGGGGAGGATAGATGGATTCTTCAAGTTTCACATCAAAGTTCACATACCCCTTTTTCCTGGCCTAGGGTTCTGTACACTTGTGTGTGGGTCTAGTTAGCTGAATTCAGCAGTCTTCCCAACCACTGAAAAACCTGCCCTCTTCCTTAAGACTATAGTTTGGGCAGAGAGGAAGCACAGGTTCTACCAGGAGGCACCGTCCCAACCCACCACCACCCTCCCCTGTCCCCCCCTCAAACTAGAATGTGCCAGACACAGGTGTGTGGGCCACTGCCCTAAACATCAAGTTTATTGTGCTGTTCTCACATTCCAAACCCAACCCCCTCTCCCAGTGAGGGACAGCAGAGGGAAGGATTTTCACAGTACCTGCATGCCTCCCCAGCAACGTCCCCCTCTTAACCCTCAGTCCATCTATCCGTGGTCCACTGAAACGCAGCTAGGGACAAGGGCCGAGGAGAAATGGGAACCTCTCCTTGGGAGAACAGGAGGAAGAGGCTAGAGAACTCGATACCCCCCACCTCCCATGCCCTCGGAGAACAGAGGGCAGCAAACAGTCCATGCCATCCAGCCCAGTGGGCTAGGGGAGAGGAAGATGATGGTGACTCCAGCACAGCTGGGCTTGCTGCTTAGGTGCCAGAGGTGTAGGGAAGAGGCTGGGGCAGCAACACAGGAAAAGCTTTCTCAGCAGATCCAGGAGAGGAAACTATTTTTGGAGGCAGAAAGAAAAGACCTTGGGATACTTTCCTCTCCCCCCCCAGGTCCTCTGGAGCAGCGGGCAGCTTCACACTTTCTGTTCAGGGGGCCACTTAGTGGCTGGGGGAATGGGCCTTGTGGAACAGGTACACAGGACGCTGGAAGCCTGAGGGAAGAGTTCGCAATCAGGAGGGGTTTTGGCAGGACCTTAAGGCTCCACAGGGTCTGCACCCTGCACCAGGACTGGCCTCCCTTCCTCCCCCAACAAAATAAGCCAGCCTTACCTCTGGAGGTGTTGTGGGGTGTGGCCACAAGCTCATAGCTGGAGAAGCCCACTTCTGGGGATGTCAGGTAGGAACTGAACTGCTCTGGCTTCAGCTGAATTCGATAGTAGTTCTTGTAGATTGTTTCCTAGGGAGGAGGGCCAGGGATCACTTTAGCTCGTTGCTTTCTCTGCTGGTGGAGGAAGATGTCCACCCAGGGGGCCTTTTCACCTTGCTCAGAAAGCCCTCTTTGCGCTGCTTTGAGGCCCTCCTTGCCTCAACTAACGGAAGGATAGGCCCAACTTCCACAGACACCCCAACTCACCGTGAGAGTCTTTCTCCTGCCGTAGGATGACCAAGGCTGGGGCTCCAGGACCAGGATGCCCCCAGGATGTAGGTGCCGGTAGATTCGGCGAAACATGCGCTTCAGCCCCTCGTCTCCCCAGTTGAGATGCACCCACTTGGTGAGGCTGAGGCAGAGCACCACATCATACTCGGGTTTTTGGGCCTCCACCAGCTCATCTCGATCCAGCACATAGTTACCCTGAGAGCAAGAATTAGGGGTGAGGTCAACAGAGGCATAAAAGAACCACTGCCCCCTCACAACCCACTCTGCAGCCTCACTTTAGTCCTTGGCCACCATCTTCTTTGACACTCCTCAAAATAACTCCCCAATGGTGCCCTGTTTGAGTCTCATTTTCTTGCTTTCTATTGGTGGTAAGCCAATCAAACATAAAAAGGGAACTTGGGTAACTTTAAATTGAGCAAATTATCCACAAGATCACCAAAGCTGGGGTCAAATTGCAGAGGAAGAATGGTAGGGTTCTCCCAAGACCCTGTCCACTACTTATTCCCACCCCACAGTCATTAAGCTGAGAGATTCAACGTTATGCAAAGGGCCCCAACCCAGGTCTGAAAGGGAGAACTGTGGGTTCCTTCCCTGTAGTTGGGACTGGCAAAGTTTCAGGCCTATTCTTTTTCTCCCAGAGAAATGAAGAACCCCATCCCTCAGGAAACCTTTTCTAGATGATAAGCTCATTACCACCCTCTGCAAAGTCCATTCTTCTAGGTTGTAACCCAACACACTCACTGCCAGCTATTCCTGTAGCTGGCCTAACTGGAGCATTTTATGGGAATCCACCTGCAGTCACGGGGCAGACACTGAAGACATGGTACTCTCTTCTGCTTCCCCATCCCATCATCTAGGGTCAGTGTGGAGATGACCTAAGGCCAAGCCGCTAAGGTTCCTGGCCACTGACAATCAATTCTGCATCTAATGCAAACAAGGTCCCTATCAAGGGACAGAAACTAATTAGTCAGCCACTACCCTAATCCCCCCCCACCCCCATCCCAAGACATTCTATGTCTGAAACCCATCCCTTCATGCACCTTCAGCAGGTTGGAGGACAAGTTTTCATCTGGACCACATCCTCTAACGGGGAAGGTAGACAGGTCTGGATTACAGTACTGGCCAAGAGCAGGGCAAGAGGAATCTGCCCCAATTGTGGGGCTTGCAGTCATGAGAAAGGACTCCAAGTAGAGCCCCCGTCCCCGCCCCCCCCCCCGACCCAATTTATAGGGGGAGAAACACACCCAGTGGAATCAATCGCAGATTCAGACCCTTCTCTGGAGGAGCTGCTTTTCCTAGGGAGGGGTGCATGCACAGACACCCTCTGGGCCATAACCTTTCCCTGCCATGTTCCCATTTAATCTCATCTTCATTCCTGGCCCCTGTCCCAAGAGCCTGTGAACCCTCTTACCGTGACGAAGACAACATTGTTGGGGAAGACGGATGTGTCTGCTCCATCCAAGGGCACTTGGGGTGCAGCAATGGGACCCCGGCTGGCTGTCAGTGAGGCTGGGAAGTAGCTTCTCTTTCGGACGGTTGTGGTCCCTTCCTCACTCTCTGCTCCTGGGGCCCCGTCAGAAGTCTGGGGTGGCAGACGCAGCTCTTCGGACAGGTAGTGTCGGATGTTTTGGCGGGCCGAGTGGATGAGCTGGGCATCAATATCCAGGCCCACCATGCGGGACGGGCCCCACTTACAGGCAATGCTCAGGGTCAAATGGCCCACATTGCAGCCCAGATCTAGGACGTCCCGACCCCGAAACCACTCAGGCTTCAATACCCGAAGGCGCCCGTCCTCACAGGAAGGATTGCGGTACCCATAGTACTTGGAAAAATTCCCATACTGGAACTTGCACTGTTGCTTTTTGAAGCCCGCAGCAGGTAGTGGGTGGAGGTGGTGGCGGCCTCCCCCACTCCCTCGGCCCTTTTCCTTGGGACCCTGGCCTCCACCCCTAGCCCCTGCCTCTGACTTGCTGGAAGTCCTGCGACGTTTGCGGTGTCGTGAGGAGGAAGACGGGGGTGCAGAGGTAACTGAGGCAGCTGGAGGGGCTGAAAGGGAGCCTGAGGGACCCTGTAGGGCAGATGGAAGGGGAGACACGACCTCATCCCTGCAGTTGATGGCTGTGTTGAGTTCATAGGGTTCGGGGGCGTCCCGGTTCTGGCCTCTATGCTGCTGCTGCTGCTGCGGGGTGCCCTCCCCATGGAGTGAGGAAGTGAGGGGGGCTGTGGGCAGCACGGAGTGGCTATCATTCCCTCCAGCTGCCTGCTGCTGCTGCTGCTGCTGGTGGTGCTGTCCCCGGTGTCTATGCCGCTTCCGACCAGTCTTGAGTGGCGAAGCAAGGACTACTTGGGCCTCATCAGTGCAAGTATTGAGACTGAGAGGGTCTGTAATATCTTTGGGGATGAGGATCTCCACTGGATCTCGCCCCTTGGCCGGAAGTGGGGATGACTTAGGGGTCTCCGCATTGAGTGCGCGGCTCACTTCCTCATCCAGGAGACTATTCAGGTTCAATGGATCAAAGATATTGCCCCCCAGGAGGAAGTTGGAGGGTAAGACAGAGTCACAGTCCGAATTGACCCGCCTGCGCCTCTTGAAGGCCGGATGTTTGAAGCCTCCACCACCTCCCCCTACATTACAGCTATTTCTCCTCTTGCCCCCACCTCCCCCAGGGGGCCGGTGGGACTGATAGCCATTACGGGGTCGAGGAGGAGCAGGGGGGCCCAGTTCTGTTCCGCCCCCTCCCCGTCGCTCCTCCCCCACGTCCGGGGGAGCGGCTCGCCCGGGGGGATCCGACAAGCGGGCCTCCCCGTGCGACTGCGCCTGGGGGCCGCCCCCTCGTTGCTGCTGCGACTGACCGCCCCGAGGGGTGGATGCAGCCCCGGGGCTCTCCTTGCCGGCCCGAGAAGCCGGGGATCCCGCCGAGTGTGCGCGCGGGCCCGGCCCACGCTGTGTTCCGCCGCGGAGCTCCCCGGAGGCTGCCTCTCGGTGCGGTTGCACAGTGGGGCCGCCCCCTCCGCCCGACTCATCTTTGAGCGGCGGCGGCGGGGCCGGCACCAGAAACGGCTCCTTCTCCGCCGCCATCTCGATCATTTCCTCCCCTTATTCCGTCCCAGTCGAGGGCAACCGGGGGGACCGGGGGCTTAACCCCCCTTCCTAGACCCCGCTCGCTTCCCCCCCTTTCGCGAGTGCGCGCGCAGTTCTGCTCTTCTCCCCTAGTCTCGCGCCCAAGCGCCTCCCCCGAAGCGCGCCCTACTCGCCCGCGAGACCAAAACAAGATGCCCGCGAGACCCGAACAACTCGAGGAATCAACCGCGCGTGCGCCGACCCCTTTCTCCACTACCACTACCACTTCGCCGCGAGCGCGCACTGCTGGGGCGCGTTCCTCTCTCCCTGGAATCACGCATGCGCACTCCGCCACCACCCTGGTTGCGCGCGCATCGGAGTACGAACCAACTTAACGGCTCCGGGAGTTTAAATATAGCCCCTCTCAGCCCCCCCAAAAAGCCCACCACCCCAAACTGACACCCTACTTCCCTTCGCAGCTATGTCCGTCCCTACTGATATCCTTTGTCTCTGCCGCGCGATCCCACCCACCGTAGGCGGGGGACGGGGAGCTGGTGTGAAAAGGTCTCCTTGACACCCGACCCTTGTTCCTGAGGAATGAGTCTCAGCGGTCTCCGCCCGGCTCTAAACCCAGCAACCTCCCTACCCCGCCTCCTTCCTCCCCCTAGTGGGCAGCGCCTGCGCACACCCTTTTGGGCTTGCGCGGGTAGATGCTGCACGTGCTGGAGATGACGCCCCGCCCTCCGTCCTAGGGGCGGGGACTGTTACGTTGCTTCCTCAGGTTTGGTACACGCATCATGCGTCAGCACGACTCGGGGGGGGCGTGGCTAAGGGACGGGGCGGCCTTCATGAATTATTCATGACCTGGTTGCCCCCTGTGTCCACCTATTTAGAAGGGCTTCCGAGGGAGCGGAAGGGTGAACCTAGAAGTAGGGGAGGGGAAGGAGCGGAGCGTACTGCCCGTCTTCCTACGAACTGTTCTCAGTATAATACGACAGGTCATTTTAACTCACCCCGTGGAAAATACTCTCTGCTGAACTGGAAAAAAAAAAAAACTAAAATAGGCAATGTTGTCCAACTTCCTCTTCCCCCGAAATGGCCGAGTAGTTCTCTCGTTCCTCCGCCTTCCCCCAATCGCAATCACCTGGGGACACTACGCCCTCCTCTCCGCTGCCCCACCCACCGCCCGGACACCAACGCCTCCACCCACCACCCGACGTCTGCGCAAGAGCCCCCCAGCCCGCGGAGAGCGACTCCGACGCCCACCACAGCCACCAATAGCAGTACACCCACCACCACCGCCCCCTCGTACGCAGGCCTTCCCTAGCACACGTTGCGGCTTCGCGCCGCCTTATATAAAAACGAGTGTGGACGGAGAAGAGGCTTTGGCCTGCTTTGGGGACCCCCTGCCTCAGTCAATGGGGAAGAAGCTACTCGACGGCCTTTCCAGAGGGTGCTTGGTGGCTCGTTCTCCTTGCCAACAGCGCTTGGGGTGCGGGTCCTGTGGCTGAGAAGAGGGAGGAAGAGGCGAGAATGGGGTTAAGGGTAATCTCAAAATATCAAAATAAGGGCATGAAGGAGACTAAGAGGAAGAATGGGAATCAGGGCACGTTTCCCAGAGGAAGGAAAAGGCAGCTTGGGGCACAGAGAAAAGTTAGTAAAAGGAAGATGTGCATCTTGAACGATCAGGCGCTATTGCTGCCACCTATAAAAAAGTGAGGCCAACGAGGATTATGGGGTTTGTAGTTTTACAGGGCGTTCTGGTGGAAGATGGCGGAAATAACTCAGCTGCGCAGACGCAGAAGCCGATTCCAGTTGCGCATGCGCCTTCTCCCTGCGAGCAGGCCGCCGGTGGGGGAGGAGGTGGAGCTTGTGCGTGGCCTCGCGCCTTTCCCTGGTGGCGGGAAAACTGGCTCGAGGTTCGAGGGGCTTGGAGAATCTCTGCATTAGCCCACTCTGCTCCTCGCCCTTAGGTTCTCATCTCACCAGAAGGTAGCTGGTGCTTCTCCGCTTGCAGCTGAAGGTTCTAGGCGTGGCCAATCCTGGCACCTGTCGCCTGAGAAGTTTTCTCTTCAGGGTGCCGTCCAACTCTTGACCCCTGTCTTCAGAATCTCTAACTGCAAACTTACTCCCAACAAACAAACAAAAGTAACTCAACATCACGGCGGGCGACGACGGACCTGAGCGAGACTGCTTGCGGATCCTGGCGCCTCCGCGGGTTGGGGGTGGGGAGGCGGAGCTGAGGGGAAATTCTCTCATGGTGGGGGAGTTGTTGATGGGGAAGAGAGGCTAGAAAGCCCCTGTTTTACCCTTTGAGGAGAGTCAAGGACTTTTGGCTCTGTGGTACCTCCGGTCTTAAATGCTGTGCTTAAGACAGAATTGGTGAGGGAAGAGAGAGGGAAAAATGTGGGTCCGTCAAAGTTCTTCCCTCTGGTTTATAAGGTGGAATCAGGCCTTTTATTGTTCCAAACGTCACCTTGGTGCTCTGTGAGGCAAAATGCTGCCGGAGTCTGGGAGTCCATGGGCATGACCCCTTTAAGCGAAGACAACACAAAAAGGCTAGTTTGAGGTCAGCAATAGTTTGGGGCAAGTATGGAAGCTTTTCTGGAGTTAGATAGCAAGGGTCTGAACCAGAATCAGGGTCCTAAGGAAAGAGTCTGTTTTGGTGATAAGTGCCCGTATCTCTGTGCTTTCTTGCACTCTCTGAACCTAGAAGCTTTAGTCACCATTAATTTATTTATAAGATTATGTAGGGTTTCCTTGGTGGCGCAGTGGTTGGGAGTCCGCCTGTCGATGCAGGGCACGCGGGTTCGTGCCCCGGTCCGGGAAGATCCCACACGCCGCGGAGCGGCTGAGCCCGTGAGCCATGGCCGCTGCGCCTGCGCGTCCGGAGCCTGTGCTCCGCAACGGGGAGAGGCCGCAACAGTGAGAGGCTCGCGTACCGCAAATTATTTATAAGATTATGTAAAAGGTTTAGTTCAGGTAGTTATGACAGTAAATGTCTTGTTAGGTAGTCTGCTATGGGCAGTAAGCGTAGCGGGGATCATTTTTTCCTTCTGTCTTGTTAAAAGTTTTAAATCATGCTTGCTGAGTGCACATGAGAGAAAGAAAGAAGGAAGAAAGAGAGAGACAGGAGGGAAGAGAGAGAGAAAAAAAACTTACTGACGGAGGAATGATAATGAGCAGGGATCTACATACCGTTAGACATTAAGACAAAAAGAAATCAAACTCCAGCTTAAAGGAGATTTAAAATATAGTCTTTATTTATTTAAGAGTTATGTCTTATCTGGTGGCCATACTGAGGACTTCAAGCCTGGGAGGCAGCATCTCAAGTAACCCTGAGAAAACTGCTCCCAAAATACAGTCTTTATTTATTTATTTTACTATATATTTACTTATTTTTGTTTGTGTCTAACTCCTCCCACTAGACTGTCAGCTCAGTGAGAACAGAAACTCGGTCTTTCTTGTTCTCTGCTCAAAATATAGTCTTTTTTTAAAAAAAATATAGTCTTTAAATACAGTTTTTTGAGGCTCACAGAGTCTGTGTTAGAGGACAATTCTAAAGGGTTTCTTTTGTTCTTTTAGACCAAGGATTCCAGGGACAATATAAAGAGGGAATAATTGGATACTTAAGAGGGGAGAAATTTGTGAATATATTCTAAATGGGAAGGGGGAGGAGGATTAATGCTTTTTGAAAGATATTGACAAGACTGAATTTATTTAACTAGATCAATTCTCAAACATTTTGGTCTCAGAATACTTTTATACTCTTAAAAATTATGAAGGATTCCAAAGATTGGTTTATATCTATTTATGGATCTATTGATACTAGTATATTAGAAATTAAACTGAGAAAAAAATTAAACATTTATTAATTTTAAAATAACGATAATAAACCCATTATATAATGTTAACGTAGATAATATTTTAATGAAAAATACATTTTCCTAAATGAAAGAAAATTTAGCATGAAGAATGGTGTTGTTTTACATTTCTGCAAATCTCTTTCATGTCTGGCTTAATAGAAAACAGCTGGATTTTCATCTGTTTCTGAATTCAATCTGTTATGATATCTTGTTTTGGTTGAAGAGTATGAGAAAACTCAGCCTAACACAGATAAATAGTTGAAAAAGGGAGGGGGCCCTCAGGGGTCTTTGGATCACACTTTGAGATCTGCTGAGCTAGGTGATTTCATTCTATAATCAGTGTCATGATTTTTTTTTTTTTTTTTTTTTTGCTGTACGCGGGCCTCTCACTGTTGTGGCCTCTCCCGTTGCGGAGCACAGGCTCCAGACGCGCAGGCTCAGCAGCCATAGCTCACGGGCCCAGTCGCTCCGCGGCACGTGGGATCTTCCCGGCCCGGGGCACGAACCCGTGTCCCCTGCATCGGCAGGCGGATTCTCAACCGCTGTGCCGCCAGGGAAGCCCAGTGTCATGATTTTTAGTGTTCTAAATTAAAGAAAACTATTTTTTGGAACAGCTCATTCACCTTCCCTTGGTTCCCTTTATTATTTCTAAGTTATTTCCCCTCCTTATTCATCCTTCTTTCTTATGTCAGTTCAGTAGTTAGGATCTGGTTATGGAACTTTCTGTTAGTTTCACACTTAAAGCTTTATTGGATTTTTTTGTCTCTCTTTTTTCATCTAAGGTCAGAAAAAAGAAATTAAAACCTCAAATGTTGGGCTTCCCTGGTGGCCCAGTGGTTGAGAGTCCGCCTGCCGATGCAGGGGACACGGGGTTTGTGCCCGGGTTCGGGAAGATCCCACATGCCACGGAGCGACTGGGCCCGTGAGCCATGGCCACTGAGCCTGTGCGTCCGGAGCCTGTGCTCCGCAAAGCGATAGGCCACAGCAGTGCGAGTCCCGCGTACAGCAAAAAAAAAAAAAAAACAACACAAAACTCAAATGTTATTCCTGGGTCTAGAGTCCCCAGTCATTTCATAGCTGGCCAGGTGAAAGTTGGTGGTATTTTGTAATTTAATAACTTCCTTAAAATTGTTTTTCTCTCCGAAGTAGATTTCAACATTCGTTATTGTGGAAGAAAATACTTTGTCTGAAACAGAGGAGCAGAGACTTGACTTGTCAGACAGTGACTTCCAGACTTTCCCTTCTCTATTGATCAGGTTAGAGATTTTATTTAAAAGTAATGTTCTTCATCACACCCTCACTGTAGGTTAAGGAAAACCAGTATTCATTGCTGCTTGTATATTTACTACATCTTATTAACTCAACAATGATCCACAATTTTATCTAGTTGGTTGGGACTCCAGTAACACACTTTTGCCTAGAGAGGTCAGTATAGGTTTAGATAATGATTTGAACCTAAATATTGGAAAAATTTTGCCTTTTTAGGTTGATTAAAATACTCTTTTTATTTTAAAAATAGAGTTTAAAAAATCACTTTGAAATGGTGGTATATGTATAAAATGCTAGAGTTACACAAGAGGGTACAGTAGAGAGCTCATTTCCACGCCCAGCCACCCGTTTCCACTCTGCTGAGACACTTTTGTCAGTTTCTTGTGTATTCTTCCAGAGATAGTTAACCCATACCAAGTATCTATATAGATGAACATTTTAAAAAATCAAATTTTGTCATCTCAGGTACACTAATTTTCATTTTGTTTCTCTCATTTAGTATAGTTTTATAATTCTGATTGTCTTCATAGGGACTTCTCAGGATCATTTTTGGAATTCTAGAGTCTGGGAGAAGATATGTTTGTCATTTATTATTATTATTCCTTTTGCAGCCTAATTTTATCCAGTTTCTAGCTTCTATTTAGGATTATCATAAAGAAGGGACCGGGGCTTCCCTGGTGGCGCAGTGGTTGAGAGTCCGCCTGCCGATGCAGGGGACACGGGTTCGTGCCCCGGTCTGGGAGGGTCCCACATGCCGCGGAGCGGCTGGGACCGTGAGCCATGGCCGCTGGGCCTGCGCGTCTGGAGCGTGTGCTCCGCAAAGGGAGAGGCCACAGCGGTGAGAGGCCCGCGTACCGCAAAAAAAAAAAAAAAAAAAAAGGGACCGGTTTGCTGCAGTGATTCTCCCCCAGTGTCCCACTTGCTTTTTTTCCAGTGGCAAATAAGTTTGGGAGTTGGTGGTGAAAAGTTAAGATGGAAACAATGATAAAACGTGCTCCTTAATATATAGGAAAAGTAGTTACTGCAGAATAGCACATATCAATTATTCACATTTATGGAATGAAGAAAAGGAACAGAAAAATACCCCCCCCCAAAATTAAAAATACTTTATATTCAGCCATGCTGTGGCCACACTAAGTCAAGTCTCCAGTACCTTTTGAATTCATCTTGGGATCTGGAGGGAGGAATTCTACACCCTGAACAACTGAGTGTTTAGCTTGGCCATTTGAGGGTCGTAAAATTGTCAGCCCCTTTAGAGGGAAGACTGTATGAACCCAAAAATCCATTTTATGCTGCTTTTGGATCTCTTTATAGTGGGAGATGGCAGAGTTGGAAGATTGAGTTTCAGGTCCAGGGCCTTCAAAGTACTCAAAACCAACTGCCAGAAATAAGATCACTGAGAAGAACAGACATGTTATTAGAATTTAGAAGCCAAAACCTGGGTTCATCTTGACTCTACCATGTATTAACACTGAGGTTTTGGGCAAACCACAGCTGGGTAGAAATAATATTAATGGTGGAAAGTGAAAACTGGAAAAATGTACAAGTTCTTGGAACATCACAAGAGGAGTGTTGGCGCTGTGCTGGGTTACAAATGACTTATAGCTGTGTAGAGATGTTAACCTCTTCAGCCTTTAGTGTGGCTGGAGGCCCCCCACTCCCATCCCTCAGTGTATATGGATGTGGGCAGCCTGGTCCTTTTACCCTAGAGTACCTAGAAATATTTTCTGTGTGTTTCAATGTGTACTTTCAATGTATGCTTTACATGTGTGCTGTGATATTAAAATTATTGTGAAGCACTGAACTACTGAACTAGACAATTGGGATGTAGTGTAGCACAGTTCATAACACAAACTTATAAATCATACAGGTTCTAATCCTGATTTTTACCACTTTATCCATTACTTAATGTCTCTAAATCTCTCTAAGCCTCAATTTCCCCAGATGTAAAATGGTATCAATCTCATAGATTTATTGGGAGAATTAAATGAGATGACATATTCAAAGATTATAGTGAGTGCTCAATAAGTGTTATTCATTATTATTAGTCACAATTTTGGTAGAAATAATGAAGCAAGCTGATATTGTGTAGAACATTTGTGAGTAGATAGCTACAGATAAACTATGGATATAGAGTGAATATGCTAGATTCTTATTACTAGCTTCTCTGGGGACCTCTGCTGATTACTAAATATCTCTGAGCCATGAGTAGAAATTGCGAGAATCCAGCACGTTCGGAAATTTATTAGACTGGAAGATCTAGGTAAAGGGAAGATATACATTATAATGATGTTAATAAAGGGGGTTCTCTATGCATAGGGATGTCTGAATTAGGTGGGAGAATTTATAGGTTACTTGTGTTTTAAGTATTTAGGAGAACCTTGTGAAATGAGGTTATCCCTCCGAAGAATACTCTCACTGTTTAACTCCCAGGACTGTCCACACCCTACTACCACTACTCTGCTACTATTTATACTTCTGGCTGTTAAAAACATGTCTTGTTTTAATAAGAGGCACCAAATGGGGTTGCTTATGCTAAGCCCCAAGTCACTAAACCAAGACAACTTAATTACAATGTTAGGTCTCCCAGAAATGGAATCTTAAACCAGTTAATCAGGAATTGCCTGATCAGCACTAGTTGGGTAATCTGCCTGATAGACTCCAGTAGTCCCTTAAAGGAAAGTAACCTTGTATGACCAACCTTCTTTTTTGGCCTAGTATTACTTCCTTGTTCCTGCTCCCTTCTGCCTGTAAAAGTCTTTAATTTTGTATAGCTCCTTGGAGCTCCTGTCTATCTGGTAGATTGGATACTGCCCAATTCGTGAATTGTTGAATAAAGCCAATAAGATCCTCAAAATTTACTCAGTTGAATTTTTTTTTTAATTTTTTTTTTTTGGTTGCATTGGGTCTTTGTCGCTGCACGCAGAGGCTACTCTTTGTTGCGGTGCGCGGGCTTCTCACTGTGGTGGCTTCTCTTGTTGCCGAGCACAGGCTGTAGGCGTGTGGGCTCAGTAGTTGTGGCATGCAGGCTCTAGAGCACAGGCTCAGTAGTTGTGGTGCACGGGCTTAGTTGCTCCGTGGCATGTGGGATCTTCCCTCACCAGGGCTCGAACCCGTGTCCCCTGCATTAGCAGGTGGGTTCTTAACCACTGTGCCACCAGGGAAGCCCCTGAATTTTGTTTTTTACCAAATCACTACCACTATCATTTCTACCTACTTACAAGTGCCTACCTCATGTTGCACATGGTTCTAGGCACTTAAAACACCAAGGATTGTTGTTGATCTTTAAAACAGCAACTTTTATTATCCTCCGGCATGTAATTGGCACTGTTGAGGAGTAGAATTGTAGTCAAGAAGGCAGAAAATGTAGTTCAAGTGTCCCAGGCAAAGAGACCCTGAACCCAAGAAGACAGAGAGAGGAGAAAGTTTAAAATCATGTTGGATCAGCACTGTATAGCACAGGGAACTATATTCAGTATCCTGTGATAAACCATAATGGTAAAGAATATGAAAAAGAATATATATAAGTTTAACTGAATCACTTTGCTGTGCAGCAGAAATTAACAGAACATTGTAAATCAACTAGGCTTCAATAAAATTTAAAAAATCATGTTCAGAGTCATAGCAGTTCATTTCTTTTTTCTAACAGAGGCATAAAGAAAAGTGTAGCTTCTGAGCTGAATGATGACAACCTTGCAGAGTAAAGAAGGTGAGTCAAGAGTTACTCTCCTCTTCTTTCTCAGCCCTTGGCCATCTGGACACCTCGATTCACATGTATTTCATGTCCACTTTGTTAAATTTACTACTTTTCTAGATACTTTGAGTGAAATATATTTGAATTAGAAGCAGTCTTATTCAAGAAATGTATGAACTCGTAGGGAGAGAAGAGACATTTAGATATTTAAAACATAAATTTGAATGTGGTAAATGCCACAGGACAGGTACAAAGTATTATGGAAGCTCAGAAGAAAGATACATTACTTATACCTGGGAGGATCAGTACAATTTTCATTGCATCGTTGGTAGATTTTGACTAGGTTTTAAAAAATTTCTCTAATTTCCACTAAAATTTTGTGCAAAGTTAAAACAAACAAATTTTTAAAAAATTTCACATTTGAATAATTCCGTTTCCTGCATACTTATATTTATCACCTTTGACTTACTCAGTGGTTCTTAAACCTGGTAGTGCATCAGAATCATCTAGATAGCCTTGTAAAATTACAGATTCTTGGGCCTCACTTCAAACTACTTCATCAGAATCTTAGGGCAGGGATGAGAGGGTGGGGGGATAGGAGGGTTGGGGAAGGAAGGCCTAGGAATCTAAATTTGTTAAATAATAATTTATTTTTTCATATGATAATATTCATAATATAATATAATAATAATATTATTAATGTTTCATATCCAGATAATTCTGATATGGTCAATCAATGGCAGTATTTGGTAATTTCTGTGTTAGATTCTATATTTCATAAATTCCATTTGATGATCAAATTTCTTTCAGAATGCAGGAAGGGACCAAAGAAAACCTTTGCCCCACCTGCACAAAAACTGCATAGCCTGATGCCCTATAACCTTAACTCATCGAAGGAGGAGATCCTAGGGATCAGTTCCCCAGAGGCAGAGACCAGGCCAAGCCTGCTAAAGGCCAGGTTAGAGAATAAGAAGGAGAAAACAACCAAAGAGAATGGTACAGGCAGTGGCCAGGAGATGAAAGGAAAGGCTCAAGACAGCAAGAAAGCAGAGAAGAAAGGAAAGGTAAAAATCACAATGATGGGCTCTAGTGGGACAGTTTCTCCTAGTCACCCAGCCTGGGCAAACAGGATCTTCTCATTTCAGAAGACATTTAAATATAACATAAATTTGAATGTGGTAAATCCCACAGGGAAAATTCATCCTGTAGTTTCAGTTTTTGATTTCTTTTTGGGGTTTCTATTTTCTTTGCTAAGAGGTAAAAAGTGTTTTGATGAAAGTGTTTAGCAGGGCATACTGGGCAGGGAGGGGCTGAGGTGGGATGGAAGTGAGAGTAGAAGTAGACAAATTTTATAAACTTTTTCCTTTTCTTTGACTCCTTTACTCCCAGGAGATCTGGGATAGAGTTTGTGGGATCCTTAGGTTGACTTTATGCTCTCAGTCTTGTGAACTGACTGCCTCATCTAAAGGAGGCTTCCTTGACTAGTCACAGAGGAGGACTGGGGAAAGATGAGCAGTTTTTCTCCCCTACCCTTCTCTCTGCAGGGAAAATCAACTCTTACCAATGCAGAATTTGAGGAGATTGTCCAGATTGTGCTACAGAAGTCCCTCCAGGAGTGCTTGGGTATGGCTTATAGTGAGAGAAAAAGAGTTTCAGTTTGGCAAAGAAATTGTTATCTGAGGGGTAGAGTAAGTCGATAGCTTCTCTCCTTCCCTCCATCTTTCTAAGTAAGGAAATATTAGATGAGACTTTGAAATGAAATATTTTAAAATACTTCATCTTCTATCAACAGGACTATAGCTAAACCACCTTAGACAGAGGGTACAGACTTTTAGAAAAGTAGATTACATTGACTTCAGAATATAAAAATAGTCTCATCTAGATTTTTAAAATGTAATTTAAATTTATTTCTATGTTTACAATCTTCATAGAAAAGATAAATTATTTTTCCCAGATTTGAAGAACTTAGTCTCCATCTACCCTTGTATATTTCTGTTTCTAATACTGCTTTAACATATGCTCAGGAATTTGATTTTAGAATAAGGAACTCTGTAGCATAGGTCGTGAGGCCTTCTCCATAAGGTGATGAGGCTAAGGACAGTGGTTTGACATTTGCAGCTATTCTTAGGTATACTTCCATTCATAGAGAAAGTTTGAGGAACAAATGATGTAAAACATGGTACATAAAATTTCTGTTATGTACACAAAATAAAAGTAACATTACCTGGCTATCCTATAATAGGCATATCAATCTGGAAAGGCTTGCAGAAGGATATAGATTTGTAGTTTTTCCTGAGAATTAAAAAACTTGAAAGTTGGAACTGCCCTGGTAGCACAGTGGTTGAGACTTCACGCTCCCAATGTAGGGGGCTGGGGTTCCATCCCTGGTTGGAGAACTAGATCCCACATGCATGCCGCAACTAAGAGTTCGCATGCTGCAACTAAGGATCCCATATGCCACAACTAAGGAGCTGGTGAGCTGCAACTAAGTAGACTGTGAGCCACAGCTGAGGACCCTGCCTGCCGTAACTGAGACCTGGCACAACCAAATAAATAAATAAATATTAAAAAGAAAAAACAAACTTGAAAGTGCTATGGTGTGGTAAAAGTCCAAAGGTAAGCTCTTCCAGGCAACTGATGGGAGATATTTTAATGAAAGTTTACAGTTTGGAAATAATGGAGTAGTTGTTTTCTTTAATTGCTTCTCTGCTTATAGTATTTTGTTTTGGGAGGGATGGAATCTAGCCTTGATTTTGCAGAGACTTCCTGTGCCCAGCCTACAAGATGTACCCATTTAGACAAGGAACCAGGAATTGCTTCTTCTACTACTGATAATAATAATGCTGATGGGTAAGTTTATCCCAGTGAGGCGAATTGATCACAGGGTAGACTCAGTATTGATAAATGGTTATCCATCTATCTCTCTATCTAGTCATTTTTCATATCTCTATAGCTTTCTCTCATCTTCAGGAAAGATACTTGAGTTGAGTTGGGGAAAATAGGCCAGTAGATGGATAAAATGACCTCAGGAGGCCATAGAGAGCTTAAAATTCTTCTGTCCTCCTAACTTTTATCCTTGGGTTTTTTCAAAAGAGGGGTACTACACATTGCCCCTTTATACCTTTTAATTAAAAATCTTATTTGCAGAGAGAGGATAGTGGTACCGCATATTCTAGAGATTTCAGCCTCTCAGGAAGGTGGAGTAATCCCTGAGATAAAGACATCTAAGCCAGGCCAGCCAGATCCTGCACGCTCTGAGAAGAAATTCAGTAAACTCTTCTTAAGCAAAAGAAAGAAAGCCGCTCGTAAGTATAGCCAGATACACTTTGACACCTGGCTCAAGTACTTACTCCATGAAATTAGGGAATTGGACAGTGGGCATACTGATAATTTTCAGCCCAAGACTTGAAACTATTGAGCTATGATTCTTCTTCCTTCTTTAACTGGCCTTTACTATCTACAAAGATTCTCTTCTTCATCTCCCTACCCTACAATGTTTTCTTTTATCTTCCCAGAAGATGAGAAAATGGAGAAAGCCCAAAATGGACATGAGCACAGGCAGAAAGACCAACTGAAGAAAACAGTTCAGGATCATTCTCAGATCAGGGACCAACAAAAAGGAGAGGGAAGTGGTTTTGGTGAGTTCAGCCATGGTTTGAAAAACCTACTTGGGCTTGAAAATTGGAGGTGGAGGAGAGAGGAAAGGGTTGGGATGTTAGAGGAAATTCTTCAAAGACTATAATTTATCCCTCACAGCTGCTTGTTAGAGGATATGGTGCTGAGGAAGAGAGAGAACTATTTCATTCATTCAGTTATTCAGTCATATAATCCACAGGTGTTTGGTGCTTGCTAAGTTCTAGGCATTTTAGGAGGTACTGAGTAAATGCAGAGGAAACAAATATAAGCCTGTCGTGTGAGAGAGAAGCTTGTGAGGAAGGCCAACAAGAAAGCTAATGAGGTGGATAGACCTGGAGTCTGTCATACAGAGTGAAGTAAGTCAGAAGGAGAAAAACAAATACCATATGCTAACACATATATATGGAATCTAAGAAAAAAAAATGTCATGAAGAGACTAGGGCTAGGACGGGAATAAAACACAGACCTACTAGAGCATGGACTTGAGGCTATGGGGAGGGGGAAGGGTAAGCTGTGATGAAGTGAGAGTGTGGCATGGACATATATACACTACCAAATGTAAAATAGATAGCTAGTGGGAAGCGGCTGCATAGCACAGCGAGATCAGATCGGTGCTTTGTGACCACCCAGAGGGGTGGGATAGGGAGGGTGGGAGGGAGGGAGATGCAAGAGGGAAGAGATATGGGGACATATATATATGTATAACTGATTCACTTTTTTGTAAAGCAGAAACTAACACACCATTGTAAAACAGTTATACTCCAATAAAGATGTTAAAAAAAAAAAAAAGAAAGCTACAAATTGAGAGTAGTCCTGGAAAAGTTTCCAAGAAAAAGATATCACTTGAGCCAGATCTTGAAGTATAATTTAGTCAGACGAACTAAGGTGGGAATGGGGTCAGAGTGATAATTATTGGCAGAGTAATGGAGGAGGGCTAATGTTTGCAGCTTTTGGGTATTTTGGGGGGGTAGGAGGTTATAGGGATGGGGGAGATAAGGCTAGAGGCAAGTAAGCGCCAGATCTTAAAGGACCTTACAAGTCAGGCTAAGGAAGTTGGATTTTATTTTAAAAGTAAAGAGGAACCATTGACATTAAATAGGCAAAACTTGATAAGATTTGCATTTTAGAAAGCTTGCTCTGGCACTAACATGGAAGATGGATTGGCAGGAGAAAGACTAGACCCGTAGAAATAATTATCCAGGCAAGGAAGACAGACAATAGCAGTGAAGAGGAAGAGATAAAATTGAGATCTTTAGGATGCAAGATCAATATGATATGATTGCTGCTGGATATGAGAGCTGAGGAAGAGTGTGGCCTCTAGGATGGTCCTGTTTTCCGGTGTGAGTGACTGAGTGGATGAAGAATCATGATCTGAAGTGGAAAATATAGAAGAAAGAGCAAGTTGAAGAAGATAGATTGAGCTTTGCTTGAGTTAGGGGGTCTGTGATGAGATTTAGAGCTCAAGAAAGGGGTCTGGGCTCTCGGAGATGCAGATTCCGGAGTCATATGCATCAATGGGAATAGATGAAATTTTCCAAGAAGAGAGTGTTGAGTGAAAAGGGAACATTGGATAAAAACCCTGGGGGAACATAATGTTTAGGGTTGAGCAGAGGAAGAGCTACCCAGGGAGAAAGCTAAGAAGAACTAAGAGAAAGCTCAGAAAGGTAAGAGGAAAACTAGGAGAGTGTGGTATCACAGATTCCAGGGGAGGAGAGAATGTCAAGAAAGAGGGAGTGTTTAGCCATGTTAAATGCTACTACAGAGATAACAAAAAGAGTAAAGATTTGAAAATCAACAGATATCACAATTAGGAAATCATTAGGGTTGATTAGAGCAACCATAGCGGTTGGTGAGGGTGAATGGCAGGTTATTGTTGGTTGAAGAATAGGTACTTTTTTCAGTTAGTTTAGATGTGAAAACTAGGAGGGGAAAAAATAGTAAATAAAGGGGAGTGGGTATAAAGTAGATGGAAGATTTTTCTTTCTTTTTTTTTAGCTTTCTTTTAAAAGAAAGACACTTGACCTCTTTATTGTCAGCATATTTATATGGTGAGGGAAAATTGTTTATAGAGAGGGAGAGATTAAAGAAGAGAATGAGAAGAGAACCAGAGGATTTATTTTGAGTCAGAAAGGACACAGCCTTTCAGATTGGATGGAGGGAAATAAGGATGCATATAGATTTGTTTATTCTTTTAACAATAGTTTTTAATGCCTTATATGCCAGGCATTGTGCTGAGTACTAGAAATATATTAGTGAACAAAATAGATAATCCTTGCTGTCATAGAATTTACAGTTTTAGTGTGCTAGATAGATAACAAACAAATACATTGTGTGAAATAACCTTGGTTATTATTATATTGGGAAATTTTAGTATGATTAATAAAATAGATCATACAATATATTAATACGTTTAAAATTTTGAAAATAAGTAGACTTAATCTGGGGGAAAACAGGCTTGCACCAAAAAAGAAAAAAAAACAAAAACCAGAACCTGAAGATTAAGGAACAGTGGACTAAACAGTCAGCTGGTATCTAATAGGCATGCGTATATATACATAATTTGGATTATAGAAGAATAATATGGTTTGTACATACTTGAAAGAAAACTCTAGGAAGACTATGCAGGTACGAAACAAGATAGTCTAGGGCAGTAAACCACTACTCGTGTTGTAATGACATGGCAATCAGTATAAAGAGCTGGAGGTATAAGTCTCATTTGGGCAGTCGGGTGGTCTGGGTAGTAGTGTTCCATCTCCTGTAACTCTCAGTATTAAGGCGAGGGATAGATTTTAGACTGGGAGATGGAAGTTCACTCCTTTGGCAGTGCTTGTGAGTTGAATTGTGGTTGTAGTGACTGTAAGCCTCTTCCTATTAATCAACCACTCTTCCTGTTTTTCACAGTTGCCAAGGAGAGGTGGGTGCTCCTGGAGCAGGAAGTAGAAAGGGAGTATCCAGTAAATAAAATTTGCATTAAGTTCTGTGAAGGGAAGGAAAAGAATGTCATGAGAGGAAATGGTGGAGACCTAATTAAGATTGGGTCAGCTAGAGAAAGTATTTGTAAGGAAATAACATTTAAGCTGAAACGTGGAGCAAGGCTAGAAGTTAGCCAAGTGAAGCATAGGAGAAAGTTTTAGGTAAGGTGAAGATTGTCTTACTCCAGGTACTAAAAGAAAGCTGGAATAATTGGGATTCAGAGAACAAGGGAAGCAAGGCTGGAAAGTGGCTCTGGATAAATGTAAGGAGGTAGGCAGTGGCTAGATCAAAGACCATGTTACAAAGTGAGAATTTTATCTTAAGTGTAGTGGGAAGCCCTTGGTGGGTTTTAACCAGGGAAGTGACATCATCAAATTGATGTTTTAAAAGGATCCCTTTGGTGATTAATTGGAGAATGGAGTATGGGGAGACAAGAGTAGACCAGCTAGGAAGTTAGTGCTAGGATTCGATGTTTTGGTGGCTTGGATTAGGATGATGAAGGAGACAAGAAGTGAATGGTTTTAAGATATGTTTTAGAGGTAAAATTATCAGAACTTGGTAATGAGCTGGATATGGAGAGGTGAGAGAGAGGAGAGGGTTTGTCAAAGATGATCGGCTTCTGGCTTGAGCAGTTATGTGAAAGGAAGTGGGAAAAACAGTTCTGTAGGATAAGATCAAGCATTTGGGTTTGGGCCCGTTAGGTTTGAGATCGTTGTGAGACATCCAGATAGAGATATCAAAGAGCAAGATGGCTATAGGAACCGGGAGCTCAGAACAGAGGCTGTTAGCGTACTTCTGTGTGTTGTCAGGTGTGAAAATGGATTTCAAAGCTGAGGGAATGGATGAGCCTCAGGAGAAAGTGCAGCATGGGGAGTGAAGACCCATGATTAGGCTTTGGAACTCCAACTCAGAGATTTAGAGATTGGACAGAGAGCGAGGAGAACTCAGTAAAGGAGACTGAGGAGGGAGTTACCAGAAAGATGGGATGGGGAAATGGGAGAATGAAGGATCACAGAACCCAAGGAAGCTAGTGTTTCAAGAATGAGCGGTTGGGCTTCCCTGGTGGCGCAGTGGTTGAGAGTCCGCCTGCCGATGCAGGGGACGCGGGCTCGTGCCCCGGTCCGGGAAGATCCCACGTGCCGAGGAGCGGGTAGGCCCGTGAGCCATGGTCGCTGAGCCTGCGCTTCCGGAGCCTTTGCTCCGCAACGGGAGAGGCCACAACAGTGAGATGCCCGCGTACCGCAAAAAAAAAAAAAAAAAAAAAGAATGAGCGGTCAACTGAAATGCTCTTGACCTGTGTCTATGACATCAGCCTTTATTATCACAGAGCCACATCGTGAACTTCAAACACTGTTTTCAAACACCTCTTCTCTTCTTTCTAAGTTGCTTGAAAGGAAACTTGAAGGAACTGTATGTCTTTAAACACTGTCATTGGAAAGTTCATCCTAAACCATAAATATCTAGTTTTATAGCATTAGGATGATTTTCCCCCACTCATTTCCTCATTAATATTCATTATTTTTATAACCACCATTTATTTGATTGATCTCTGTTCACTTTTATGGTCCCTGACCCTTTCCCCCCACTCTTTTTTTTCTAGTCTTGCCAGGTCACCTCTGTAAACATCCAAAACTATCATTGGAAACTGTCTTTTCAGACTAATATATCATTCTCAAACCAGTACTTTATTCTTCAAAATAAAGTAATTGAGAAGGTGATCCATAATATGAGATATTGTGAAGGGACCCAAATATAAGCCAACGCTTTTCTGAGGGATGATTTTGGTGGGATGGAGGGCATCCCTTAGGTTTCGGCATTCAAGGTAAAATTTGACGGTGGGAGAGTGAACTTACTAGAGAAGCATATTGGTTGATATTGTTAGCTGTGAATATATAGTATACCAGCCGGTCAGTGATTTTTCTCTAGCAATGCTCAGTCAAATGAGTATAGGCACAGAAAAAGGAGAGTGGGTTCGTTCAGAATTGTGTTTGCTAGCTGGGTGGGAGGAAGGACAGAGGGAAAGGGAGTTGTTGATGTCTGCAAGAGAATCTAAGGAAATCAAACCTGCGTAAGTACAGAGTGAAGGAAAACAATTAATCTTAATTGCTACTAGATTGAGAGAAAGGTAGGGGCCAGTGGATTGGCGATCTAGATAACGTGAAAGTTGCCACAGGGGTCTTGGATCAAGTAAGGTGGAAGGATGGGGCATTTTTATCAGAGAGGGGTTTAGATAAGTGGTTCAGGGGAGTGGGCGGTCCCTGCAGATGACTGGGTGTGGCATGCAGGGTGGGAATGGGTTCCTGAGGTGAGGGGGTGACCGAGGTGGCATGGAGGAGAACATACGGGGTACCTTGTGAGTTACCCCTGTGGCTGTAGTGGTCATCTACGAGGGCAGGAGATGGAGAGGAGAAGACTGAACCAGATGCCAGCATCGTGACAAGGGTGATGAGAGGGCAGTGTAGTCCCATGGCATAGACCTTGAGGCAAGCAGGGTTTTATAGGAGGGAGGATAGTAATGGTCTGCAAGTGTCAATGGGGAGTAAGGACGGTGCTGACCCCACTTTCTGGTGTGGGGTATGTGAGAAGGACAGGCTCTTCTTAGAGGGCTTCAGCGGTGGGGTGGGGTTGGGTTGGGGCAGTGTCATTAGCACGTCAACAGATTTCAGAGGCAGAATTTCAGAGAAGAGATTGAAGACATGTGGACTTTTGTTGCTTTTGTTTGGAATCCCAAAGACGATAGTGGAAGAGTTTGGGAGGGAGAGAGGAGAGGCTGTGTGGGACATTGGGTCAACTTAGAAGATGTGGGGGTAGAGAAAGGTGGGGATGAGAGTTTGGAAGGTAATGGATAAAAGGAGTGTTTGGCCATTGAACACAGCCTGAAGTAAATAGTTTGAGAAACAATAGGCTTAAACCTGTCTTTTGGAGAGGGGTGAACTCAGGGCTGTTGGTCCCAAAGGCTGCAACTTGGTGATTTGGTGTCAGGTTAATTTGTTGAGGTTGAAACAGGAACTCTGGATGCTGTGCACAAAAGAGGTGCTGGTTAGTCCTTCAGAAGAACTTTTTAGTAGTGACATGCCCTCAGAGAAATGAGGCACTAGCCAGAAATATGCCAGACAACCTTTTTAAGAACTGTCGAGGGCTTCCCTGGTGGCGCAGTGGTTGAGAGTCCGCCTGCCGATGCAGGGGACACGGGTTCGTGCCCCGGTCCAGGAAGATCCCACATGCCGCAGAGCGGCTGGGCCCGTGAGCCATGGCCACTGAGCCTGCGCGTCCGGAGCCTGTGTTCCGCAACGGGAGAGGCCACAGCAGTGAGAGGCCCGCATACCGCAAAAAAAAACCACCAAAAAACCAAAAAAACAAAGAACTGTCGATACAGGAAACACTCCTTTCTGCCTTGGGGGAGGAGAGATGATAGCGTGGTATAGGAGAAAGATTGAGATGTGAGTCACACCTGGGCTCTAAGTTCAGCTTTGCCACCAATTTAGACTGATCTTTAACAGTCAGTTATCTCCTCTGAGCTTTTGGTTTTACCATTTATAAGTTAGGGATTGGATGAGTTGATCTCTAAGGCTTTGTGATTCTGGCAGAGGTGGTGGTGGTGGCAGGGAGTATATTGATTTTAATTAAATTGAAGAAGGAAGAACATATTTTTGAGTCTCTTATGTCAGGTTTTTTTCCTGTGACAGGTCAATGTCTAGTCTGGGTCCAGTGTTCCTCCCCAAACTGTGAGAAATGGAGGCGGCTACGTGGGAACATTGACCCCTCAGTCCTCCCAGATAACTGGTCCTGTGACCAGAATACAGGTAGAATGGAGTGGAAATTTTTTTTTTCCAGTTTTTATTGTTCGTCCCTTTCTTTCCCTGCTTTCATCCTTTAGATTAAATATGACAAAAGTATAGTTCGGACTCCAGGGGTCCCTGTAGTTAGTGTTTGGGGAGAGGGAGGGATTTTGCTGTCATGTCAAGATGAATCTGGCATAAAGGGTAGAGGAAGACACTCTGAAGAGCTATGCTGTGAGGAGAGTCCTGGAATCTCAACGTATGTTCTGAGTGAATTCCATCTTCTTCAGCATTGGTTTGAGCCTGTCAATCTGATTAGATTGTTGGTATTGGGTTGGCAGATAGGAAGGGATTTGGGATGTATGGGGAAAGCCAGTGAGAAAGATTCAGTGGCTTAGAATTCTAGAATGTTTGAAACTACTTGAAAGAGATTATGAAGTTCTAGTCTAGCCCAACTGTTTTACAGATGAGAAAACAGAATATCAGAGAAGTTACCTTCATGATGTTACACTGATGGAAGCAGGGTCAGACACGAGGGATGTAGGTAGAAGTTTGGAGTCTCTTTCTACAGAGCATAACGAGGCAATGCTCCTACTTCTCCAGGCTCTGGCTGCATTTCCTTCATGGGTTTCCCAGGTGTCCTTTTGGTCCTACCTGCTGCATATACCAATTTCTTCTTGTCCTCTCCTTTGCCCTCATCCAGATTTTCACCTTATGAGGCTCTTTCCGTCCCTTCATTCCTCCTCTCTTTTGGCAGATTTGGAGTATAATCACTGTGATATCCCTGAGGAGACCTGGACAGGGCATGAGAGTGAAGTGGCCTATGCCTCCTACATCCCAGGATCCATCATCTGGGCCAAGCAATACGGTTACCCCTGGTAGGGCGCTATGGCAGAGTCAGAGCGTCCCTCATGAACTTGGGAGTGGTAGATTCAAGCAGGGAGGGAAGGAAATGGAAGGGATTTATAATGGAAATGGTACCTGCCTTAGAAAGCGCATGGGTGAGGGAGAATGTAAAGTGCTAAGCTTGGAGGCTTTGAGAGAACCTGTTTTCTAGAGATTTCACAATGGAGGTGGTATCTCCCCGGAAAAAAGAGTTGGACAGTTCTACCCTGGACGGGTAGAAAGAGAAGAGTGGCTCTAAGATATTTTTTTAGACATTGGGAAATGAGAGATATACAAAGTAAAGAGAACAAGGAAGGGTGGAATAGCTTCTTTTTTGGAGATGTCCCTAGTCAGAAGATTTTGTTCTCAGGGTTGCCAGAAGGCCTAGAAGGATAAGATATTTTTACTAGGAAGATTCTGAGCTTCTTTGTACATTGATGGAAGTCACTTCAATCATTTGTTAGTGACCACTGTGGAGGGTTGACAGAGGGGTCTATTTTGGGGGTTCCTTATTTGTGAAACATATTGCCCTTTTATTTACATGTATATTGATGAGTTTGTGTTCTGTTCACCTAACCCCTTCTCTTCCATCCCCTTCACCCATCTGTCTTCTCCAGGTGGCCAGGCATGGTAGAATCTGATCCTGACCTGGGGGAATATTTTCTTTTTGCATCTCATCTTGATTCCCTGCCGGTGAGTTCTCCTGATTCAGGGTGGGTAGGTGCTCGGGTGAAAGTAATGAACAAATCCATCCTAACAGATGTACAGAGTTAGAAATATAGACATAGCCAGCAGACACAAGCGGAAACAGATTCTTAGCTAGAGTAACAAAAAGATATAGAAACAAATTTGTATCTAATTAAAATTTATTCATTACTAGAACATTTATGTTTTGATAAATATGCTTTGGTTAGGACTCCTGAGGTCAGGATGGAAGAACAATGGAATGAGGTGGGATATGTGGGTCAGGTTTAAAGAAACAGACAAGGCCCAGCCCCTCCTTTCTTGTGAATCCTCAGTTCTCCTGCCTTTTCTGGCTAGAGGGCCAAAGCAAGAAGAAGGACAAGAGGCTATAACAGAACCATCTTTTATTACAGTCCAAGTACCATGTGACATTTTTTGGAGAAACAGTCTCTCGTGCTTGGATCCCAGTCAACATGCTAAAGAACTTCCAAGAGCTATCCCTGGAGTTAGCTGGAGTGGTGAGCAACCCTCGGGGGTCAGTTGTGATATAGGGAACTTGAAAAACTAAATCTCCCCTTTATTAAACCTGATTTCTCCCAGGGGAAGCTGTGTCAGGAGAAAGTACATATCTGACCAAGTATGCAAGGGTGAGGTTATTCATGAGGTACACTTCTTTCTACTAGTATTGCAGCAGGATCATGATTTTTCTTAGTCTCTTCCCTATCTGCAGATAGAGGGCCTTCCTAAAGACCATGGTTTTCTACAGTTTAGCCAAAGCTGGTGTGTTAGAAATGAAGGCAGATTAACTTAGGGTTTCTCAGTCTCGACACTTGACATTTTGGGCCAGATAATTTTTTGTTGTCAGGGTATTCCTAGGCATTGTAGGAGGTTTAGCAGCATCCTTGGCATCCTACTGGCATCTAGCCAGTAGGACCCCTAACCCTAGCTGTGACAACCAAAAAATTGTCTCTAGACATTGCCAGATATAATCTGGGGGGGAAAATCTCCCCTGGTTGAGAACCACTGAATTAACTAAATAATATTTCTTCCCTATACTCACTTTGGGCTTGATGAGCCTTGCAAATGAGCAGAGGTTTAGGAGCTCAGGGACCTTAGAAAATCAGGCAGTGAGTACTAAATCAAGCAGCTGGATCTAAAGAAACTTGTGAGAAGCTTAGAAGTACAGTCATCTGAACTCCTTTAATTTTGCCTTTACAAATTTCCATGGGCTTTTCTTTGGAGAGGGCACCAAAATGTTGGTTGAAAATTTTGCTAGAAATTGATGAAATGTTTGTTTGGGTATAAGACGGGATTGTGTCTCTGAGCTCAAAAGATTAAGAATAGGAGTATCATATCAATACCAGAAACTGGAAATAAATGTAAAGATAATGTCTGGTGAGTAGCAGTTTGTTGGAGTCACTTTTCTGAAATCTTCTTTCATTTCAGAAAAAGTGCAGGAATAAGGACTGCAGCCAGAAACTGGGGGCAGCCCTGATGATGGCTCAAGAGGCAGAGCAGATCAGTATTCAGGTGGGAAAGTTTAGATCACATACCTGCTTCTCTTTGGGACTTGGGACACAGAGCAAGTTATGCATTTCCTACTGTAGAAAACCGGCTGTCCTTCTGCATTACACAGTCTTAGTCCTAGAACTAGTCTTTTCTTCCCAGGCCAGCTTCCCTTGATGCCTTAAATCATCCATTCTTTTCCCTACCCTTGGACAAATGGGATCTTTTCTCAGTCCACACAGGGACTGTTTGGTAGGGGGAATCCCACTAACCTATTTAACTTCGAGTCTCAGGTGTATGTACCTTATCTTCTCTGGAGTCAGTTTTTACCCTCAAATTCTGCTTTTGGGTGGGGTAGAGAATGACAGTGAATTTCCCCTTCCCAGTTATTAACTGAATTATAAACAAACTGGAAAAAAGTTATAATAATATTGTATATTATAATATTATAACATATTATAATAGTTAAGCGCTATAAAAGTCTACATAGAAAGTATGAAATTTCAAGTGAAAATGGTATGGAATATGAATACAAATTCTATAACTAAAATCCTTGAAGACAGAGGACAAAAATAGCCCCTGGGAGAGTAGTAGATGATGCTTTTGTTTCTTGGTTCCCTCAGGAGCGGGTTAACCTGTTTGGTTTCTGGAGCCGATACAGTGGATCTGACAACAGTGGGGAAGGAAACGGTAGGATAAGTAGGAGGTTAAAGACTAGAGAGAGAGGGAAGGGATTCCTTCATGAGGGCAGCAACTGAAGCTTTTATTTTATACCCAATATCATCAACCTAGTTCTGAATTCTATAATAGGAGGCTCTCCATGAATGCCACTGACCAAGTGTCCAGGATGGATGGATGCACAGATGGGTAGAGAGAGGAATGGAGAAAAAAAGGGAGTAGGGGGGGAGGGTGCATGTTGAATAGTGACAGGACTTTGAAAAGGGTGGAACCATGATAATCTAGGATCAGATTTCGTGGAGAAAATGTGACTTGGACCTGAAAGGCAGAATTAGAAGACTGATTCTCCGGGATCAGCTCCACTAACTCATCACCTAATTTATCGGATAAATTACTTAGCCTTTCCTTCCTATTCCTGTTCTAGACGTAATGCTCTCTGGGGCTAACAGCTTAGATTCCTGCTTGGAGAAAGAAGAGGAAGAGTCAGAGTTGGAGGAAGAGGAGGAAGAGCAACAGAAAAAAGTAAGTTTGATCTTGGGGATTCCTTTTAGGAGATTGCTGTAGGGCATCTGGTTAGCATGGATTTATATTTTCTAAGGAACCATCCTGTCCCTGCGTCACAGTAGCCCTGACTGGCTGGCTGGTTTTATCTCTTAGTGGGTCTTCAGGGAAGGAGAGTCTCCTCTTTCCTCAGTTATTCTCTCTAATATCTCATATCTCTAGGAACTTATTTTTTTATTATAATCTCAGTTCCTACTGTAGTTCTTCGGTTCCTACTGGAGCAATTTCAGAGAATAGCAGGTTGCCTCTCTTCACTCTCCTTTCTTCCCTGTGTGAACACTTAGGATATTCACTGTTTTATTTCCTTAGTCTGTTTTCAGGCATATGAAATGCATATATTTTTCATATTTAAAGACTTTTTAAGAGCAGTTTTATGTTCACAGGAAAACTGAGAAGAAGGTACAGATCGAGTCCCTATGTACCTCCTGCCCCCACACATGTACAGCCCCCTCTGTTATCAACATCCCACCAGAGTGGTGCATTTGTTTACAGTTGATGAACCTACATTGACACATCATAATCACACAAAGTCCATAGTTTACATTAGGACTCACTCTTGGTGTTGTACATTCTGTGGGCCTGGACAAATGTATAATGACACACCCATCATTATGGTATCATACAGAGTATTTTTACTGCCCTAAAAATTTTTTGTGTTACATTTACTCATCCTTTCCTCCCATACCCCTCAACCACTGACAACTACTGATTTTTTTTTTTACTGTCTCCATAGTTTTGCCTTCTCTGAAATACCATATAGTGGGAATCATACAGTATGTGTAACCTTTTCAGACTAGCTTCTTTCGCCTACAACTATGCATTTACGATTCCTCCATGTATTTTCATGGCTTGATAGCTCATTTATTAATTTTTTTTTGACTGGATAATATTGTATTTTTCTGGATATACCACAGTTTATTTATACATTCACCTACAGAAGGACATCTTGGTTGCTTCCAAGTTTGAGCAATTATGGATAAAGCCACTATAACTATGGTTTTGTGGGAACATAAGTTTTTAACTCCTTTGGAGTAATATCAGGGAGCTTAATTGCTGGATTGTATGGTAAGAGTATGTTTTGTTTTGTAAGAAACCATCGAACTGTCTTCCAAAGTGGCTGTACCATTTTGCATTCCCACCAACAATGAATGAGAGTTCCTATTGCTCCACATCCTTGCCGGCATTTGGTATTGTCAGTGTTCTGGATTTTGGCCATTTTAATAGGTGTGTAGTGGTATCTTGTTGTTTTAATTTGCATTTTCCTGATATATGATGTGGAGCATCTTTTTATATTCTTATTGGCCATTTGTATATCTCCTTTGGTGAGATATCCATTAAGGTGTGTGGCCCATTTTTAAATTGAGTTGTTTATTTTCTTATTGTTGAGTTTTATGAGTTCTTTGTATGTTTTATTTTATTTTTTATTTTATTGAAGTATAGTTGATTTATAATGTTAGTTTCATATGTATAGCACAGTGATTCAGTGCCATATATATATATATTCTTTTTCAGATTCTTTTCCCTTATAGGTTATTTACAAAATATTGTGATATATAGTAGGTCCTTGTTATCTATTTTATATATAGTAGTGTATATATGGGTTTTTTTGTTTTGTTTTGTTTTTTGTGGTACACGGGCCTCTCACTGTTGTGGCCTCTCCCGTTGCGGAGAAAAGGCTCCGGACGCGCAGGCTCAGCAGCCACAGCTCACAGGCCCAGCTGCTCTGCGGCATGTGGGATCTTCCCAGACCGGGGCACGAACCCGTGCCCCCTGCGTTGGCAGGCGGACTCTCAACCACTGCGCCACCAGGGAAGCCCAGTATTCTATATATGTTAATCTCAACCTCCTAATTTATTCCTTCCCCCTTTCCCCTTTGGTAACCATAAGTTTGTTTTCTATATCTGTGGGTCTGTTTCTGTTCTGTAAATAAGTTCAATTGTCTTTGTTTATTTTAGATAATAGTTCTTTATCATGAGTCTTTTTTCTCTCCGTCTGTGGCTTGTCTTCTCACTCCCTTGACATTGTTAAGGACAGTGTCACAGAGCAGAAGTTTTTAATTTTAATGGAGTCCAGCCTATCAATTATTTCTTTTATGGATTGTGCCTTCAGTGTTGTACATAAAAACTCATTGCCATACCCAAGGTTATCCAGATTTTCTCCTGTGTTATCTTCTAGCAGTTTTATAGCTTTACATTTTACACTGAGATCTATAATACATTTTGAGTTAATTTTTGTGAGGGGTATAAGGTCTGTGCCTAGATTAATTTTTTTGTAGTTCCACCACTATTTGTTGAAAAGACTATCTTTGCTCCATTGTATTGCCTTTGCTTTGTTGTCAAAGATCATCTGACTATATTTATCTGGGTCTATTTCTGGGCTCTCTAGTCTGTTCCATTGACCTATTTGTCTGTTTTTTTTTTACCAGTACCACACTGTCTTGATTTCGGTAGCTTTACACTAAGTCTTGAAGTTAGATGGAGTCAGTCCCCCAACTTTGTCCTTCTCTTTCAATACTGTATTGGCTATTCTAGATCTATTGTTTTTCCATATAACTTTAGAATCAGTTTGTTGATATCCACAGAATAACTTGCTGGGATTTTGATTGACGTTACATTGATTCTATAGATCAAGCTGGGAAAAACAAACATCTTGAGAGTATTGAGTCTTCTTATCTACAAACATGGACTATTTCTCCATTTACTTAGTTCTTCTTTGATTTCATTCACTGGAGTTTTGTAGTTTTCCTCATATAGATCTTGTGTATATTTTGCTAGATTTATACCTAATTATTTAATTTTTTGTTGCTAATATAAATGGTATATAAATGTGTTTTTAAATATCAAATTCCATTTGTATATTGCTGGTATGTAGAAAAGTGCTGAACTTTTGTATATTAACCTTGTGTCCTACAACCTTGCTATAGTCACTTATTAGTTTCTAGAGTTTTTAGTTGATACTTTTGGATTTTCTACATAGATAATCATGTCACTTGCAAACACAATTTCATTTCTTCCTTCTCAGTCTCTATACCTTTTATTTCCTTTGTCTTATTGCATTAGCTGGAACTTCCACTCTGATGTTGAAAAGGAGTGGTGAGAGGGGACATCCTTGCCTTATTCTTGATCTTAGTGGGAAAGCTTCTGGTTTCTCACCATTAAGTATGATGTTAGTTGTAGGTTTTGTGTATATATTCTTTATGAAGTTGAGGAAGTTCCTTTCTATTCCTTATTTCCTGAGAGTTTTTATTACGAATGGGTATTGGATTTTGTCAAATGCTTTTTCTGCATCTATTGATAGGATCACATGATTTTTCTTTCTTAGCTGTTGATGTGATGGATTACATGAATTGATTTTCGAATGTTGAACCAGCCTTGCATGCCTTGGATAAATCTCACTTGTTCATGGTGTATAATTCTTCTTATACATTGTTGGATTTGATTTGCCTTATATGTTGTTGAGGATTTTTACATCTCTTCATCAGACATATTGATCTATAGTTTTCTTTTCTTGTAATGTCTTTGTCTGGTTTCGGTATTAGGGTAATGCTGGCCTCATAGAATCAGTTAGGAAATACTCTCTGCTTCTATCCTCTGAAAGAGATTATAGAGAATTGGTAAAATCTGTTCACTAAATGTTTAGTAAAATTCACTGTGAACCCATCTGGGCCTGATGCTTTCTGTTTTAGAAGGATATTAATTACTGATTCAATTTATTTATTAGATATAGGCCTATTCAAGTTGTCTATTTCTTCTTGTGTGAGTTTTGGCAGATTGTGTCTTTTAAGGAAGTGGTCCATTTCATCTTGGTTATCAAGTTTGTGGGCATAACATTCTTTGTAGTATTCCTTTATTAGTCTTTTAATATCCTTGGGATCTATAGTGATGTCGCCTCTTTAATTTCTGATATTAATTTGTTTCCTCTCTCTTTTTTCTTAGTTAGCCTACCTAGAGGCTTATCAATTTTATTGATCTTTTCAAAGAACCAACTTTTAGTTTTGTTGATTTTTTTCCTATGGATTTCCTGTTTTCAATTTCATTGATTTATGCTCTAATTATATTTTTTCTTCTGCTTGCTTTGGATTTAACTTGCTCTTTTTCTAGTTTTTCTGGTTTCCTAAGGTTGAAACCTACATCATTGATTTTAGATCTTCCTTTTTTTTTTCTAATATATCATTCAGTGCTATAAATTTCCCACTAAGCACTGCCTTTACTGCATCCCACAAATTTTGATAAGTTGTATTTTCATTTCATTTAGTTCAATATATTAAAAAATTTCTCTTAAGATTTCTTCTTTGACCTATGTGTTATTTAGAAGTGTGTTGTTTAATATCCATGTGTTTGGGGATTTTTCCAGTTATCTTTCTGTTAATTCCATTGTGGTCTAAGAGCAGACATAGTATGATTTCTATTCTTTTTTTTTTTTTTTTTTTTTTTGGTGGCTTTGGGTCTTCATTGCTGTGCATGGGCTTTCTCTAGTTGTGGCAAGTAGAGGCTACTCATCATTGCGGTGTGCAGGCTTCTTATTGCGGTGGCTTCTCTTATTGCAGAGCACAAGCTGTAGGCACACAGGCATCAGTAGTTGTGGTGAGTGGGCTCTAGAGCGCAGGTGCAGTAGTTGTGGCGCACGGGCTTAGTTGCTCTGCGGCATGTGGGATCTTCCCGGACCAGGGCTCAAACCCGTATCCCCTGCATTGGCAGGCGGGTTCTTAACCACTGCATCACCAGGGAAGCCCCTGATTTCTACTCTTTTAAAGTTGTTAATTTGTATTTTATGGCCCAGTGGTCAGTCTTGGTGAGTGCTCCATGTGAGCTTGAGAAGAATGTGTATTCTGCTGTTGTTGGATAAAGTAGTCTATAGATGCCAGTTATATCTAGTTGATTGATGGTGTTGTTGAGTTCAACTGTGTCCTCACTGATTTTCTGCCTGCTGGACCAGTCCATTTATGATAGAGGGTTGTTGAAATTTCCAGCTATGATAGTGGAATCAACTATTTCTCTTTGCAGTTCTGTCAGTTTTTGCCTCATGTAGTTTGGTGTTCTCTTGTTAGGTGCATACACTTTAAGGATTGTTATGTGTTCTTGGAGAATTAACCCCTTTATCATTATGTAATGCCCTTTTTTGTCCCTGATAACTTTACTTGCTTTGAAGTCTGCTCTGTCTGAAATTAACATATAGCTACTCCTGCTTTCTTTTGATTAGTGTTAGCATGGTATATTTTCCTGCATCCATTTACTTTTACAATCTATATGTGTCTTTATATTTAAAGTGGGGTTCTTGTAGGCAATATATAGTTGGGTCTTGTTTTTTGATCCATTCAGACAATCTGTGTCTTTTAATTGGTCATTTTAGACAGTCATTTAGACTGTTGATGTTCAAAGTAATTATTAATACAGTTGGATTATTATCTACAATAGTTGTTACTGTTTTCTATTTGTTGCCCTTGTTCTTTCTTCCTACTTTTGTCTTCCATTCTTTTCCTGCCTTTTGTGGTTTTGATTGAGCTTTTATATGATTCCATTTTCTCCCCTTCCTTAGCATATCAGGTAAGATTTTTTTTTCCTTTGGCTGCTTTCAGGACTTTAATTTTCTGTAGTTTGAAAATAATATGCTTTGGTGTGGCTGCTTGGCATTTATCCTTCTTGGTGTTCTCTGAGCTTCCTGGATCTGTCGTTTGGTGTCTGACATTAATTTGGGAAATTCTCAGTCATTATTGTTTTCAATATTTCTCTTTTTCTTATCCTTCTGGTATTCCCATTACACATATCTATACATTCTGTAGTCATCCTACAATCTTTGGATATTGCATTCTTTTTTCCAGTCTTTGTTCTCTTTGATTTTCAGTTTTTTTTTTTTTTTTTTTTTGCGGTTTGCGGGCCTCTCACCGCTGTGACCTCTCCCGTTGCGGAGCACAGGCTCTGGACGCGCAGGCTCAGCGGCCATGGCTCACGGGCCCAGCCGCCCCGCGGCATGTGGGATCTTCCCAGACGGGGCCACGAACCCGTGTCCCCTGCATCGGCAGGCGGACTGTCAACCACTGCGCCACCAGGGAAGCCCTGATTTTCAGTTTTGAAGGTTTCTTTTGAGATGTCCTCAAGTTCAGAGATTGTTTCCTCAGCTGTGACCAGTCTACCAATAAGCCCATCAAAGGCATTCTTCATTTTAGTTAGTGTTTTTGATCCCCAGCATTTCCTTTTGATTCTTTCTTAGGATTTCCATCTCTTGGCTGACATTGCTCATCTGTTCTTGAATGGTGTCTACTTTATCCTTTAGAGGCCTTTGCATATTAATCATATTTGCTTTAAATTTCCAATCTGATAATTCTCTAGCATGTTTGGTTTTGATACTTTTTTAAAAAATTTATTTATTTATTTTTGGCTGCATTGAGTCTTCATTGCTGCATGTGGGCTTTCTCTAGTTTCAGGGAGTGGGGGCTGCTCTTGCAGTGTGCAGACTTCTCATTGAAGTGGCTTCTTGTTGCGTATCATGGGCTCTAGGCGCACGGGCTTCAGTAGTTGTGGCATGTGGGCTCAGTAGTTGTGGCTCGTGGGCTCAGTAGTTGTGGCTCATGGGCTCTAGAGCGCAGGCTCAGTAGTTGTGGCTCACAGGCTTAGTTGCTCCGTAGCATGTGAAATCTTCCCAGACCAGGGTTCGAACCTGTGTCCCCTGCATTGGCAGGCAGATTCTTAACCACTGTGCCACCAGGGAAGTCCCTGGTTTTGATACTTGCTCTGTCTCTTCAGGTTGTGTTTTTGCCATTTGATATGCCTTGTAGTTTTTTTCTTGATTGCCAGACATGATGTACCAGGTAAAAAGTAGTGTTGTAAATATACCTTTAGTAATGAGGTGGTAAGGTGTCAGGGGAGGGGAAGTGTTCTATATCCTGTGATTGGGTCTAAGTCTGTTAATGAACTTATGCCTCTGGACTGTAAACTTCACAGTGTTTCTTAGTTTTTTCCCACCCACTTAGGTGGGACAGGGTGATTAGAGTGGGCTGAAGTTGGGTGTTTCCCTACCCCCAGGACAGTTAGGCTCTGTTAACACGTAGTAGGTTAGGCTTTGGTTAACTGGTTTCTCCTGAGGGTAGGTTTTGTTAAGAAGAACAGAATGCTCTGGTATATTTCAAAATGGTTCTTTCCCTCTCTCCTTGCTGGAAGCATGAAGGAGTTTTTCTCTGATATTTTCTGTGAGAATCTGATTGAGCTCCTGAAAGTAAAACTCACAAAAAGTCTGGAAGTGCCCCATGACTGGGTATCCCTGGAGTTTTTAACTCTCAGACTTGTCCACACTGAGCAATTCCTTTATTACTGTTGAGGTTTTCCTATCCTGACACTAGTTCTCTTGGTGGTTTCTGCTTGTGAGTGTACGTTCTGATAAGCATGACCCTCTGTATTTGCCTGTGTATCTTCAGTTTTGAGGGCAGAGGTTTTCCCTGTGTCCTCACCATTCTTATGGATCTAAGAATAATTATTAGTATTCCAGTCTGTTCAGCTTTTTAGTTGTTGTTAGAACACAGTTACAGCTTCCAAGCTCCTTGTGTGTAGATCTGGAAATTAGAAGCTCTGAAATGTAGATTTTTCACTTTCTCTTTTAATATTTAATTTAGCAGTTTTTATCATGTTTGTGGCCTAACTTTATTTCCTTCTCTTGTGCATAAAGCCTTGCATTGACTAATAACAAATAGAATGGGAAGGATGAACATTTTTATCTTTGTTGTCATTTATTTATTTGTTTTTAAACATTTAAAAATTATTTATTTATTTATTTTTGGCTGTGTTGGGTCTTCGTTGCTGCGTGGGGGCTTCTCTAGTTGCAGTGAGGGGGGCTACTCTTCATTGAGGTGCATGGGCTTCTCATTGCAGTGGCTTCTCTTGTTTCGGAGCACGGGCTCTAGGCACGTGGGTTTCAGTAGTTGTGGCATGTGGGTTTTAGAGCACAGGCTCAGTAGTTGTGGCACATGGGCTTAACTGCTCTGCAGCATCTGGGATCTTCCTGGACCAGGGCTTGAACCCATGTCCCGTGCATTGGCAGGTGGATTCTTAACCGCTGCACCACCAGGGAAGTGCTGTCATTGATTTAAATTGTATCAGACTCACAGAAACTAATTTGAACTCCCTTTAGTGCACTCATCATTTCTGTAGCATCCCACTCTATTAAACCACAATTATGTGACTTCATTTATATTTTCTTATTTTTCTCTCCTTATTTTTCTCAGGATCCAACTTTGCCTGGTCCCAAGCCAGCCAAAATTCAGACAAAAAAACCCAAGGCAAGAGGTAAGCAAGTCAGCTGGAAATGAGACATGTGCTACACTTAAGGCAAGGCAGAAGCAGAGAGTGGGAGGGTCTGTATGTGGCTGGGCCTTACTGATGTCTCAGCTCCAGAACCTGAGAAAATGAGCAAGACTCATGCTAATGTCGTCAGGGAAGCTGTAGCCTTCTTACTTTTGTGAGTTGAATTAGAAAATCTTAGGTTAAAGGTGGAATGAATGTTTTAAATTCTTAGCCAAGAAGGGTGACTACTTGGAGGAGGCGGGTTCTGAGGTGAACTATAAAGAGAAGACGACGCAGGGGAAAAAAAAATGAGCAGAAGATGCAAGGCGGAGACCAAATGTGGGGAGTCTATGGACCCTAGCCATGCTGTCACTCAGTGAGAAATAAAACCAATGTCCTTCACGGTTAGGGGTTGGGGGTGATGCAGGTGGAGCACGTGGACGAGACGGGACCCCGCAAAGGAAGACAATGAAGAGATCTCTGGGAAATGAATCTGCAGCTCCACCTTTACCCATAATGGGAAGGAAAAAAGGGCATGGGAATTCAGAACCTGAGCAGCTAGGTAAGGCTCAAGACTTGGGGAAAACTGTGGGGAAATGAGGTTCATGTCTGCATTTTCCCTCCTTTGATCATTTTTTAACAATTTCACAGCTTTTCATTACTTAAAAAAAAAAAGTTTGGCCAAAAGGGTGTCATCCAAATTGTAGAACACAGCAGACACTGTAGAAACATTTGGTGGTTATTATTCAATTTGATTCAGGGACATTCAGGGGTAGGAGAATGGTAAGGAGGTGGGAATTAACATTTATTGATATTTCCGTGGGCCGGCTAGATAGATACTTCTGTACTTGTTCCCTTTAATCCTTTCAGTATCTCTATGACTGGATATTTGCCATTTTACAGATAAGGAGACTGAGGTTTAAAGGGTTTAAAGTTTTCTCAAGACCCATGTCTAGCCTGTTGATCCAAGTCTTTCTGACTCCAAACCCCATTTTCTTTCTTTTAAGAAAGGTCATCTTTTCCAGAGATTGGTTTGGTAGTAGAAATTTAGGAGTTTGACTTGTAAAAGGTGAGGACAGATGACCCAATAAGGCTCTCAGTTTTATCACTTTTTCATTTAGGCCCTAAGAAAAAATTTAAAGCTCCCCAAAGCAAGGCCCCAGTAAGCAGCTCATCTGAGGAAAAAGAAGCTAGATTAGTGCCAGAGGTCCTGAGCCCACCAGCTCCTCCCGGGGCCTGTCCCATGGTGGGGAAAGAAGGGCCTGCACCCCAGGAGCCACGGCCTCAGGAGGCTGGAAGTGTCCTCTGTGACGATGGAGCCTCCAGTGAGCTGGGCCTGGAGCAACTCGTGGAGGACGTTGGAGCAGAGCTGGGGCAGAGGGAGGCGCCACGGCGCAGCGACGGTGCAGGGGGGCTCGCCGCGGCCGCCTGCGAGGAGTAGCTGGGCCGCGCCTGCTCCCTGCCCTCTCATCCCTTCTGTGGGGGCAGGAGGCAGAGCCTCTCAGAGCGCCCCCGAGAAGCTGATCAACACTGGGTTGCTCATGGGCTGTGAGGTTGTTGGCTAAGGTCTGAGTCGTGCAGTTTATGTTAATAAACCAGGTTACCGGTTTAGTTGGTTTGGTTCCTCTCAAGCACTTGCTTGCTTTTTCTTCTCTCCCTCCTCCTCCGTGTCACTGTGGCCCATGGTGCTTTCTGGTGGGAGGCCTGTCAGTATGGGGAACTGGGAAGGTGACGACACCAGAGTCCTGGGAGAAGGACATCGAGAAGGGCAGGTCTCCGTTCAAATCTTGCCTCAGCCTCCTATTAGCTACATGGCCTTGGGAAAAGCATTGTAACCATTCTGGGTCTTGTTAATCCTGCGTCAGATGGTACCTCCAGTGCCATATAGGGTGGTTGATGATGCTGGAATTAGGTGATGCACGTAAGGCACTAACACGATACATGCTAGTTATCTTCCTAAGCAAAGTAGAATGGTTAAAGTTCGCTTCCGGACTGACTTCCCTGTGTTTGGGGATTTATTGGTCCCTGGCCTGAGGCAGTCACTGACCAAAAGTACTAGGGGAGGGATCTTGGGTGTGAGCTATCTATTATGGTTAATTTATGGCAAGAAGGACAGAAGTTGAAGGTGATGTCAGCTTTCTCCTTAGATGCATTCAGGCAAATTTTACAGGAACTTTTATTTTTGTGGTCAAGGGCTAGGAGGTTGAAGACGGAACTGGAGCAGGTGGCTGTGTGTCTCTCAGGTCCTTGGTGGCCTTCAACACCTGCTGGCTTCTGAGTCGTCTGTGTCTGTCCAGGGTGATTATGAGAAACTGAGATCCCTGTGTGCAGCTGACTCTAAGCAGGTCCTCACTCAGTCCCACTCCTTAGGTCTTTAAGACAGTGTATAGGGTCTCTTCCTGGGGGCCCTGTTGGGGAGGCGGGTGGGGAGGCGCTGCTGGTGAGGTCAAGCCGGAGAGGGCGAGGGAGGCATAGACGATGCCGTCATCCTGGGGGAGAATGGAGGGGGGGGGGTCAGGCAGCAGAGGGGGAGCTGTGCCATCTCAGCGCCACAGCCCCACAGCTGATGCCCTGCCCAAACCACAGTCCCTCTGTTCTTCCACCCCACCTTCTCCAAACATCCCTTTAATTCTTTCAGGCCCTAATCTGAGCTGCTTACCTTGGTGTCCAGCTTGGGGCCTGTATGTTGTCCTAGAAAAAAATCAAGATGTGCCAGGGTTAGGTGGCCTGGCAGCAAGGGTAGAGAAGTGGGCAGGGGGCTCCAGTAGTGAGGTCATCTTTAGGTCAGGAACAGGGTCTGGGGGAGGGTGGGGGAGGCGGGGGAGAGAGGAGGATGCTGAGGGCACGTGTGTAGGGAGGGGGTGTATGTGGGGAAGGACGGCCCAGGTGGAGAGCGGGGATGATGGCTGCAGGACCTACCTTTATTCCCAACGTTCTCGTATTTCTCCTCCGGGTTTTGGAAGGATCCCCTGTGTGGGAACAGGAGGGGGGCGATGTGTCAGAGGCTGGGCAGAAAAGAGTTACCACCTGCATCGGGCTGGTTCTCTCGGTGGCAACTCTGTGACCTGCCTGGACACACTCGAAAGATGCAGGCAGAGGTTGGAGGCTCTCAGCAGGAGGCCACCTGGACGGGGTGAGGGCTCTTTTGCGGTGCAGCCCTGTCCCTGAGTGCTGACTGAGGTGGCTTGTTCCGGAGAAGCGGCTTTACTGCAGGGGCACAGGGAGGAGAAGCAGGAGGGGGAGCTTCTGTTCTCTCTGCCGCAGCGCCTCAGTTACAACTGGAGCATGAGGACCAGGAAGCTCATCTCAGGTCCCCTGGGCGGTGCTCAGGCCTTGGTCCCTAGAGGAGACGCCATCGCCATGGGGAGGGGTCCGAGGAGGGCAGCTGTCAAGAGTCAGGAGGGAGAGAAAAGAGGGAGGGGCTGAGAGAAGGAAAAGCCTGGAAGTGGAAGGAAAGATGGAGAAAGGAAAGAGGTGGGCCATGAGGAGGGTAAGAGCTCAGGAAAGGAAGAGGAGCTGGGGCCCGAGGAGAGGGAGCCAGGCTGGAAGCCAGGCGGGAAGTTGCTCTGCGGAAAGACAGAGGGCGGAGCAGCTGGAGGTCCCCTGTCACAGGCAAAAGGACAGACTGGATGAGGGGCAAGAAAGAGGACAGAATGTGGAGGTGGTAGGTGTGTTCAGGAAGGATGAGGTGGAGAGAAACCAGGATGAACAGAGGAAAAGGCCGAGAACTGGGGATGAAGGAGGATAGGGGAGCCAGAGAAAGAAAGAGGGAGATGTTCCGGGAAAGAGTCAGAGAAAGTGCTGGTCCACTGCTCTCGATTTTTTAAAGAGCTGGAGCCTCCGGAAGTGGAGAGCCTGGCCTGTTAGGGGACTTGGGAGGGTGTGGATGGAGAGTCCAGGAGGGGAGGGGCTGTGAAAGGCTCCCTAGTGCTGTTCTCAGAAGGAAACTTCCTGCTTCACAGAACAGCACCCCTCTCCCCGCCCTTGGAGGAGAAGCGCTCACCTGGCTGGGGTTCTGGCTTTAGTCTGCAGACCTGTAGGGGGACCAACAGTGTGTCAGTATGTCATCCATGGAGGCCTGTCTCCTGTCTGCCTTCTCTGGCCCGTCCCACTCTGAGCTCATCCTTGGAGAGACCAGAGCAGCGAAGCAGCTCGGCTGAAACCCGCCTGGGAAGGGCCTGGGACTCTGAGCCTGCACCCAGCAGGCACCCTGAGGCTGCCCACGCCTGTCCTGCCTTGTCCTCAACACCCATCAGGAGAGCGGCTCTTCCCTGCACCCTGCGCCCCTTCACCTTCTGAATACATTGGACTTGCCCACTTCCCCCAACTCCAGTGACCTCTGCTCCACTCAGCCACACCCTGGGCCTTTTTTTTTTTTTTTAATTACTCGAGCTGAGACCTCTGACCTAGTAAATGCTAGTATCATTTTTATGCTGCTACGGTCTTTCCTTCCAGCTCTCTTGTTATCATCCCTCTGTACCTGTGCTTAACCTCATTAACTCTTGTCTCTTGAAGATCCACTTTCCTTCAGGTTATCCAGGCTCCCTGCTGAGTCCTCTACTCTCCATCTGTGCCCTCTCACTGGCTCCTTGACCTCCTGTGTTCCCCTGTCCTTCTGCCACACTTTCTGACACATCTTCAATCCTGGATGTGTCCTAAGGCAGGGAATGCTATTTGCTTACCCCAATATCCATTTGCTTCTTATTCAGTTACAGAACCTTGGTTTTTTTTTTTTTTTTTTTTGCGGTATGCGGGCCTCTCACTGTTGTGGCCTCTCCCGTTGCGGAGCACAGGCTCCGGACGCACAGGCTCAGCGGCCATGGCTCACGGGCTTAGTTGCTCCGCGGCATGTGGGATCTTCCCGGACCAGGGCACGAACCCGTGTCTCCTGCATCGGCAGGCGGATTCTCAACCACTGTGCCACCAGGGAAGCCCAGAACCTTGGTTTTATTTGGAATGGCAGCATGCCCCCCTACAGGTAGATGTGGGACCTATGACTAAGTATAGCCAGTGAGATATAAGGGGAAGTTGTAGGTAGGACTTTCAGGAAGGCTCTTTAAAAGGAGGACGGAGAGCTGGGTCATAGTCTTTTTGTCCTTTCCTCCTACATCCTGTTTCCTGTTTAGATTCACAAATAACACCTGGAGTCGTAGCAGCCATCTTGCAGCATAAAACAGCCTTCAGGATAGAAGTCAGTATCCAGGACAGTGAGCAGAAAGGTAGGAGCCTGAGTGCCTAAGGACGGTGTCCTCTGCTTTCTGGCTCCACATCCTTTTAGATGAGGAAAAAAAAAAAACCTCTGTGTTACTTAACCCACTGTTACTTCTGTTCTCTGATGCTAGTAGCTGAACACGACTTTTTTTTTGGCCGTGGCACGGCTTGCGGGATCTTAGTTCCCCAAGCGGGGATCAAACCCAGGCCCTTGGCAGTGAAAGTACAGGGTCCAACCACTGGACCGCCAGGGAATTCCCTGAACACAACTTTTAATCAGCAATTCCTAAAGGTTTCTAAACCTGCATGGTTGAATACTGCTGAAAAAAAACATAGTCATGTGCAGTGATGCTTGTACAGATTTATGGCTTCTCATCTGAGTTGATCCTCAAATACTGTCTTGCATTTCCTCAGTGACTATGTCACATTTTCTCTGCATCTTGAACCTTCATCCTCACTCTCAGGACACAACCACTGTGGTTTTTGCTCTGCAGAGCTAAAATAACAGTTTTAGAGTGACCTCAGCCTGGCCCACCTCTGGCCCTTCCACTGCAGACTGTATCTGCAAGGCCAAGCTGAGGTTGCCACTTTGCTTTATCACGTTGCCGCTGGAATCAGAGGCTCTGGGGTGTGATTTCCAAGGTCTTCTTCTCTCATCTCCTACCTCCTCCACAGCTGTGAGCTACTTAGAGTTCCCAGCATGGTTTCCTTCCACTGGAAGGACAGTGACCTCTACAGCACCCTCACCACCTGGCTAATTCTTTTTTATTCTTTGAGACTTTTTGCAGGTGTCACTTCCTCTGGGAAGTCCTCCTTGATTACCCCTCCTTCCTCCCAATCTACCATAGCTCTTTGCAGATGGGGCCATTAGCCCTTGAAGCAACTATCTTCCCCATATCCTCCTATCCCCCAGTTCCTTGAAAGCAGGGCCTGTGCTTTATTTACTTTTGCATCTCCAATTATAACCCAGACCCTGGAAAATGGGTGTCCAACCAGTGCTTGCTGAGTGGAGCCACCTTCCTGTCCCTTCTGTTCTCTCCTTACATTTCCCAGGGCAGACCCTCCCTACCCTTGCACCAAAAGGTGAGGACAAATGAGAAATGATTAAGTCAAATGAAAAGAACTGGAAACAATAAGATTTGTGGAGAGGGATTGGTCTTGAGCGGTGGTTCCCAAACTTGACACACAAATACCACCTGGGGAGACCATTAAAAATGCAGATTCCCAAGCTCAGATCTCAAGCCCAGCAGGGATCTGCATTCAGATGCAGGAGGGTTCTGAGAAACACCCAGCTGGGAATCTTTGGGAGAGATTGGGGGTCCCAGACCACTTACCTTTGCTTCTTTTCCACCTGAGGTACACAATCAGTCCCACAATTGCAGTTATGAGCACAGCGCTGGCCAGTGCCAACCCGACTGTAGCTTCAGTACTCAAGGGCCAAGACCATGAACTCCTTTTGTCCTCTGGGACCCTGAGGCCAGCTGTGGTTGTGGTGATGGTGGTGGTGGGGCTTTGAATGGTTGTGTTGGTGGCTGGGAAGACATGAGAAATATGCAAATTCTTCACTAAAGGGCTGGGGGTATCTGGGTGAAGCTGTCACATCTTGTTCCCTAGTTTGGGGAATGTTGGAGGGGGGAGCAAGTCTCTGAAGCTCTCCCACAGGGAGGGGAGTAACAAGGGCAGATGCTGGAAGCTCTGAATCCTCATCACTCTGTTTAAATCCTGACCCTACCACTGATCAGTGCTGTGATCTCAGAACCTCATTTCAGCACCTACAAATAGGGACAACTAAGTCACAGGATCAAAAAAAATTATTGTGGTAAAATATATGTAACACAGATTTACCATTTTAACCATATTTAAGTGTATAGTTCAGTGACATCAAGTGCACTCACATTATCATGCAACCACCACCACCATCCATCTTCCGAAATTTTTCATCTTTCCAAACTTAAACTCTGTCCCCATTAAACACCAACTCCCCATTCCCCCTTTCCCCAGCCCCTGGCACTCACCATTCTACTTTCTGACCCTAAGCATTTTGACTACTCTAGGTACCTCATAGAAGTGGATTCAAACAGTATTTGTCATTTTACATGATTGTCTTAATAAGTGAGAAAACATCTGTAAAGCACCTATTGTATATTGGAAATATATTATTACGGTTAATATGTATTGAACTTTAGTTCCTACACACAGATTGTATCTTTGTAGATGTTTAAGGCACCATTAAAAAATTGACATAATACTAAGCCACATACAGAAAATCCAACTCCAATAAAATCTTCAGGTTAGTGTGGACTGAATTTTCTGTCCGCTTGTAGAAATTAATAATAAAAGTGTGAATCCCATCACTCAGTTTAGATTAAAAAATTTTAAGTTCTTAGTCAAAGAAATATATATGATGACATGCTATTTAGAAAATAAAAACAAGAGCAAGATGTATTTTTTTAAAACTCCTGGAATGTGACTAAGCCACACTCTAAGCTAAATTCATAGTATTAAATGCTATAATTATTTAAAATGGGAAAAAATTTTTAAAATGAATGAAAAGTCAATTTCCAAAGAAAAAAATTACGAAGCAGAGAGGAGCCAGCTTTAAGGAAACTCATAGTTTGAAAATAATGAAAACCTATGTTGGAATAAATGTTTTTATGAAACAGAACAGCAGAAGGAATAACAAATACAGGAAGTTGTTAGAGAAAAAACAAGAAGACAAGACTCCTGCAAATCTAACAACCACAACGAGTCTGTTGAAATCCTGAGTGATTGTGTGCTCAATCATAGGTTGATAATTCTAAAAAATTTCTGTGAAATTGATGATTTTCTGAGACAAATAATAATTTTAAAAAATGGATTTAAGAGGGACTTCCCTGGTTGCACAGTGGTTAAGAATCCACCTGCCAATGTAGGGGACACGGGCTCAAGTCCTGGTCTGGGAAGATCCCACAGGCCATGGAGCAACTAAGCCTGTGCACCACAACTACTGAAGCCTGCATGCCTAGAACACATGCTCCACAAGAGAAGCCACCACAATGAGAAGCCTGCACACTGAAACGAAGAGTAGCCCCCGCTCACCGCAACTAGAGAAAAAGCCCGCACACAGCAACAAAGACCCAACACAGCCCAAAATAAATAAATAAATAAAATTTTAAAAATTTATTTAAAAAATGGGTTTAAGAAATAGTAAACTTTAACTTATGGGTAGACAAAGAAGAAATTGAGAAACTATTAAAGAACTACCTTTCATAAAGATTTCAAGCTCAGGAGGTTTAATGGGAAAATTCTTGTGAAAGTTTAAGGAACAGATAATTCCCAGATAGATGATTCCTAGAACAGAAAAATATGGAAAACTATGCAATTTAATTCATTTCATAAAATGATAAGATAACCCTGATGCTAATATCCATTCATAATTTTTACAAATGTAGATTAAAAGAATAAAAGGCTGTTTTTGTTTTTGCTTTTAACTGACCTGAGTTGGGGAAAATACCCAGTATTGACACAATGGGACACAAATGACACAAAGGCACAACCTTTGGGAATGCGTTTCGGAATATCTATCAAAATGTAAAATGTGTGTGCATGCCCTTAGACCCAGTGATTTCTGTGCTAGGAGATTATCCTATGGAAATGCTGGTACAAGTGTTCAAAGGCCTGTGTTTAAGGGTATTCTCTGCAACTTTGTATGTGATATGACAACAGCCTAAATGTCTTTAAATATGAGAGTGATTAAATAAGTTATCCATTGCTACAGTGGGAGACCATGCAGCCATTTAAAAAGTTAGGTGTAGGGGGTGCCCTCAAGATGACGGAGAAGTAAGATGTGGAGATCACCTTTCTCCCCACAAATACATCAAAACTACATCTACATGTGGAACAACTACAGAACACCTACTGAATGCTGGCAGAACACCTCAGTCTTCCCAAAAGGCAAGAAACTCCCCACGTACCTGGGTAGGGCAAAAGAAAAAAGGAGGAACAGAGACAAAAGAATAGGGACAGGACCTGCACCTCTGGGAGGGAGCTATGAAGGAGGAAAAGTTTCCACGTACTAGGAAGCCCCTTCACTGGTGGAGACGGGGGTGGGGGGGTGGCGGGGGGAAGCTTTGGAGCCATGGAGGAGAGCACAGCAACAGGGGTGCAGAGGGCAAAGTGGAGAGATTCCCGCACAGAGGGTTGGTGACGACCAGCACTCACCAGCCTAAGAAGCTTGTCTGCTCACCCTCCAGGACAGGTGGGGGCTGGGAGCTGAGGCTCGGGCCTCAGAGGTCAGATCCCAGGGAGAGGACTGGGGTTGGCTGCATGAACACAGCCTGAAGGTGGCTAGTGTTCCACAGCTAGCCGGGAGGGAGCCTGGGAAAAAGTTTGGACCTGCCTAAGAGGCAAGAGACCATTTTTTGGGGTGCTCAAGGAGAGGGGATTCAGAGCACCGCCTAAATGAGCTCCAGAGATGGGTGCCAGCCACGGCTATCAGCGCAGACCCAGAGACAGGCATGAAATGCTGAGGCTGCTGCTGCAGCCACCAAGAAGCCTGCATGCAGGCACAGGTCACTATCCACACCTCCTGAGAGCCTGTGCAGCCCGCCAGTGCCAGGGTCGCGTGATCCAGGGATAGCTTCCCGGGGAGAACACATGGTGCACCTCAGGCTGTTGCAATGTCATGCTAGCCTCTGCTACCGCAGGCTCACCCCACATTCTGTACCCCTCCCTCCCCCCTGGCCTGAGTGAGCCAGAGCCCCCTAATCAGCCGCTCCTTTAACCCTGTCCTGTCTGGGTGGGGGACAGATGCCCTCAGGCGACCTACACACAGAGACAGAGCCAAACCCAAAGCTGAACCCAGGAGCTGTGTGAACAAAGAAGAGAAAGGGAATTTTCTCCCAGCAGCCTCAGAAGCAGCAGATTAAATCTCCACAATCAACTTGATGTACCCTGTATCTGTGGAATACCTGAATAGACAACGAATCATCCCAAAATTGAGGTGGTAGACTTTGGGAGCAACTGTAGACTTGGTATTTGCTTGCTGCATCTAATTTGTTTCTGGTTTTATGTTTATCTTAGTTTAGTATTTAGAACTTATTATCATTGGTAGATTTGTTTATTGCTTTGGTTGCTCTCTGTTTTTATTTTATATATATATAAATATTTTTTCCTTTTTCTCTTTTTGTGAGTGTGTATGTGTATGCTTCTTTGTGTGATTTTGTCTGTATAGCTTTGCTTTTGTCATTTGTCCTAGGGTTCTGACTGTCCATTTTGTGTGTGAGGTTTGTTGTTTTTTTTTTTAGTATAGTGTTGAGCACTTTTATCATTGGTGGATTTGTTTTTTGGTTTGGTTGCTCTCTTCTTTCTTTCTCTTTTTAAAATTACTTTTTAATTTTTAATAATTATTTTCTATTTTAATAACTTTATTTTTTTCTTCATTCCTTCCTTCCTTCTTCCTCTCTTTCTCTCTCTCTCTTTCTTTCTTTCTTTCTTCCTTCCTTCCTTCCTTCCTTTTCTCCCTTTTCTTCTGAGCCATGTGGTTGACACTGTCTTGGTGGTCTGGCTGGGTGTCAGGCCTGAGTCTCTGAGGTGGGAGAGCTGAGTTCAGGATATTGGTCCACCAGAGACCTCCTGGCCCCATGTAATATGAAATGGTGAAAGCTCTCCCAGAGATTTCCATCTCAACGCTAAGACCCAGCTCCACTCAACGACCAGCAACCTACAGTGCTGGACACCATATGCCAAAAAACTAGCAAGACAGGAACACAAATGCACTCATTAGCAGAGAGGCTGCCTAAAATCATAATAACTTCACAGACATCCCAAAACACACCACCAGACATGGTCCTGCCCACCAGAAAGACAAGATCCAGCCTCATCCACCAGAACACAGGCACCAGTCCCCTCCACCGGGAAGCCTACACAACCCACTGAACCAACTTTGCCCACTGAGAGCAGACAGCAAAAACAATGGGAACTATGAACCTGCATGCAGCCTGCAAAATGGAGACCCCAAACACAGTAAGTTAAGCAAAATGAGAAGACAGAGAAATACACAGCAGATGAAGGAGCAAGGTAAAAACCCACCAGACCAAATAAATGAAGAGGAAATAGGCAATCTACCTGAAAAAGAATTCAGAGTAATGACAGTAAAGATGATCCAAAATCTTGGAAATAGAATGGAGAAAATACAAGAAACGTTTAACAAGGACCTAGAAGAACTAAAGAGCAAACAAACAATGAAGAACAACACAACAAATGAAATTAAAAATTCTCTAGAAGGGATCAATAGCAGAATAACTGAGGCAGAAGAACGGATAAGTGACCTGGAGGATAAAATAGTGGAGATAACTACTGCAGAGCAGAATAAAGAAAAAAGAATGAGAAGAATTGAGGACAATCTCAGAGACCTCTGGGACAACATAAAATCCACCAACATTCGAATTATAGGGGTCCCAGAAGAAGAAGAGAAAAAAAAGGGGACTGAGAAAATATTTGAACAGATTATAGTTGAAAACTTCCCTAATATGGGAAAAGAAATAATCAAGTCCAGGAAGCACAGAGAGTCCCATACAGGATAAATCCAAGGAGAAACACGCCAAGGCACATATTAATCAAACTATCAAAAATTAAATACAAAGAAAAAATGTTAAAAGCAGCAAGGGAAAAGCAACAATTAACATACAAAGGAATTCCCATAAGTTTAATAGGTGATCTTTCAGCAGAAACTCTGCAAGACAGAAAGGAGTGGCAGGACATATTTAAAGTGATGAAAGGGAAAAGCCTACAACCAAGATTACCCAGCAAGGATCTCATTCAGATTCAACAGAGAAATTAAAACCTTTACAGACAAGCAAAAGCTAAAAGAATTCAGCACCACCAAACCAGCTCTACAACAAATGTTAAAGGAACTTCTCTAGTCAGGAAACACAAGAGAAGGAAAAGACTTACAATAACAAACCCAAAACAATTAAGAAAATGTTAATAGGAACATAAATATTGATAACTGTCTTAAATGTAAATGGATTAAATGCTCCAACCAAAAGGCATAGACTGGCTGAATGGATACAAAAACAAAACCCATACATATGCTGTCTACAAGAGACCCACTTCAGACCTAGGAACACATACAGACTGAAAGTGAGGGGATGGAAAAAGATATTCTATGCAAATGGAAATCAAAAGAAAGCTGGAGTAGCAATTCTCATATCAGACAAAATAGACTTTAAAATAAAGACCATTACAAGAGACAGGGACACTACATAATGATCAAGGGATCAATCCAAGAAGAAGATACAACAATTGTAAATATTTATGCACCCAACATAGGAGCACCTCAGTACATAAGGCAAATGCTAACAGCCATAAAAGGGGAAATTGACAGCAACACAATAATAGTAGGGGACTTTAACACCACACTTTCATCAATGGACAGATCATCCAAAAATGAAAATAAATAAGGAAACACAAGCTTTAAATGATACATTAAACAAGATGGACTTAATTGATATTTATAGGACATTCCATCCAAAAACAGCAGATTACACTTTCTTCTCAAGTGCTCATGGAACGTTCTCCAGGATAGATCATCTCTTGGGTCACAAATCAAGCCTTGGTAAATTTAAGAAAATTGAAATCGTATTAAGTATCTTTGACTACAATGCTATAAGACTAGATATCAATTACAGGAAAAAATCTGTTGAAAATACAAACACATGGAGGCGAAACAATACACTACTAAATAACCAAGAGATCACTGAAGAAATCAAAGAAGAAATCAAAAAATACTTAGACACAAATGACAATGACAACACGACGACCCAAAACCTATGGGATGGGCTTCCCTGGTGGCACAGTGGTTGAGAGTCCGCCTGCCGATGCAGGGTACATGGGTTCATGCCCCGGTCCAGGAAGATGCCACATGCCGCGGAGCAGCTGGGCCCGTGAGCCATGGCTGCTGAGCCTGCACGTCCAGAGCCTGTGCTCCACAACGGGAGAGACCACAACAGAGAAGCCCCATGCATAAACCTCCTCACTCCTTTCCCACTCCCCAGATAGAACTATGTTCAGCAACTTCAGCTATTTTTTTGGCATTAACCTCAAATTTCTAAGTCACTGGCTTTTACTGCTATTGTTTGATCTTGTTGTTTTAGGTAGTATCTAGTCCTTCTACTATTGAAATCCAGGATTTAGATCTCTTACACCCCCTTTTCTTCATCTTACTCAACATCTCAGCGTTTGATATTCTCCCTTTCATGAAACATGTTTTTCACGTGGCATCTGGGACACCATCTCTCTTTGTTCTCCTGCCTCACTAGCAGCTCTGTCTCAGTTTTCTTTGTTGATTCCTCCCTGTCTTCCCACCTGTAACCATCAGGGTTCAGTGCTGGGACCTCCTCTCTCTACACTCACTTCCCAGATAATCTCATCCTGCTCTATGGCATTAACCACCAGCCATACACAGAAAACTCCTGAACTTACACAGCCAGCCATCTCTCCCCCTGCACTTGGAGTCATATATATCTCACTTTCTCCTCACACCTCCTCTTGTTTGCCTGGTAACATCTCAAATTTAAGATGTTCAAAACAGAACTCTTCATTTGTTCTCAAATCTGTTCTTCCCTCAACTCTCCCTCTCAGTAAATGGAACCCCATCCTTCAAGATGCTCAGGCCAAAGGTCATAGAGTCATCCTTGCTTCTTTCTTTCTCTTCTCCCATCATCTACAAATCCTGTCTGCTCTGTCTTCAGAATATAACCAGCATCTGGCAACTTCTCACCCGCCATGGCTGTCACCCTAATCAAGCCTCACCATCTCTCACCAGTCTCCCTGCTTTGACCTTGGTCATCTGTGCAGTCTCCACACAGCAGCTGGAGGGACACTTCTACAATGTAAATCCAATCACAGTGCTCCTTTGCAGGAAACCCTCACCTGCTCCCATCACTCTTGGAGTCAAAGCTCTCTCCTTGCCTTTCAAAGCCACACGAGACCTGCCTGTTCTGCCCTCACCTCCTGCCACCCTCAACCTCTTCCTCTGCTGCAGACACACTTGTCCCACCTCACGGCCTTCGCCCTTGCTGCTCCCTCTTGACTGGAACCTTCTTCTCCAGACCTCTCCCTCACTTCCTGCACATCTGTGCCTAGGCTGGATTTTTTTGCTCATTTCTCCAGATCCCTCCCCAGCTCTTCTCCACCCTGCTTGGTGCCTTTGGAGGCTGGTCTTAGTGGACTCCAGCCATGGGCTCAGGGGGAGGGGAGTGAGTCAGGGCATAGCCCTTGGGTCCCTCCCTGACGGGCATTGTATTAGTCAGTGTTCTCCAGAGAAACAGGAACCAGTAGGATATACAGAGAGAAATAATTTTAATATGAGGGATTGCCTCTTCAATTATGATGGCTGAGAAGTCCCACGCTCTGCCAGCTGCAAGGGGGAAAATTCAGAAAGCTGGTGGTGTCATTCCAGTCCAAACCCAAAAGCCTGAGACTACAGGGGCAATGGTGTAAGTCCCAGTCTGAATCCAAAAGCCCGAGACCACGAATTCTGATGTCTGGGTGCAGAAGATGGATGTCCCAGCTCAAGTGGAGAGCAAGTTGGTCCTTCCCCTACTTTTTTGTTCTACTCAGGCCCTCAAGGGATTGTCTGGTGCCCACCCACTGCTAAGATCCTCTGGAAACATCCTCACAGACACACTCAGGAATAATGTCTTAGCAGGTATCCAGTCAAGTGGATACAGAACCAACCATCATGGGCATGTGGACTCTCTCTCCCCAGAGGCCACAGCTCCTCTCAGGGTCTCAGTACCTACTTCCTCCCCTGCTTCTTAGGCTTGTGGCTGGTCCCAGGTGTCTCACTGTCCCTGACTGGTTCCCTACCCTGTGCCCCCCTTAAAACTCTCCTCAGTTACCCTGTTTGAGCAGCTGCCTCCTGCCGGGACTCTGACTAATGTCCCCGTGGCCTTCCCTGTTCCATCTGAATAAAGCAGCACCCCCAGCCCCTCTATCCACAGAATCTGCTCCATTTTCCTGCTTTTCTCTTCTTACCACCACCTGACACACAGAATTAATTTGTTTGCTTTTTTTGTTGTATTCTCAAGCATAAGTTCCATTGTTAAGGACATTTTCATTTTGTGTTGTCTTAACTGCTTTATCCCAGTGCCCAGATTAGGACCTGACATATAATAGGCACTCAGTCAGTACTTGTTATTTCATTTGTTAGATAAATAAATGAAATAATTTTCCCTTGGAATTTCACAACATTCAACCACTGTCTTCCAGCTTCCTCTATTGCTATTGAGAGAGTCAAGCCACTCTGATTCCTGAATCTCTTTATGTGGCCAGTTTATTTCCTCCTTGGAAATGTATTGGATCTTCCTCTATCCCTGGTGTTTTGAAATTTCATGTTGCCATGCCCCAGGCTTGGTCTCTTTATTTTTATCCATGTTGCTGGGTTCTTTCATCCTGGAAAATTTCTAGAGTAATTTCGTTGATAATTTCTTCCCCATAGGCTTCTTTTTTCTCTGTTTTAAAAACTCCTATTATTCAGGGGTTGGAACTCTTGGACCAATTCTCAATTTTTCTTATCCTTCCTTATAATTCCTATATTCTATTTCTATGGCTGCTATGACAAATTGCCACAAACTGGGTGACTCTAAGCAACAGAAGTTTACTCTCACAGATCTGGAGGCCAGAAGTCAGAAATCAAGGTGTCAGCCACGCTGCATTCACTCAGGGGGCTCTGAAGGGGAATGTGTTCCTTGCTTCTTCTAGCTTCTGGTGGCTGCTTCATTACAGTCTCTGCCTCTGTGGTCACACTGCCTTCTCTTCCGTCTGTGTCAAATCTCCCACTGCCCCTCTCTTATAAGGACACTTTTATTAGTATTTAGAGCCCACTCAGATAATCCCAGATACTCTCATCTCAAATTCCTCAACTGAATCACATCTCCAACAGTATAAGGCATTATTCACATTATTCAGTATAAAGTTCTGGGGGTTAGGACGTGGACATGACCTTTGGGGGGGCTGCTGTTCAACCCACTACAATATCCAAATCTTTGGATTTTTTTCTACCTTCTGAGATATTTCCACAAACTTCATCTTTCAATCATTTATTGAGTTTTCCATCTTTGCTAGTATACCTCTAATTTCCAAGACCTCTTTTTTCTGTTTCAGAAGCTCCTTTGTAAAGCACCCTTTTGTATTATATACATGAAATTCCTTAACTTTCTGAGGATGATAGTTATTTGAAAATTTTAATCTCCTTTCATTATTTTGGATTCTTCCAGATGCCCTTTCCCCCAGATTGTTCTGTTCTCTGCATTTCATGGGAAAAGCATTCTTTAAATGTTTAGTTCAGTCATTTTAAAAACAGCATCTGTAGCCTCAAGCAACCTGGGCACAGCTGAGGTGAGGGTACAATCCTTAGTGCAAGGGATTTGGTGTAAGACTGAGACCCCAATCACCTTACCCCCTTGGCTCCCAGCTTGCAGGAAGCTGTGTGTGTTATAACAGAAAAGGCATGTCAGTTAGTGGGCTGTCGAGTGATCTGTTAGATTTCTAGATCTTTTCAGGCCCATCAGATAGATATCCCAGAGAAGAGTCTCCTAATATTCTGCCCTTGGTGGGTGGGTTGTGGGTACCAGCCTGGCTACCTGCATCCTGGGAGGCTCCCACAGGGGTCAAGTTGTTTAAGGTCTCATCAGTTCACCAAATCTCCAGATTTAAGAACTAAATCCTTGTCACCAGTTAGGCCCCAGGGTACCTCCCCCCAGGCTCCTTGTGGATTATCGTTTCTAGAAAGCAAATATCCACTCTTTGGCTGGGGTGGTGGGTGGGGGTATGGAGGTGTCTCTGCTTCTTAAATACATTTCAACTAGTCCTCTAGTTTTCAGACCCCCTTCCACCCCCAGTTTCACGAGTACTAGGAGGTGCCATTCCTGACCCTTTAAAGGGTTTTGCAGTGTAAATTGCCTTCCTTCTGGGTGTCCCTGCCGGAGGCTTAGGGTTTAACTCCTCTGGTCTCCTGAGCCAGTTACATTAGTCTATGTTTCCAGCGTCCCAAATTTTGTTTTTGTTCACCTGGATTGCAGATACTTTGTCCTTGTGGGTTTTTGTCTTAAAAAATTTCCTTTGCTGTCATTTTAGTAGATTTTGGGAGGGAGTGGAGGTAAACATGTGCATATAATCCAGCATCTTGGCCAGAATTTATGCATTACTATAAAAATGAAAATTATAACAAGTATACATTTTAAAAAATGTTGCACATTAATAATAAAAGAGAATAGGAAAAAGTCTTGCGAGGCATTTACATGATCTTTGGAAGAACATTACAAAGGTTTACTGAGGGATGTAAAATAGGACCCGTTCCTCAGTGAGAAGATTGCAAATCATACTGAGTTCAGTTTCTGTCAATTGCTTTATAGGTTGAATGCAATTCTTATTTAAAAAATCAACATAAGCATTTTTCTAGGTACTTGGCAAACTTATTCTAACATTTATGTGGAAGAATAGGAGGGCAACAATAATAAAGTTTTCGAGGAAGAAATATGTGGTTGGAAAAAGTCGTAACAGTCATTGAAACATGATAAAGTTATAATAACGAAAACAGTGTCGTACTAATATAAGAAAACACAGACTAGTGAAACAGAATAGACAGACCAGATTTGGATGCTATTCTACAAAAGAACTTAAAAGCTAGGCCTATGAATCAATGGAAAAAAGAAAAAATATTCAATAAATGAAGTAAGGACAACTGACTTATTTCTTGGTATAATGATCAACTTAGTTCTTTATCTCACACCATATACCAAAATAAATTCTCACTATGTTGAAGAATTTTATTGTGAAAAGTAATCAAATCTTACAAAAATTAGGAAAAAATATCTTCACCCCTAGTGGGATGTGGGGTTTTCGGCTTAGAAATAAAAGAGAAAAACTACAAATGAGAATATAATTAGATTTGGCTACAAAAGTAAACCGTTTGTAAAAAAAAAAAATTAATAAGCCAACCTCAAGCTTATGAGTTATGTTTGCTGCAGATATTCCTTTGGTGTGATGTTTTTGCATGGTGGTACTTCACTGGGATTAAAAACATTTCTTTTTATTACTTTCTTGTATCTTTTAAAAAGTAATGAGCATGACATCCAATTAATTGAATTAATTGAAAAAAAAATTAACTTATTGATGAAAAAACTCAGAGTAAGTGTGACTGAAACACAGAAATGAGAAAAAGAAGGAAGAATTAGGAAAAGAAGAAGAGGGATTTAAGGAGAGACGAAGTCCCTCAAAAAAGGCCATTTAAGGGAATATGGAGGAGGTGCAGGAAATAGTAATCCAAGGCTGTCTTGCTTAATTCGGATTGTGAGTCACTATCTGTATGCTCCTAAACGAGCATAGTGGTCAAGAAGGGGCAGTGACTTTCCAAGAGGGGAGACAGGGAGAGTGTCTTTCCGGCCAAGAGCAGTAATCCATCATGGACATTGTTTAGAACTGCCAGCACAAGTGATTATAAAGAGCAAACTGTCTTAGTCAATTATTAGTTTTCTAAACAATTACAGACAACAACACCCTTACTGCCATTGCCTGTCAGAGAGAACCCCTCCCCCCTGCTCTGGAGTCAGATACACTGAGGTGCAAGTTCCGACGCCCCACTGAGTGACAGACAGAGATCTGTTAATGCAGCGTGTCCATTATTAGGTTAAAAAGAGGTCATGGGCTTCCCTGGTGGCACAGAGGTTGGGAATCCGCCTGCCAATGCAGGGGTCACGGGTTCGTGCCCCGGTCCGGGAAGATACCACGTGCCGCGGAGCGGCTGGGCCCGTGAGCCATGGCCGCTGAGCCTGCGTGTCCAGAGCCTGTGCTCCGCAACGGGAGAGGCCACGACAGTGAGAGGCCCGCATACCACAAAAAAAAAAAAAAAAAAAGAGGTCACGACACCAAGATGATGAGGTCAGTAGGTGAGGCCGAGCAGCTCATGGTTAAGAAGGGAGGCTCTGGGGTTAAACTGGGGTCAAACCCCACCTGCACCAGGAGTGACTTCGGGCAGGTGTTTGCTGTGCGAGCCTCGGTCTCCCTTCCTGTGACAGGAGGATGGCAGCAGGGCCGACTGTTACCGGGGTCGTGGGGAAGGTTAGCCGGGGTTCAGCTGGGGTGATGCTGCCAAGGTGTCCAGCCAGGACGCAGGGCACAGTCAGCGGGAGCCGCCGTTACCGCTGCTGCTGCCTCGTCATGACCAGGACAGAGGAGCAAGATGGGGGTGGACAACGGGGACAGTGTGACCAGAACCACGCAGGGAGAGGTGGGGGGGAGGCAAGGAGGTAAAGGGGATGGACGCGGGGGAAGAGGAGATGCGAAACAGGTGAGGGGGACACGGGACGCCTCGGGCCACCGTGGGTGGCCACCGCACACCTACTGTGTGTGGGGGCTGAGCTCATGGCCGTGGGGAGACAGACATGGGGTGGCTGAGCCTCCACACGCGGACACGCGACAGAGGGGAGGCAGCCACATCCCAAAGACGTCAAGTCACCTGGAGGACGGGGTGAGGGCAGGGGAGGGTGCAGCCCCAGCTTGGAGCGAGGAAGGAGAATAGCTGGGAGCCCCGAGGGCGGAGGCCTGAGGATGAGGGAGGGGCTGGGTCTGGAGGGCAGAGAGGAGGATGGGCCAGGGAGGCCAGCCAGGGCTGGGAAGGTGAAGGTGAGAGGGGTTGCTAGAGGCCTGGGAGGAGTGGAGGGGGCAGGGGCAGGAGTTTGAGAGAAGAGAGGAAGCGGGGGCCTGGGCCAGGCCTGGGAGGTAAGACCCCAGTGGCCTCCAGGAGCCTCAGGCAGGACAGCTGGACTCACTGGGGATGATGGTGAGTGTGGTTCCGGGGATGGACTGCCACATCTTCTTGCCGCTTCTCAGAGTGTCCAGCGCCACCCGGCAGAAGTACGTAGCCTCATCCTCCTTCCGCAGTTTCGAGATCTGGAGGGAGCCGTTCTTCCCGCCCTGTGTCCAGTGCAGGAGGAGCCGGTCCTTGAAATCCTTATGGATGAACAGTGGGGTCGTGTTGTAGATGTACTCCCCATGGAATTGTTTCCATCTCCAGAATATTCTCACGTTGGGAACCTTGGCTAATTGCCAGGGGTAATAGAAGGAGAAGGGGATGTGGACGGAACCACCGATGGAGGCTGAGAGTTCCTTCGGTTGGTTGATCCCATAGTCAGTGTTTGGACTGGGTTCTGCCCAGTGACCTAGAGGAGGGAGGGAGAGGGAGAGACTTTGAAGGTGACCCCAGACCGTCAGCCACCCTCACCTACAGGGGGATGTGTGACAGGTGGTAGGACTGGCCCTCTGGCCTGGGTGAGGCCCTCTCCAGGCTTGGGGCGGGGAGGAGGGTGCGGGGTTGGGGGTGGGAGGCCTGGCCGGCTACCCCAGGGGACACTTCTACAGACACCCAGCCGTAGCCCCTCCCCGGGGGGGTGGTCCCTGCGGCCCTGGGCAGAGCGGGACTGTCCCGGCCTCTCACCTGCCTGCGGAGATGCCAGGGGCAGCAGCAGGGGCAGCAGCAGGGCCAGACCCATGGCCTTGCCCTCCTCCCGGGATGAGAAGACAAGCAGAGCCTTCAAGGCCGGAGGGGAGGCCTGTGGAGGGGCCGCCTGCGGGGAATCTCAGCACCAGGAGAGCGAGGACCAGGCTCCCTCAGAGGACTGAGGAGGGTAGGGGCCTTCCCCAAACCCGCCCACCCCTGCCATGACTGGCACTTCCTTTATCAATCTGGCTTCTTTTCCTGTATTGCAACAGGGCCTCTCTGTGGTCAGTGCAAAGGGAACCATGATCTAGGGCTCCCTGCCCCCCTCTGCACACTGAGGGGCTGGTCCTGACCTGGGCCAGCTGGGGCCTCTCCTCTCTCCCTCGGCTCCCTGCCTCTGCCACCCCCTTGGCATCTCCTTAGGAGTCAGTCTCTGTGTGTCTCTCTCTCCTTTTCTCTGCTTCTCTGAGTGTCTCTCTCCTCCCAGGGAAAGGGGCGACAGCAGGACCAGTTCAGGCTCCTTCAGGGAGAGGTCCACGGCCCTGAGTCCCTGCCCAGCTGCAGCCCCTTAGAGAGGAGGAGGAGGAGGGAGCTGCCGGTGGTCAAGCCTCCGCCCGCAGCCCAGGCACCAGGGGCACCCAGCATGCTAGTGGTCTCTCTCTCTCCAGGTAGGCGACACGGCAGTGCCCCCTTCAGTCCCCAGGCAGAACCAAGGCCCACCAGGCCCCTCCCGCGCTGCTCTGCTCCCTGTGTGCAGCCTCACGCCCTCCCTGAGGTGAGGAGGTGAGGGTGAGCGCAGGTTCCCACCTACCCCGAGGGTGGGCCTTCTGGAGGCCACACCTCCACCCGGAGAGGCAGGACTGGGTCTGCAGGGCCCTGTGTCCTCACACTCTGCAAGGAGGACACCGGGGCTCAGACACGCCCTGCCCCACGTCCAGGACTCTGAGGTGGCGGGTCCAGGACTTGAGCTCCAGTCTTGCTGAGCCCACAGAGCCCTCTGCCCCTTCTGGATGCTTCCTCCTGGCTGCACCACAGAATCTCTGGGTCTCACCGTCTGAGTGCAGAGCTCTAGCGGGTAAGCCCGGAGGCTGTACTGAATAACACCTCTCAGGGGGTTCCATCTGCAGCTGTGCGACCCTGGCTCATCCAGAGCCTTCCCTGGACACAGGGGATGAAGGTCAGAGCAGTCAGGAGCCATCCTGGTGACAGTCCCCGGGACCCTCTCTGATGGAGGCCCTGCCTGCCTGTGACTGGTGGTGGGCGGGGTGAGAGATTGGGGGCTGGGAACTTTGGTGGCCCCCCAGGGCTGGCTGGGATGGAGGCTCTGCTCACCCACTCTCCAGAATGATGTTGACGTTGGTACTGGGTAGAAAGAGGGCAGGGGAAGACATGATTTCATTGGGAAGTGGCCTTAGTTCTCTGGAGATGGAAAAAAAACAGAGCAGCTTCCTTTGTCCTTTTCTTAATTTCCCCCCAATTCTAATAGTTTTTTTCCATAATTTTCCCATAACCAGCCAAGCAGCCTCCACCCTCCCTTTGCATCTATTTTTCTTACCCCTCTTCCCAGGCTCGAGAAGAGTGTTTCTGCATTTTCATGGAACCCTCTTATCTGAGTCAGGCCTTGAACAACCATTTTCTCTTTTTCAGCTTTACAACATTCTGTGATGAATGTAGTCTTATCTCCATTTTACCCAAAGGGAAAATGAGGCAGAGTCTTAATAGCATGGAGTCCTCTGGGCTGTGAAAGATGCTTCGGCTGAATTGTTAACAGCTGGAAAGGGGGGCAGAAGAGACGAAAAGGGACCCACTGGCTTTTTGGCAGTGCCTTCAGAGGGTACCTGCCCTGTGTGTGGGGAGACATCTGGGTTCTATTCACGCCTCACCCCACTAGCTTGGGACCTGGAATGTCTCCTCCTTGCCTGACCTCCGGAGGAGGGGGCTGGACCCCGCCAGGGGGCGCCATTGCCCATTCTCTTAGGCAGCACAGAACTTTTACAAAACAGGCTCTGGGTAACCTTTGCAAGCACCTACTGTCCAGGTGCCCCCAGGCCCCGCTGCTTCCACAGAAGTTCTCCCTAGATGCAAGTTGCACATTTCACATGATGTTCAGGCCCCTGGACCCAGTTGGAGCCCCACGAGGGTAGGATTTGTGAGGTGTGGTTTCTGCTCAGGGATGGCACATGGTCTCTAGGTTTGTTCATCTCCCCTTCCCCAGTAGGCGTGGGAGGGCCTGGGATTCAGCCTGGTGCTGTGGCTCTACTCAAAGAGGAGGCTTGTGGGAGGAGGGCCTGGAGTTTTGTGATTTAAAGATGGGCAGAGCCTAAGTGCTGCCCTTTAGTCCAGGTAGGCATGAGGGAGAGGTCAGAAACTGTGATCAGCAGCAGGGACAGGTGAGGGCTATGAGCCATGGACCACATGGGAGAGAGAACCACTGCCTTTGATCTGCCCCACTTTCTCCCAAGTTTCCATCCTCCCTTCCTCATTGGCCGTGTCCATTACTGCCCCGGCCTCTTCCCCTTCCATGACACCTCACCCTACTGCTTTCCCCCGAAGATTAGTGATAAAGCAAAGATGTGCGTCCTCACTATCTCCATTCGTTGTGCTGGAAGGTTCTAGGCCATATAATAAGGCAAGAAACGAAATAAAATTTTTCTAGCTGTATTTTCTTAGATTCTGTATTTATCTGTTTGGTATCCATTTATCACTGGGCCAATTGTACTAACTCTGTTTTCTTACTTTCTGTATTCTTTTTTTTTTTTTTTTTTTTTTTTTTTTGCGGTATGTGGGCCTCTCCCTGCTGTGGCCTCTCCCGCTGCAGAGCACAGGCTCCGGACCCGCAGGCTCAGCCGCCATGCCCCACGGGCCCAGCCACTCCGCGGCACGCGGGATCCTCCCGGACCGGAGCACGAACCCGCGTCCCCCGCATCGGCAGGCGGACTCTCAACCACTGTGCCACCAGGGAAGCCCCCTACTTTCTGTATTCTTGATGCTCTGACATCTGGGAGACCAGGAGTTACTGCTAATTCTTAGAGATAGATAGCAAAGGGCTTTCTTGGGAACACGCCTTTCATATACAAACTATCCACTCCTGGCCCCATACTCTAAACCACCTCCTTTATCTAACTCTCACACAGCAACCCAATATTTCCCCTGCCCTAAATCAACCCAGGGCCAGGTGCCAGACAACTAAGGAAAGCATCTATAGCCCAACACCCACCAGAATTATTCAAACTAGCCAATCTTAAACTTTTTTTTGTCCTGCCTTTTTTTTCCTGCAGAAAACATAATAAAAACTGTTTTCTTTTTTTATTATTATTATTTTTAAACATCTTTATTTGAGTATAACTGTTTTACAATAGTGTTAGTTTCTCCTTTACAACAAAGTGAATCAGTTATACATATACATATGTTCCCATATCTCTTCCCTCTTGCGTCACCCTCCCTCCCACCCTCCCTACCCCACCCCTCTAGGTGGTCACAAAGCACAGAGGTGAACTCCCTGTGCTATGCGGCAGCTTCCCACTAGCTATCTAATTTACATTTGGTAGTGTGTATATGTCCCTGCCACTCTCTCACATCGTCACAGCTTACCCTTCCCCCTCCCCATATCCTCAAGTCCATGCTCTAGTAGGTCTGTGAAAAACTGTTTTCTTTATCCTCATTCTTTTTTAAAAAAATATTTATTTATTTGGTTGCAGTGGGTCTTAATTGCTGCAGGTGGGCTCCTTACTTTGGGCATTCGAACTCTTAGTTGCGGCATGCATATGGATGGGATCTAGTTCCCGGACCGGGGACCGAACCCAGGCCCCCTGCATTGGGAGCACAGAGTCTTAACCACTGCATCACCAGGGAGGTCCCTATCCTCATTCTTGTTTCTGCCTCCTGAATGACTCTGGTGCTTCCCCACCTATAAGGGGTGGTGTACACCCTTCCCTTGGGAAATATAAGTAATAAAAATCTTCTTCCGGAACTTCCCTGGGGGTCCAGTGGTAAAGAATCCACCTTACAAAGCATGGGATGAGGGTTCGATCCCTGGTCAGGGAAATAAGATCCCACATGCCGCAGGGCAACGAAGCCCACACGCCACAACTACTAGCTCCTGCACCTCATCTAGAGAGCCTGCGTGCCGCAAAGTACAGAGCCCATGCACCCTGGAGCCTGTGCGCCACAACTAGAGAGAGAAAACCCGCATGCCACAACTAGAGAGAAGCCCGCATGCTGCAATGAAAGATCCCACATGCCTCAGTAAAGATCCTGCATGCTGCAACTAAGAGCCAATGCAACCAAAAATAAATAAATAAAATAAATAAATAAATAAAAAGTCTTTAAAAAAATATCTTCGGGCTTCCCTGGTGGCGCAGTCGTTGAGAGTTCGCCTGCTGATGCAGAGGACACGGGTTCGTGCCCCGGTCCGGGAGGATCCCACGTGCTGCGGAGCGGCTGGGCCCGTGAGCCATGGCCACTGGACCTGCGCGTCCAGAGCCTGTGCTCCGCAACGGGAGAGACCGCAAAAAAAAAAAAAAAAAAAAAAAAAAAAATCTGCTTTCAATGACCTCTCTGAGTTGTCAGTCAGTCACCTCTATAAATTAAAATCTTGCAGGTATAGTAATTGAGATAAAAGCCATCCAGATTGAAAAGGAAGAAGTAAAACTGTCTTTATTCACAGATGACTTGGTTATTTATGTAGAAGGTCCAATGGAATCTACAAAGAAACTACCAGAACCATTAGTGAGTTAAGCGGGTTTACAAGATCAATATGTGGAAATCAATTTTATTTATATACACTAACAACAAAGAATTGGAAATTGAGATGAAAACGATGCTGTATACAATATTATTAACAATGCCAGATATTTAGGAATAAATATGATGGAAGATGTGCAAAATCTGAACAGTGAACACTACAAAGTATTGCTGAGAGAAATTAAAGAAGACAAATAAATGGAGATTTCACACATGAGAGGACTAAATACTGTTATACGTCAATTCTCCCCGGGTAATATGTAGATTTAACACAATCTCAGTCAAAATCCCAGTAGGTTTGGGTTTTTTTTTTTTGTAGAAATTGACAAGCCAATTCTAAAATTCCTATAGAAAATTAACTACCTAGAACAGCCAAAAAAACTTTGCAATTGAAGAACAAATTTGGAGGATTTATGCTACCTGACTTCAAGACTAATTATTACAAAGCTACTGTAATCAAGATGTATTGGCATCAAGGAAGACAAATAGATTACTGGAACAGAACAGAGGGTACATAAATAGACCCACACATTTATGATCAATTAATTTCCAACAAAGATGCAAAGGCAACTCAGTGAAGAAATGATAGTCTTTTAGACAAATTGTACTGGAACAATTTGATATTTATATACAAAAAGAAAAACCAACACAAAACCCAATAGAACTGGGGCTTCCCTGGTGGTGCAGTGGTGAAGAATCTGCCTTCCAATGCAGGGGATGTAGGTTCGATCCCTGGTCAGGGAACTAGATCCCACATGCAAGCCACAACTAAGGACCCCACCGGCCACAACTAAGGAGCACATGTGCTGCAACTAAGGAGCCTTCAAGCCGCAAATAAGACCTGGTGCAACCAAAATAAATAAAATTAAATTTAAAAAACAACCAAAAAAAACAACAGAACTTACATTATATTCAGAAATGAACTCAATGGGCTTCCCTGGTGGAGCAGTGGTTGGGAGTCCGTCTGCTGATGCAGGGGACACGGGTTCGTGCCGAGAGGCCGCAGCAGTGAGAGGCCTGTGTACTGCAAAAAAAAAAAAAGAAAAAAGAACTCAAAATAAATTGTAGGCCTAAATATAAGTCCTAAAATTATATAACTGAAGAAAAAAACATAGGAGAGAATCTTTGTGACCTTGGGTTAGGCAAAGATTTCTTAGATTCAGCACCAAAAGCCTGACCCATAAAAGAAAATATTGAAAAATTGGAGTTCATCAAAATTAACAACTTCTGTTCTTCAAAAGAAACTGTCAAGGAAGTGAAAGACAAGATATAGATAGGGAGAAAATATTTGCAAATCATGTAACTAACAACGGACTTGTATCCAGAATATATAACGAACTCTCAAAGATTAATAAGAAAACAAAATTCCAATTAAAAACATGAGCTAGGGCTTCCCTGGTGGTGCAGGGTTAAGAATCTGCCTGCCAATACAGGGGACATGGGTTCAAGCCCTGGTCCGGGAAGATCCCACATGCCACGGAGCAACTAAGCTTGTGTGCCACAACTACTGAGCCTGAGCTCTAGAGCCCGTGAGCCACAACTGCTGAGCCTGCGTGCCACAACTACTGAAGCCCACGTGCCTAAAGCCTGTGCTCTGCAACAAGAGAAGCCACTGCAATGAGAAGCCCGCACACCGCAACGAAGAGTAGCCCCACTTGCCGCAACTAGAGAAAGCCTGCGCGCAGCAATGAAGACGCAACACAGCCAAAAATAAAAATAAATAAATTTATTTTTTAAAAAAACATGAGCTACAGATGTGAATAGATACTTCATCAAAGAAATTACATCGGTAACAAATAAGCACATGAAAAGATGTGTAACATCATAAGTCATTAGGGAAATGCAAATGAAAACCACAATGAGATACCACCATACATCTATTAAATGGCTAAAATTAATAGACCAACCATACTAAGTGTTGGCAAGGACGTGGGGCAAACAGAGCTCTCATACACAGCAGGCGGGAATGTGAAATGGTACAACTACTTTGCCCATTCCTGAAAAAGTCGAACATACATCTACCATTTGACATAGTCATACCATTCACAGGTATCACAGTGTTGACCAGCAGCATCAACCTGGGATTGTGGGAAATGCCAATTCTCAGGCCCCAGCCTGACCTGATGAAGCTTGGGAACCACTGCCCTGGGGCACGGACTGATGCTGGGAACCTGCTTTGTGCGTTACTTTTACCTTTCACAGCAATCCTGCGAGATGAAGGAATTTGATTCCCATCTGACAGAGGAAGACACTGAGGCTCAGAGAGCTGACCTCACTGACTCTGGTTCCCTCCAGGTCTGGATTTGGACCGCACTCAGGTCTGTCTGCCTCGTGAGCTTGGCGCTTACCCGAGGTTGCCCCTCCCCCACCAACCACCCCCGTTAACCTCCCTCACTTCCCCTTCCTTCCACAGCCCATCCGTGGGGGCGGGGTCATTCATCGTGCTTCATTCAGCTGGCCACTTCCCAGGGTCTGGGGAAACAAAGGCAGGCGGAATGTGAGTGTGGCCCCTGAGGCGAGGCAGGACACAGGAGGCAAAGAAAGAGCACGGGGAAGGGGGAGGGACGAAGGGCAAGGTCTTGGTCTCTGCTCTTTCCCATGGGCTGTCCCTGTCGCGCGCGCGCGGGCCTCTGCTGACATCGGCGCTCTGTTTACTTCCTCTTGTTTTCCAGGCAGGGAGGGGCCCAGAGGAGGCTTCTCCTGCCCTGGTTGGGTTCAGGCGTGCAGTGAGCCCTCCAGGAACTAGAGTCCAGCTGGGAAGCGAAGACTGTCAGCTTGCTTCACTACGTGAAGCAAGTAGAGGGAGACCCAGGCCCCACAAAGTTGAAACAGGCAGGGATGACATCTCCCACTCCCCGTGTGTCGGGTGCTTTGCACTCGACTTGGCTGTGTTTTCTTATTTGCTGTATTCTTGATGCTCTGACATCTGGGGCCTCACTGACCAGGGAGAGACTGTCCCTCCCAGGGCTGCCAGTTCTTAGAAGAGCAATGGACGTGCCCAGGAGCTCGCCTGTCATAGGCAAACCAACCAGTCCAGAGCCCACACTCCCCACCACCTCCTCCGTCTGGCTCTTATGCTCCAGGAGGCCCATGTTCTTCTGCCGTATTCCTCCCAGGGCCAGGTACCAGGCAACTAGGGAGAGCCCCTAATCCCCAGAGCCCGCAGACATTACTCATACCGGCTGATCCTAAACCTGCCTGCTCTCCCTTGCCTTGTCTTTCTCACAGAACCTACAGCAAAGGCTCCTGCCCATGTTTCCCCCTCCCTCCCTCTGCCTCCTGGCTGACCCTGGTGCCTCCCCGCATGGCCCTGCGGGGAGTGCTGCGCATCTTGTTTTTATGGTTTTGTGAATATAAACTGCTTCCTTCTTAACAGCCATTTGCATGTGCGTCTTACCATACCTGATTAAAACAAATCCAGGTTATGTTTAAAAATAGCTCTTAACTCTCCCAACAACCCCAGGAGGTAGGCAGGGTTTAGTTTGATCCTTATTTTTATGCAGGAAGAAACTCAGGTCCCAAGTGAGATTATGAGATTTAACTGAGGTCACATCACATGTAAATGTCCTCTGCAGCATTGGGTCTGAGCCCAGAGCCCGAGCTCCCTACCACTTCCCCACGCAGTGATGAAGGTCAACAGCCCTCTGGCCCTGTTAACAAGCAACGCTTCCCTTTTCTGTGTTGTCTTCCTGCTACACAGGGAGAAGCTTGAGGACTGACTGGGACACTGGCTCAGGGGGCTTTGGGTCCTTGTCACGTGGCACGGTGAGTGGGGCAGTCAGTGCTGACTGGACGTTTTATGGAAGAAGGAGAGATCTTTCAAGGATGGGTGTCTGTGTGATGATCCATGTAGCTTTCCAGGCCGTGTGCAGGGGCCTCTGTGTTACCTCATCCCGTCCTCACTGGGACCCTCCAAGGGCGGTACTGTTACTACCCCCACTTTCCAGGTGAGGAACCCGAGGCTCGGGGAAGGGGAGTCATCCGTCCCACAGTCAACTCCAGAGGCTGCGTCTGTAGTTCCTGCTTCTGTCATATTCACAAGGTTCATCTTTGTGGGACCGAGACTTCCTCTCTTGTCAGCCTCCTTTTCGTGCCACCAGGATGCATTTCAGCTCCTGGTCAATCTGACAAATGCTGATTGGGCTTCTAGGAGATGAGAGTAGAGGGCTGAGAACTGGGGATCAAAGCTGACCCCCGAGCTTGCTGAGCTCCCAGGCTGGGAGAAGTGAAGGGTACTCAGAAGAATGGGACCAGGAGATCATTGTCTGCACTTCCCCTCAGAGCAGTGTGCTGGTTAGTGGTCACCAAACCATCTCCAGGAAAGGAGTCCTGATTTGTAGGCTTTTCCAGTTTCCATGTGTCAAGTTAACTATTGTATGGACTGACTGACTGTGCCCCCCTCACCCCAAATCCGTATGTTGAAGCCCTAACCCCCAGTGTGGCTGTATTTGGAGATGCGCCCCCTAAGGAAGTGCTTAAGGTTGAATGAGGTCATGAGGAGGGGGCCCTGGCCCAATAGGAGTAATGTCCTCATGAGAAGTGACCCCAGAGTGCCCCCTCTGCGTCCTCCACGAGTCTGCACTCAGAGGCCATTGTGAGCACAGGGCAAGAAGGCGGCCGCCTACAAGCCAAGGAGAAGAGGCCTCACAGTGAAACCTACCTTGTCAGCCCCTGGATCTTGGGCTTCCCACCCTCCAGAACTGTGAGAAATAAATTTCTGTTTTTTAGCCCCCCTGTCTGTGCTATTTTGCTCTGGCAGCCTGAGCAGATAATACAACTACCAATGTGAAATCACTGAATGTGAGTCAGGAGGAAATGTACAGCATGTGTTATTGTACAGCCTTCCCACCATGAGGATACAATAGCACAGTAACCTCGAGAGCATACGTAGTAGTGAAATATGGTGAAATAAGTAGGAAATGATGAGCTTCCCTCATTTTTAGTATAATTTATTTAATTGTAAGTTTATATTATTTTTTCTTGATTAATATTTTTTGTTGTGTAAAATATACATAACATAAAATTTACCATTTTAACCATTTAAGTGTACAGTTCACTGGCATTAAGTACACTCACACTGTTGTACGCGTATTATTTAATTTTTAATAATGGCTGTGTTTAACAACGGGCTTGCAACATTCCCCCCAATTTAACAATCAGCTCCAGCACCTCCCTGTCTGTGGGGTCTCCCCAGCGACCCTCAGGTTGCTTGGCAAATTTAGGATAAAAAGCCATGAAATTATCTTATTAAATGTGTATTTCACAGAATTCAAATTTATGATGAATTATGATTGATATATAAATCCTCCTTTTTCTTTCTCTTTCCCCTCACTCCCTCCCCTTCTTCCCTCCCTCCCTCCCTCCCTCTCTCTCTCTCTCTCTCTCTTTGTAATATCTTTTTAGTAATCTCTCACTCTGAAAGGCTGATAATTTGCTTGCAAGTCCTGACTTGGCAAATGGATCTCACTTAAGGTCCTGAACACTGGATGCAGTTCATCACAGCCCACAAAACTTCACATCATTGCATGTCACTGGTCCCTGGTATTTATCTTTGGTTTAAGACAACAGAAATTTATTCTGTCACAATTCTGTCACGATGTCATCAGGGTCATATGCCCTCTGAAGCCTCTCAGAGAGGATGCTGCCCTGCCTCTTCTAGCTGCTGGTGCTCCTGGCAATCCTCAGCATTCCTCGGCTTGTAGACGCATCGCTTCAATCTCTACCTCCTCTGTCTTTTAGTGTTACTATTGGGCTTCATTACAACCGGACCAATGGCTCTAGAGTGATCCACTGAAGGACAAAGCAAAATTGTGATGAAAAGAGTTAACACTGAAATGAACACAAGCATGTGGGGGCGGATGAGACCCCAGGGGAGCAGGGAGGGAGTTTGTATCTGCAGAGACGAGTGAGTGAGGGTGGCCACCCCAAGGACCAAAGGAGAGAAAGGCATCTCCAAAATCCAGGGATGATATCTGAAAATTGGGAGTGGACCACACCTCCAGTGCCTGTCCCTGGGACCCAACCTGTCATGGGACTTAATTGAACTGTGATCTCTGTAGAAAATTAATTAGGTACAAACAAAAAGCAATGTTCCTCAGTACAAATTGGTGTATTTTGTTTCTAAAGGTGAAGAAGGTGGGACTTCCCTGGTGGCACAGCGGTTAAGAATCCGCCTGCCAATACAGGGGACACGGGTTTGATCCCTGGTCCGGGAAGATCCCACATGTCGCGGAGCAACTAAGCCCGTGCGCCACAACTAGTGAGCCCACGTGCCGCAACTACTGAAGCCCACACACCTAGAGCCAGTGCTCCGCAACAAGAGAAGCCACCGCAACGAGAAACCTGTGCACCACAACGAAGAGTAGCCCCCGCTCGCTGCAACTAGAGAAAAGCTTGCGCGCAGCAACGAAAGACCCAACGCGGCCAAAAAAAAAAAAAAGTGGTGGAGAAGGTACCAAACCTCGAGGCATTACTCAGCTGTGCTTCCTGTAGCCTAACAGGGTAAAGTCCTCCTGTTGGGCCTCTGATGATAGGGCTGCCGCAATGTGCCGGACGTCTCCCCTTTTCCCTCCCGCGCCTACCCTGTGTGCTTGTCACCCCTGCCCTTACCCGGGGGTTGATGGGCTATTGCCCCGTGGTGCTCAGACCATGGGAGCAGCAGTAGGGTCCTGATCAGAGGGAGGGAGGACAGAGAGGTCGTCGAGGGGGTGTCTCCTGGTCCCTCCTGGCTGTGGCCCCCCTGGTGTGGTCAGGTTCACTGCGGGCTGGTCACCTTCCTTGTGGACCGTAGGCTTGTCCCTGCCAGTCATGGGTCCCCGGCCCGAGCACAACCAGAGGCCCACATGCCTTATGTCAAAATATTTGAGTCTGCTCATAATCTGCTTAGTGAGACATGCGCTCTATCTCTGCCTTTCGAAGTAGATCATCTTAATACAAAACTGAGAAATATGTCTTTGTACCAGTGAAAGTTAGCAAAACAGAAACAACTGTATTTAATTATTATTGCATGAGCCTGCAGTTTCTGTTAATGCGTTGGTGATATTTGCGAGACTTTTAAAGACATACAGAATTCTTAAATTATTACATATTTATTTTGTGAAATTTATTTTTTTTCTTTCTCCCAGTAAAATCACTAAGTATGTTGTTACAATCAATACTTCACATAATTTGTTTTCCATTGACAGTAATGCCAGATTAGACAACATTTCTGGAATCATAGCTCGGAGGTGGTTTTGTTTTATTCATTTCGGTTTGGAGAAACTTCTCTCTGTTGTGGCAGCCCCAACTAGAATCATCAATCCTTTTCTTAAAGGAGCACTTAGATTGGGAAATGTCACACATTTTATGCGACATGTGCACGTGATGCAGTGTGGTCACATATCAGAAGTTATTATTGCAGAAAATACTACAAAATGGTTTTATTTCATGGTCTAAATGATCAATTATGCCATGATTTTAATCACTTTTTTTTTTTGTTTTTTTGCGGTATGCGGGCCTCTCACTGTTGTGGCCTCTCCCGTTGCGGAGCACAGGCTCCGGACGCGCAGGCCCAGCGGCCATGGCTCACGGGCCCAGCCGCTCTGCGGCATGTGGGATCTTCCCGGACCGGGGCACGAACCCGTGTCCCCTGCATCGGCAGGCGGACTCCCAATCACTGCGCCACCAGGGAAGCCCTCACTTTTCATTTTTATAAATCTTATTTTTCCTGGCTGTTCAAGTTGGATAGTTTCTTTTGATCTGTTTTTACGTTTACTGACTCTTTTCCTCTGTCTTCTCAATTCTGCTACTGAACTCTTCCAATTAGCTTTCTGTTTCAGCAAGATCATGTTTGTCAGCTTTAAAGTTTTCATTTGGCTCTTTCTTATGGGCTATATTTTCTGCTAAGATGCTTGTCTTTCCATCCATTTCAAGACTGTTCACCTTTATTTCGTGGAGAAAGGTCGTCATCGCTGTGTTAAAGCCTTTGTCTAACAATTCCAACATTTATGTCATCTCGAGGTGTGCGTCTTTTGCCTTGTGGGTTGTTGAGATTTTCCTGTTTCTTTCTATCTCAAGTAATTTTGGATTACATCCTGGACATATTAACTATTGCTCTATGACATGCTGGGTCCTGTTACAATCTTCGGAGAGTGTTGATTTCTCTGCTTTGGCAGCAAGTTGAGCTGACTAACTTCAGCCCAAAGTCCCAACATGCCTTCTGTGGGCATGTGATTCCAAAGCCATTTCCATTTTCAAAAACTTGGCTGTGGAGTTTGGATCTGTCCTGTGTGTGTACCCCACCCCCTTCCTCTCCTCCCCCTGCTCCTCCACTGCCCATGGGCCACCCTGGGACTGAGTGGGGATCTACAGCACAGTTTAGTTCTCGAAGCCTTTAGTATGTTTTTAGGATCCGTTCCATGTATGTGTATCTTGGACATAGGCTCCATATGTAGCTGATGGAATTCCTCTTTCAAGCTTCCTCCTCTTAAAGATAGAAAGCTGAGGTTTTATCTTCCTCAACACTTGCATGCACTTCCTGTAACTGCATCTGCCTTTAGGGGAAGCAGTGAGAGGGAGGGGAGAGAGAAAAGCAAGGGGGGTGCCTCCCAGGTTCTTTCAACAACAAGGGCTCTCTTTCCTAGTTTCTGTGATCAGGGAGAAGGATTGTTTTCTCTCTCTTAGTCTCTGTCAGGGGGAGCATGGCTGCCGCTGCAGCTGGGTTGCCACCACTGCCATGAGAGTGCCTCTTTGGGTCTTACCTCACGGCAGAGCTGGGTAGGATTACAAAATAAAACTAGCGTTCTCCTCCTACTCTCTCTGTAGTCGTCCTCTGATGGGAGAAGGAGGGTTTTTGTTGGAGCTTTTTCTTCCTGTGCCTGCTGTGCAGTTCTGGGATTCAGGATGGTCTGAGTCTGAGCTGAGAGATATGGGAGGAAACCAAACCAAACCGAACCATAAACTCACTGCCACACCCTTCCATGAGTTTTGTTTTCTCTCTCCAATCTGTCCGCTATTCCTTACTTTTCAGGGTCCTCCAATTATTGATTCATGTATTTGTCCAGGATTTTAGTTGTAATCAGTGGGGGAAATATAGGGTGGAGTGTATTTACTCATCTTAACCAGACCTGGGACTCCTACCTTGATATTTTCTTTCTTTTTTTTTTTGCGGTACGCGGGCATCTCACTGCTGTGGCCTCTCCCATTGCGGAGCACGGGCTCCGGACGCGCAGGCTCAGCGGCCATGGCTCACGGGCCCGGCCGCTCCGCGTCATGTGGGATCCTCCCGGACCGGGGCACGAACCCGTGTCCCCCGCATCGGCAGGCGGATTCTCAACCACTGCGCCACCAGGGAAGCCCTCTTTTTTTTTTTTTTTAACATCTTTATTGGAGTATAATTGCTTTACTACCTTGATATTTTCAATCCCACAAATTAGACATTGTTGTTACTGTTTTATAAGCTCAGTATTACTTTTTTTGAATTTTATTTTTTTAATTTAATTTAATTTTTTTATACCACCACCACTCCCCACCCCCAACCATTTCCCCCCCTTGGTGTCCGTACATTTGTTCTCTACATCTGTGTATCTATTTCTGCCTTGCAAACCAGTTCATCTGTACCATTTTTCTAGATTCCACATATATGAATTAATGTACGATATTTGTTTTTCCCTTTCTGACTTACTTCACTCTGTATGACAGTCTCTAGGTCCATCCACGTCTCTACAAATGACCCAATTTCGTTCCTTTTTATGGCCGAGTAATATTCCATTGTATATATGTACCACATCTTCTTTATCCATTCTTCTGTCGATGGGCATTTAGGTTGCTTCCATGACCTGGCTATTGTAAATAGTGCTGCAATGAACATTGGAGTGCATGTGTCTTTTTGAATTATGGTTTTGTCTGGTTATATGCTCAGTATTGGGATTGCTGGCTCATATGGTAATTCTATTTTTAGTTCTTTAAGGAACCTCCATACTGTTCTCCATAGTGGCTGTATCTATTTACATTCCCACCAACAGTGCAAGAGGGTTCCCTTTTCTCCACACCCTCTCCAGCATTTGTTGTTTGTAGATTTTCTGATGATGCCCATTCTAACTGGTGTGATGTGATACCTCACTGTAGTTTTGATTTGCATTTCTCTAATAATTAGTGATGTTGAGCAGCTCTTCATGTGCCTCTTGGCTATCAATGGAACAGGATAGAAAGCCCAGAGATAAACCCACGTACCTATGGTCAATTAATCTATGACAAAGGAGGCAAAGGATATACAAGGGAGAAAAGACAGTCTCTTCAATAAGTGGTGCTGGGAAAACTGGACAGCTGCATGTAAAAGAATGAAATTAGAACACTCCCTAACACCACACAGAAATAAACTCAAAATGGATTAGAGACCTAAGTGTAAGACCGGACACTATAAAACTCTTAGAGGAAAACATAGGAAGAACACTCTTTGACATAAATCACAGCAAGATCTTTTTTGACCCACCTCCTAGAGTAATAGAAATAAAAACGAAAATAAACAAATGGGACCTAATGAAACGTAAAAGGTTTTGCACAGCAAAGGAAACTATAAACAAGACCAAAAGACAACCCTCAGAATGGGAGAAAATATTTGCAAATGAATCAACAGAAAAAGGATTAATCTCCAAAATATATAAACAGCTCATGCAGCTCAATATTAAAAAAACAAACAACCCAATCAAAAAATGGGCAGAAGACCTAAATAGACATTTCTCCGAAGCTCTGTATTACTTCTGATTTACCTACATCCTTGCTTCTTTTTTCTCACCATTCCCTCTCTTTTTTTTTTTTTTTTCGTGGTACACGGGCCTCTCACTGTTGTGGCCTCTCCCGTTGCGGAGCACAGACTCCGGACGCGCAGGCTCAGCGGCCACGGCTCACGGGCCCAGCCGCTCCGCGGCACGTGGGATCCTCCCGGACCGGGGCACGAACCCGTGTCCCCTGCATCCGCAGGCGGATTCTCAACCACTGCGCCACCAGGGAAGCCCTCACCATTTCCTTTTGCACCTCAGACCTTACTTCTTTCTGTTACTTTTATTTTGTCTGGAAATGTTTATTTTGCTAGTGTTCTTGAAAATAATTTATCTGTGTAAATAATTCTAGGTTGACTTTTTTTCCTTAACAGTTTAGAGATGACACTGCACTGTCTTTTGGGTTCCAGTGAGGAGGGAGCTGGCTCATTCCGTAGATACTGATTTTTCATTTTGCCTGCTATTAACATCTCCTCTTTGTCTTTGGTATTTTACAGTTAGACTAGAATGTTTATAGTTGTGGACTTCTTTTTATTTATTATGCTTGCTTGGTGAATTTATTTGGCTTCCTGAAAATTCACTGTCTTGTCAAATAGTGCTTATTTCCTATTTTCTCTAATCTCTCTTTCTGAAGTCATAGTATTAGACACAGCAGAATTTGAAAAAAATTTTATTGGAGTATAGTTGATTTACAATGTGTTAGTTTCAGGTGTACAGGAAAGTGAGTCAGTTATACATATACATATATCCACTCTTCTTTAGATTCTTTTCCCGTATAGGCCATGACAGAGTATTGAATAGTGTTCCCTGTGCTCTACAGTAGTTAGACATATCAAATTTTTTTACTCTTTTATGTTTGACTTTTTTTCCTTCATATTTTCCCTCCCTGTGCATCCATGCTGCATTCTGACAATGTCTTTGGACCTATCTTAAGCCAACCCACAAATTTTATCTCCAGCTGTATTTAATTTGCTGTTTAATGTACCCATTTACTCTTTTATTTCAATTTTTATATTTTACGTTTGTAGAGTTTCTATTTGTGTTTTTTCCCTCCAAATCTGCCTGGTCAGTTTTACGTTCTCTTGTTTCATCATACTTGCAATATCTTCTTTTATTTCTTTAAACCTGTTGATTTATGAACGATGCCATCTAATACTGATATCAGCAGTCTTTGAAGACCTAACTTTGCAGTTGTTTCTGTAGTTCTTTTGCTCCCGATCACTTGTTTTGTTGTGTTTGATGGTTTTAAAATTGATATTTCATCTTACTTGGAACTTAATCTGTGGGAATTCTTTGAGGCCTAGGTGTAAGTGCCTTCCTCCAGAGGGGATCTGTGTTTACATCTGCTGGGTGCAGCTATACTACCTATCGAGGGTCACTTTAAATGAAAATTTCAGCTGTGTATTTTTTAAGGCTCACAGGCATTGTGAATTCTGGCCTAAACCCTTGAGAGTGTGCGTGAAGGTTAGGGACGCTCTGGAAGATATTTTTCATGCTTTTCTCTAAAGCTATGGCTGAAGAATCGATCTCCACTACCTCCCCCTTCATGGCAGTTCTTTTTCTTCTGGCTCACTTTCTGAGGGTCAGTGATTTAGGGGTCCTGGCTTTATGCGGAGGTCTCGTCTGATCTCCATCCTGCTCTGGCCCGGGCTTTGTCTCTTGTCACCAGAGATTTGGAGGCTGGCTAAAGCCCAGGCTTTACCTTTGGGCCCCTGGGGACTGGATGATTGATGCAAGGTATCTTCCAGGATACATTCATTTGCAACTTGCCTCTTATTCTTGCGATATTGTGATTGATAAGAAATATATATATATTTGGCGATTCGGATGACCAGAACATATTTCTCATATATATGTGGTTTTCCTCCACAGTTCCTGACTCGCAGCTCCCAAAACGCTTGGAAATTCCTGAGCCATAAGGGCAATAGGAGCACCTTTTGTTATAATATTTGGTCTCTTATCCTCAGTTCTTGAAATTGCTTCAGAGCCATGAAGGTGAAATAGGCATCTTGTTATTCATAACAAGCCCCTTTTCACCACAGCTGGGTTTCTATTAATGAGGTGACTTTTAGAAAGCACCACAGGATGGGGGCTGGTTGCCATGGGGAACGAACCATGACCTCACCCCCTGATTTCTGTGGCGAGCAGAGGGGTTGGAGGTTGAATTAATCACCAATAACCAAAATTTGATCAATCATACCTATGTAATGAATGCTCCATAAGACCCCCAAAGGATGGGGTTTGTAGGGCGTCTGGGTTGGTGAACAGGTGGAGGTGGATGGGAGAGTGCACCAAGAGAGCATGGGAGATACCTGCCCTTTCCCCTACCTTGCCCTAGCATCTTCTCCATCTGGCCATTCCTGAGTTATATATCCTTCTGTAATAAACTGGTGATCTAGGAAGCAAAATGTTTCTCTGAGTCCTGTGAGCCGATCTAGCAAATTAATCAAACCTGAGGATATTGGCGCCTCTGATCTATAGCTGATGGGTCAGGAGCCCAGGTGACAACCTGAACTTGTGATTGGCGTCTGAAGTGGTGGTATGGCGGGAGGAGTAGTCTTGCAGGACTGAGGGCTTACCCTGTGGAACCTGACCCTGTCTCGAAGTAGATCGTGTCAGAATTGAGTTATTCTCAGCTGGTGTCTGAGCATTGCTTGGTGTGTGGGGAAAACCCTCACATCAATCACACTCATTGGAACTGGGGTCAGAACCGTTTTTAACTTTACACCATGATTTTGAGAGGTTTATCCAGTGTTGATAGATGAACTGGAGTTCATTCATTTTTAAGTGCTGTTAAATATTTCAGTGTGAATATTTACCACGATCCACTTATTCATTCTCCTATTGATGGACATTTGCGTTATTCTCAGTCTTTGAGTGTTGTAAATAATGCTGTAATAAACATTTTCCCCCATGTTTCTTTGGGTACGTGTGCAAGAGTTTCTCTAGAGTATATACCGAAAAGTGGAATTTCTGGATCACAGATTATGTGCACTTTGAAATTGTGGAGACTATATTTAATTGTTCTCCAAGCAGTACCGAGACACGCTCCCGCCACTGTTCACTTTGCCTCCAGCATTTACATTTTTACCAATCTGATGTGTGTGAAAATGACTATTTTCATGGACGTGTCCTTGATTGCTAGAGGGAAGACCATGTCTCGCCCATTTAGGCTTTCTCTTCTGTGAACTGCCTCTTTGTATTTATCTTGTGACTGTTGGAAACCACGGGTAATCATTAGTTAGATCCATTACACCTGTAACCTGCGCTCACTGATCAAGCTCGCTTTAACTGTTGCTGCAGAAGGTTTGCATGTCTTCCAAGCTTCATGCAGCCTAAATAATAAAGATATTTGCCCAAGTTGTTTTTTTAGTAACTTGAAGTCAGCTGTGTCCAGTTCGAGCTTGAGCCAGATGAGACTAAGACTACTGACCCTCCAACAGGGCATGCGTGAGTGTCCACTCAGGGACCTTTAGATGCCAGAGGGCCCAAAACTCCACCATCAGAGCATGGTAACACCATCATTTTCTGAACATGTGTCCCATGAAGAAGCCACAGCTTAGTTGCACCTGTGCAGAAGGACAATTGCCTCACTTTTAGTTTTCTCCGATCACCTTATCACCTTTCCCCGTGCCCTCCATGCCTCAGCTTTATCCCATCAATATCCTGTGCCCCTCCCCTTCCGGGAGACAGTGTTTTGTGTTTTTTTTTTTTTTTTTTTTTTTCCCGGTACGCGGGCTTCTCACTGCTGCGGCCTCTCGCGTTGCGGAGCACAGGCTCCGGACGCGCAGGCGCAGCGGCCATGGCTCACGGGCCCAGCTGCTCCGCGGCGTGTGGGACCCTCCCGGACCGGGGTACAAACCCGCGTCCCCTGCATCGGCAGGCGGACTCTCAACCACTGCGCCACCAGGGAAGCCCCCGGGAGACAGATTTGAGATCCATTCTCCCCTCTCCTGGCTTGGGCGCCTCGTGAAAACAGTTTTTCTCTGCTGCATACTTCGGCGTCTCCGTGTTTGGCCTGTTGCCTGTCCAGCGAATGAACCAGGTTTGGTAACATAGTTTCCTATTTCTAAATTGGTTTGCCATTCATTCGATATTTGAAATTCGAATTCTTTGTAAATCATATATGTTACAAACGTCCTCTTTCTGTCAGTGGTTTATTTCCCTTTACTTTTGAACTATAGAAATTTAAATCTGATCTCAGATTCATCAAACTTTGTGTTTTTTTAAGAAATCCTGTCCTACTCTTTTAAAAAATATATTTATTTATTTAATTTATTTATTACTTTTGGCTGCGTTGGGTCGTCATTGCTGCACGCGGGCTTTCTCTAGTTGCGGCGAGCGGGGGCTACTCTTTGTTGCGGTGCGAGGGCTTCTCATTGCGGTGGCTTCTCTTGTTGCGGAGCACGGGCTCTAGGTGCGCGGGCTTCCGTAGTTGTGGCTCGCGGGCTCTAGAGCGCAGGCTCAGTAGTTGCGGCGCACGGGTTTAGTTGCTCTGCGGCATGTGGGATCTTCCCGGACCGGGGCACGAACCCGTGTCCCCTGCATCCGCAGGCCGACTCACAACCACTGCGCCACCAGGGAAGCCCTCACCATTTCCTTTTGCACCTCAGACCTTACTTCTTTCTGTTACTTTTATTTTGTCTGGAAATGTTTATTTTGCTAGTGTTCTTGAAAATAATTTATCTGTGTAAATAATTCTAGGTTGACTTTTTTTCCTTAACAGTTTAGAGATGACACTGCACTGTCTTTTGGGTTCCAGTGAGGAGGGAGCTGGCTCATTCCGTAGATACTGATTTTTCATTTTGCCTGCTATTAACATCTCCTCTTTGTCTTTGGTATTTTACAGTTAGACTAGAATGTTTATAGTTGTGGACTTCTTTTTATTTATTATGCTTGCTTGGTGAATTTATTTGGCTTCCTGAAAATTCACTGTCTTGTCAAATAGTGCTTATTTCCTATTTTCTCTAATCTCTCTTTCTGAAGTCATAGTATTAGACACAGCAGAATTTGAAAAAAATTTTATTGGAGTATAGTTGATTTACAATGTGTTAGTTTCAGGTGTACAGGAAAGTGAGTCAGTTATACATATACATATATCCACTCTTCTTTAGATTCTTTTCCCGTATAGGCCATGACAGAGTATTGAATAGTGTTCCCTGTGCTCTACAGTAGTTAGACATATCAAATTTTTTTACTCTTTTATGTTTGACTTTTTTTCCTTCATATTTTCCCTCCCTGTGCATCCATGCTGCATTCTGACAATGTCTTTGGACCTATCTTAAGCCAACCCACAAATTTTATCTCCAGCTGTATTTAATTTGCTGTTTAATGTACCCATTTACTCTTTTATTTCAATTTTTATATTTTACATTTGTAGAGTTTCTATTTGTGTTTTTTTCCCCCAAATCTGCCTGGTCAGTTTTACGTTCTCTTGTTTCATCATACTTGCAATATCTTCTTTTATTTCTTTAAACCTATTGATTTATGAACGATGCCATCTAATACTGATATCAGCAGTCTTTGAAGACCTAACTTTGCAGTTGTTTCTGTAGTTCTTTTGCTCCCGATCACTTGTTTTGTTGTGTTTGATGGTTTTAAAATTGATATTTCATCTTACTTGGAACTTAATCTGTGGGAATTCTTTGAGGCCTAGGTGTAAGTGCCTTCCTCCAGAGGGGATCTGTGTTTACATCTGCTGGGTGCAGGTATACTACCTATCGAGGGTCACTTTAAATGAAAATTTCAGCTGTGTATTTTTTAAGGCTCACAGGCATTGTGAATTCTGGCCTAAACCCTTGAGAGTGTGCGTGAAGGTTAGGGACGCTCTGGAAGATATTTTTCATGCTTTTCTCTAAAGCTATGGCTGAAGAATCAATCTCCACTACCTCCCCCTTCATGGCAGTTCTTTTTCTTCTGGCTCACTTTCTGAGGGTCAGTGACTTAGGGGTCCTGGCTTTATGCGGAGGTCTCGTCTGATCTCCATCCTGCTCTGGCCCAGGCTTTGTCTCTTGTCACCAGAGATTTGGAGGCTGGCTAAAGCCCAGGCTTTACCTTTGGGCCCCTGGGGACTGGATGATTGATGCAAGGTATCTTCCAGGATACATTCATTTGCAACTTGCCTCTTATTCTTGCGATATTGTGATTGATAGGAAATATATATATATTTGGTGATTCGGATGACCAGAACATATTTCTCATATATATGTGGTTTTCCTCCACAGTTCCTGACTCGCAGCTCCCAAAACGCTTGGAAATTCCTGAGCCATAAGGGCAATAGGAGCACCTTTTGTTATAATATTTGGTCTCTTATCCTCAGTTCTTGAAATTGCTTCAGAGCCATGAAGGTGAAATGGGCATCTTGTTATTCATAACAAGCCCCTTTTCACCACAGCTGAGTTTCTATTAATGAGGTGACTTTTAGAAAGCACCACAGGATGGGGGCTGGTTGCCATGGGGAATGAACCATGACCTCACCCCCTGATTTCTGTGGCGAGCAGAGGGGTTGGAGGTTGAATTAATCACCAATAACCAAAATTTGATCAATCATACCTATGTAACGAATGCTCCATAAAACCCCCAAAGGATGGGGTTTGTAGGGCTTCTGGGTTGGTGAACAGGTGGAGGTGGATGGGAGAGTGCACCAAGAGAGCATGGGAGATACCTGCCCTTTCCCCTACCTTGCCCTAGCATCTTCTCCATCTGGCCATTCCTGAGTTATATATCCTTCTGTAATAAACTGGTGATCTAGGAAGCAAAATGTTTCTCTGAGTTCTGTGAGCCGATCTAGCAAATTAATCAAACCTGAGGATATTGGCGCCTCTGATCTATAGCTGATGGGTCAGGAGCCCAGGTGACAACCTGAACTTGTGATTGGCGTCTGAAGTGGTGGTATGGCGGGAGGCGTAGTCTTGCAGAACTGAGTGCTTACCCTGTGGAACCTGACCCTGTCTCGAAGTAGATCGTGTCAGAATTGAGTTATTCTCAGCTGGTGTCTGAGCATTGCTTGGTGTGTGGGGAAAACCCTCACATCAATCACACTCATTGGACCTGGGGTCAGAACCGTTTTTAACTTTACACCATGATTTTGAGAGGTTTATCCAGTGTTGATAGATGACCTGGAGTTCATTCATTTTTAAGTGCTGTTAAATATTTCAGTGTGAATGTTTACCACGATCCACTTATTCATTCTCCTATTGATGGACATTTGCGTTATTCTCAGTCTTTGAGTATTGTAAATAATGCTGTAATAAACATTTTCCCCCATGTTTCTTTGGGTACGTGTGCAAGAGTTTCTCTAGAGTATATACCTAAAAGTGGAATTTCTGGATCACAGATTATGTGCACTTTGAAATTGTGGAGACTATATTTAATTGTTCTCCAAGCAGTACCGAGACACGCTCCCGCCACTGTTCACTTTGCCTCCAGCATTTACATTTTTACCAATCTGATGTGTGTGAAAATGACTATTTTCATGGACGTGTCCTTGATTGCTAGAGAGAAGAGCATGTCTCATGTTTCGCCCATTTTGGCTTTCTCTTCTGTGAACTGCCTCTTTGTATTTATCTTGTGACTGTTGGAAACCACGGGTAATCATTAGTTAGATCCATTACACCTGTAACCTGCGCTCACTGATCAAGCTCGCTTTAACTGTTGCTGCAGAAGGTTTGCATGTCTTCCAAGCTTCATGCAGCCTAAATAATAAAGATATTTGCCCAAGTTGTTTTTTTAGTAACTTGAAGTCAGCTGTGTCCAGTTCGAGCTTGAGCCAGATGAGACTAAGACTACTGACCCTCCAACAGGGCATGTGTGAGTGTCCACCCACTCAGGGACCTTTAGATGCCAGAGGGCCCAAAACTCCACCATCAGAGCATGGTAACACCATCATTTTCTGAACATGTGTCCCATGAATAAGCCACAGCTTAGTTGCACCTGTGCAGAAGGACAATTGCCTCACTTTTAGTTTTCTCCGATCACCTTGTCACTTTTCCCCGTGCCCTCCATGCCTCAGCTTTATCCCATCGATATCCTGTGCCCCTCCCCTTCCGGGAGACAGTTTTGTGTTTTTTTGTTTTTTTTTTTCCGGCACGCGGGCTTCTCACTGCTGCGGCCTCTCGCGTTGCGGAGCACAGGCTCCGGACGCGCAGGCGCAGCAGCCATGGCTCACAGGCCCAGCTGCTCCGCGGCGTGTGGGACCCTCTCGGACCGGGGTACAAACCCGCGTCCCCTGCATCGGCAGGCGGACTCTCAACCACTGCGCCACCAGGGAAGCCCCCAGGAGACAGATTTGAGATCCATTCTCCCGTCTCCTGGCTTGGCCGGCTCGTGAAAACAGTTTTTCTCTGCTGCATACTTCGGCGTCTCAGTGTTTGGCCTGTTGCCTGTCCAGCGAATGAACCAGGTTTGGTAACATAGTTTCCTATTTCTAAATTGGTTTGCCATTCATTCGATATTTGAAATTCGAATTCTTTGTAAATCATATATGTTACAAACGTCCTCTTTCTGTCAGTGGTTTATTTCCCTTTATTTTTGAACTATAGAAATTTAAATCTGATCTCAGATTCATCAAACTTTGTGTTTTTTTAAGAAATCCTGTCCTACTCTTTTAAAAAATATATTTATTTATTTAATTTATTTATTATTTTTGGCTGCGTTGGGTCGTCATTGCTGCGCGCGGGCTTTCTCTAGTTGCGGCGAGCGGGGGCTACTCTTTGTTGCGGTGCGAGGGCTTCTCATTGGGGTGGCTTCTCTTGTTGCGGAGCACGGGCTCTAGGTGCGCGGGCTTCCGTAGTTGTGGCTCGCGGGCTCTAGAGCGCAGGCTCAGTAGTTGCGGCGCACGGGTTTAGTTGCTCTGCGGCATGTGGGATCTTCCCGGACAAGGGCTTGAACCCGTCCCCTGCATTGGCAGGCGGATTCCTAACCACTGCGCCACCAGGGAAGCCCCTGTCCTACTCTTAAGGTCATAAAGACAGCCTCCTGTATTTTATGTTAAAAACTAAAAGTTTGCTTTTCATATTTAAGTTTTTCATCCAGTTAGAACTGGTTTTTGTGTAAGGTGTAAAGTTGGAATTTAACTTTTTCCGGATGGATAGCCACTTGTCCTTGCCATCCTTCCCCACTGAATTATAATGCCATCTCTCTTAATATATAAAGTTTCCATTCCTAGGCTCTCTTCTCATTGCTCTATTTGTGCCAAAGCCACATTTTCTTAATTTCAGTAACTTTTAAATTAGTATCAGTATGTGAGAGACCTGGTATGTGAAACCCTCATCTAATTTTGGTTCTCCAAAATCTCATTCAGTCTAGGTGTTTTTCTCCTCCATTTGCATTTTAGAATCTGCTTGCCCATTTCCATGACAAAACCTGTTGGGATTTTTATTGGAACGGTATGCATTCATGGACTATTTTGAGGAGAATTGACATATTTATGATATTAAGTCTCTATCCATGACCATGGTGTAAAATTAAATAAATTTCAAAAGTTATACAAATTTTTCAAGGTCTTACATATCTTTTGTTAGATTTATTCATTTATTCCCTATTAGCATATTGCTTGTTTTGTTAGATAATTGTACTTTAATTAATTCAGGTCTATTGCGGTATGATTTACATACAGCAGAATTTATCTTTTTTTAGGTATTACAGCTCAACGAGTTTTTAAAAGGTATAAGGTTCTGTAGCCACCATCACAATCAAGACACAGTATTCCACTACCCCGAGTTCCTTCATGTCCCTTTATAGTCAATCCTTTCCTCTCATTTCTAGCCTTTGGCAATCACTGCTCTGAATTCTGTCCCTATACTTCTGCTTTTTCCAGAACGTCTTATAAATGGAATCATACAGTATGTAGCCTTAGTTTGGCTTCTTTCACTTAGCAAGATATTTTTGAGGTTTGTCCACATCATTATGTGTATTGGTAGTTGATTCCTTTTTACTGCTGAGTCGTATTCATTGTATGGATGTACCATGACTTGACCCGCTCACCAGTTGATTAGATGATGGACAGTTTCTTCCCTCCGTTTTGGATGATTATGAATAAAGTTGCTATGAACACTGGTGTACAGATATGCGTGAGAACATGTTTTCATTTCCTGGGGTAAATACCTAGCCGTGGGATTGTTGGGTCATATGGTACATATGTATTTACATTTATAAGAAATTTTCAAAATGTTTTTCAAACTGGTTATGCCATTTTTCATCCCCATCAGTGAAGTGTGAGAGGTTTACTTCCTCTGCATCCTCACGAATTCTTGGTATTGTAGTGGCATCTCACTGTGGTTTTAATCTGCATTTTCCTAATGACTAATAATTTTGAACTTCGTTTCATGTGATTCTTTGTCATCTGTGTCTCTTCTTTGATGAAATATCTGTTCAAATCTTTTTCCGATTTTTAAAACTTGGGATTTTTGCTATTGAGTATTGAGAAGTCTTTACATGTTGCGTTGCAAGTTCTTTATCGGATGTGTGTTTTACAAGTGTTTTCTCCAGTCTGTAGGTGATCTTTTTATTTTCTTAATAATTCCTTTTGAGAAGCAGAAGTTAATTTTGATAAAGTCCAGTTTGTCATTGTTTTTCTTTTATGGATCATAGTTTTGATGTTGAATCTAAGAAATCTTTGCCTAACTGAAGGGCACAAAGATTTTCTATTTTTCCCTCTAAAAGTTTAATAGTCTTAAGTTTTTACATTGTGTATAATCTATCTTAAGTTTTTAAAATATATAATGGAAACTATGGGTCAAGGTTCATTTTTACGTTTTTGCACATGGATACCCAATTGTTTTAGCACCACTTGTTAAAAAGATTATTCTTAACTTATTTAGTTACCTTGGCTCCTTTGTGGAAAATCAACTGAATATACAGTCCCTTGGTGTCTGTGAAGGGGATTGGTTCCAGGACCCGCTGTGAATACAGAAATCCCAGGATGCTCAAGTCCCTTATATAAAATGGCATAGTATTTGCATATAAGCTACACAACCTTCTTATACAATTTAATTTTTAACTATTTATCTTTTATTGAAACATAACTGACATACAATATTAGTTTCAGGTGTACTGCATAATGGTTTGACATTTGCAGACATTATGAAATGATCACCATACGTCTAGTAACCATTTATCTCCATGCAAAATTATTACAATATTATTGACATATTCCTTATGCTGTATATTACATGCCCATGACTTATTTATTTTATAAGTGGAGGTTTGTACCTCTTAATCCCCTTCACCTATTTTGCCCCCACTCCCAACCTTCTCTTCTCTGGTAACCACCAATTTGTTTTTTGTATCGATGAGTCTTTCATTTTGTTGTTTTTTAGATTCCACATACAAGTGAGTTCATATGGTATTAGTCTTTCTCTGTCTGACATATTTCACTTAGCATAATACCCTCTTCATACATCCATATTGCCAAAAAGGGCAAGGTTTCATTTTGTTATGGCAGAGTAACATTCCATTGTTTAAATATACCACATCTTCTTTATTCATTCATCTATTGATGGGCACTTAGGTTGCTTCCGTATCTTGGCTACTATAAATAATGCTGCAGAGGATATGGGGGTGCAGATATTGTTTCCAATTCGTGTTTTTGTTTTCCTCAGATAAATACCCAGAAGTGAAATTGCTGTATCATATCCAGTTCTATTTTTAATATTTTGAGGAACCTTCACACTGTTTTTCACAGTGGCTGCACCAGTTTACATTCTCACCAACAGTGCACAAGAGTTCCCTTTTCTCCATGTCCTCCCCAACACTTTTTTTTTTTGTCTTCTTGATGACAGCCATTCTGGCAGATGTTACGTGTTATTTCATTGTGGTTTTGACTTGCATTTCCCTGATTATTAGTGATGCTAAGCAGTTTTTCATGTGTCTGGTGGCCATCTATAGGTCTTTTTTGGAAAAATGTTTATTCAGGTCTCCTGCCCATTAAAATATATTTTTTAATTGGGTTGTTTGATTTTTTTTTTTTTTTTTTTTTTTGTGGTACGCGGGCCTCTCACTGTTGTGACCTCTCCCGTTGCGGAGCACAGGCTCCGGATGCGCAGGCTCAGCGGCCATGGCTCACGGGCCCAGGCGCTCCGCGGCATGTGGGATCCTCCCGGACCGGGGCACGAACCCGTGTCCCCTGCATCGGCAGGCGGACTCTCAACCACTGCGCCACCAGGGAAGCCCTTGATTTTTTTTTATGTTGAGTTGCATGAGTTCTTTGTGTATTTGGATATTAACCCCTTATCAGATGTATCATTTGCAATTATCTTCTCCCCATTCAGTAGATCTTTTTGTTTTATTGATAGTTTCCTTCACTGTGAAAAAGCTTTTTAGTTCAATGTAGTCCCATTTGTTTATTTTTGCTTTTGTTTCTTTTGCCTGAGGAGACAGATCCAAAAAACAAAAAAATATTGCTAAGACTGATGTCAAAGAGTCTAATGTCCATGTTTTTTTCTAGAAGTTTTATGGTTTCAGGTCTTTCATTTAAGTCTGTAATCCGCTTTGTGTTTATTTTTGTATATGGTGTGAGGAAGTAGTCCAGTTTGATTCTTTAGCATGCTGCTGACCAGTTTTCCCATTACCATTTATTGAAAAGGCTGTCTTTTCCCCATTATATAGTCTTGCCTCCTTTGTTATAGATTTATTGCCCATATAAGTGTGGGTTCATTTTGATCTCTATTCTCTTCTGCTGATCTAGGTATCTGCTTTTGTGCCAGTACCATACTGTTTTGGTTACTGTGCTTTGTATTACAGTTTGAAATCAGGAAGTGTGATACCTCCAGCTTTGTTCTTACTCAAGATTGCTTTGGCTATTCGAGGGGTGTTGTGTTTCCATACAAATTTTAAAGTTATTTGTTCTAGTTCTGTGAAAAGTGTCCTGGGTATTTTGATAGGGATTGCACTGAATCTGTAGATTGCCTTGGGTAGTATGGTCATTTTAACAGTATTAATTCTTCCATTCCATGAGCACAGCATATCTTTATATTTGTGTCATCTTAAATTTCTTTCATCAGTGTCTTAGAGTTTTCAGAGTACAAGTCTTTTACCTCTTTAGTTAAATTTATTCCTAGGTACGTTATTCTTTTTAATGCAATTGTAAATGGGATTGTTTTAATGTATTTTTCTGTTAGTTCATTTTTAGTATATAGAAATGCTATATTTCTTTATATTAATTTGGTATACTGCACTTCACTGAATTCATTTATTCTAGTAGGTTTTTTTGCTATCATCTTTGGGATTTTCTTTATATAGTATCATATAATCTGAAAACAGTGACTGTTTTACTATTTTCTTTCCAATTTGGATTTTTTGTTTTTCTCTACTGGCTCCTGTGGCCAGGATTTCCAATATATTGGGTTGGCCAAAAAGTCCGCTCAGGTTTTTATAACATCTAATGGAAAATTCTGAACGAACTTTTTGGCCAACCCAATACTATGTTGAAAAAAAGTGGTAAGAGTGGGCATACTTGTCATTTCTGATCTTAGAGGAAATGCTTTTAGCTTTTCACCACTGAGTGAAAAAATTGGCTGTGGGTTTGTCATATATGGCCTTTATTATGTTGAGGTATATTCCCTCTATAACTCACTCTGGAGACTTTTTATCATACATGAGTGTTGAATTTTGTCAAGATTTTCCTGCATCTATTGAGGTGAGCATATGATTTTTATTCTTCAATTTGTTAATGTGGTATTACACATTAATTTGCTGATATTGAATCATCCTTACATCTCTGGAATAAATCCCACTTGATTTTTGTGTATGATCCTTTTAATGTATCATTGTGTTTGGTTTGCTAATATTTTGAGGACTTTGCATCTATGTTCATCAGGGATATTGCTCTAGAATTTTCTTTTTTGTGGTTCATTTGTCTGGTTTTGGTATCAGGGTGATGCTGGGCTTCTAGAATGAGTTCAGAAGCATTTCTTCCTCTTCAATTTTTGGGAATAATTTGAGAAAGATAGGTTTAACTCTTCCTAAATGTTTGGCAGAATCCACTTATGAAGCCATCTAGTCCTGAACTTGTGTTTGTTGGGAGGGTGTTTTTGCTTTTATTACTTATTCAATTTCATTACTGGTAATCTATTCGTGTTTTCTATTTCTTCCTGATTTACTTTCTAGGATTGTATCCATTTCCTCTAGGTAGTCCATTTTATTGACATAATTTGTTCATAGTAATCTCTTTTATGGTGTCAGTTGTAACTTCTCTTTTATTTATGATTTTATTTATTTGGGCCCTCTTTTTTCCGTAATGAGGCTGGCTAATGGCTTATCTACTTTTTATGTTTTCAAAAAATTAGCTCTTTTTGGTTCCTTTTCGTTTTTTTAAAGTCTCAATTTCATTTACTTCTGCTCTGATCTTCATTTCTTTTATTCTACTAACTTTGAGTTTTGATGTTCTTCTTTTTTTAGTTTCTTTAGATGTAAGGTTAAATTGTTTATTTGAGCTTTTTCTTGTTTTCTGAGGTAGGCTTGTATTGCTATAAACTTCCCTCTTAGAAGTGCTTTTGCTGTGTCCTGTGTATTTTGGATTGCTGTGTTTCCATTTTTATTGGTCTCCAGGTATTTTGTGATTACTCTTTGATATCATCAGTGACCTACTCTTTTGTAACCTATTGTTTACCCTCCATGTATTTGTTTTCTAGTTTTTTTCTTATAGTTGATTTCTAGTTTCATACCCTTGTGTTCAGGAAAGATGCTTGATATGATTTCAATCTTCTTAAATTTATTGAGACTTCTTTTGTGGCCTATATATCCTGGAGAATGTTCCATGTGCACTTTAAAAAAATGTGTATTCTGCTGCTTTGGATGAAATGTTCTGTATGAATTAATTCCATCTAAAATCTGTGTCCTTTAAGGCCAGTGTTGGCTTCTTGATTTTCTGTCTGGATGATCAGTCCATTGATGTAAGTGTAATGTTAAAGTCCCCTACTATTTTTATGTTACTGTCAGTTTCTCCCTTTATGTTTGTTTATATAGAAATTTTTTTGTTTTTTTATTTTTTAATCTTTTGGCTGCACCATGCAGCATGTGGGATCTTAGTTCCCCCACCAGGTATCGAACCTGTGCCCCCTGCAGTGGAAGCGTGGAGTCTTAACCACTGGACCACCATGGAAGTACCATATGTTTGTTTATATTTTTATTAAAGCTTTTAAATTGAAGTTGATTTATAAAGTTATATTAGCTTCAGTCATATAACAGTGATTCAGTATTTTATAGATTATACTCCATTTAAGGTTATTACAAAATAATGGTTATACTTCCCTGTACTGTATAATATCCTTTTTGCTCATTTATTTTATACATAGTAGTTTGTATCTTTTAATCCCTTAGTCCTATCTTGCATTCCCCTTCCCCCTCCCCACTGGTAACCACTAGTTTGTTCTCTATATCTGTGAGCCTATTTCTGTTTTGTTATATTTATTTGTTTTATTTTTTTAGATTCCTCATATAAATGCTAACATACAGTATTTGTCTTTCTCTGTCTGACTTATTTCACTAAGCATAATACCCTCTATTTCCATCCACGTTGTTGCAAATGGCAGAATTTCATTCTTTTTTATGGATGAGTAATATTCTGTGGTATATATATATACACCACATCTTTATTCATTCATCAGTTAATGGACACTTAAGTTGCTTCAATATCTTGGCTGTTGTTAATAATGCTGCTATCAACATTGGGATACATATATCTCTTCAAACTAGTGTTTTCATTTTCTTTGGATATATACCCAGGGGTGGAATTGCTGGATCATATGACAGTTCTGTTTTTGTTTTTTGAGGAATCTCCATACTGTTTTCCATAGTGGCCACACCAATTTACATTCCCACTACCAGTGTAGGAGGGTTTTCTTTTCTCCACATCCTCGCCAATGTTTGTTATATGTAGACTTTTTGATGATAGACGTTTTGATGATAGCCGTGAGGTGATATCTCATTGTGGTTTTTATTGCATTTCTCTGATTAGCTACGTTGAGCATCTTTTCATATTCCTATTGGCCAGTGTATGTCTTCTTTGGAAATATGTCTGTTCAGGTCTTCTGCCCATTATTTAGCAAACAACCTTCTGGCCAGGTTGCTTGTTTTTTTGATACTGAGTTGTATGAGCTGTTGATATATTTTAGATATTAACCCCTTATCAGTCATGCCATTTGCAAATATTTTCTCCCATTCAGTAAGCTGTCTTTTTTTGTTGATGGTGGTTTCCTTTAGTATGCAAAAGCTTTTAAATTTAATTAGTCCCATTTGTTTATTTTTGTTTTTATTTCCTTTGCCTCAGGAGACTGATCCAAAAAATATTGCTACAATTTATGTCAAAAAGTGTCCTACCTATGTTTTCTTCTAGGAGTTTTATAGTTTCAGGTCTTACATATAGGTCTCTAGTCCATTTTGAGTTTACTTTTGTAAATGGTATGATAAATTGTTCTAGTTTTATTCTTTTGTGTGCAGTTGTCCAGTTTTCCCAGTACAACTTATTGAACAGACTGTCTTTTCTCCATTGTATATTCTTGCCTCCTTTGTCATAGATTATTTGACCATAATTGCATGGGTTTACTTATGGGCTCTCTATTCTGTTCCACTGATCAATGTATATGTTTTTGGGCCAGTACCATGCTGTTTTGACTACTTTAGCTTTGAAGTATAGTCTGAAGTCAGAGGGTGTGATACATCCAGCTTTCTTCTTTTCAAGATTGCTTTAGCAATTTGGGGTCTTTTGTGGTTCCATAAAAATTTTAGGATTTTTTTTTCTAGTTCTGTGGAAAATGTCATGGGTATTTTGATAGGGATTGCATTAAATCTGTAGATTACCTTGCTAGTATGGACATATTAACAATATTCTTCCAGTATGTGAACATGGGATATCTTCCCATTTCTTTGTATCACCTTCTATATCCTTTATCAGTGTTTTATAGTTTTCAGAGTATAAGTCTTTCACCTCCTTAGTTAATTTTATTCCACCTATTCTTTTTGATGTAATTTTAAACAGACTTGTTTTCTTGCTTTCTCTTTCTGATAGTTCATTATCAGTGTATAGGAAAGCAACAGATTTCTGAATATTAATTTTGTGTTCCACAACCTTATTGAATTTATTTATTAGTTCTAATAGTTTTTTGGAGACTTTGGGGTTTTCTATATTTAGTATCATGTCATATGCAAATAAGTGACAGTTTTATTTCTTCCCTTGCAATTTGGATGCCTTAAAAAATTTTTTTAATTGAAGTATAGTTGAATTTCAGTGTTGTGTTAATTACTGCTGTATAGCAAAGTGACTCAGTTATATATATATATATATATATATATATATATACACATATATATATACATTCTTTTTCATGTTTTTTCCATTATGGTTTATCAGAGGATAGTGAATATAGTTCCCTGTGCTATACAGTAGGACCTTGTTTACCCATTCTATATATACCAGTTTGCATCTGCTAATTCCAAACTGCCAATCCAACCCTTTCCTACCCCTTGGCAACTACCAGTCTATTCTCTATGTCCCTGATTCTATTTCTGTTTCATAAATAGGTTCATTTGTGTCATATTTTAGATTCCACATATAAGTGATATCATATGGTATTTGTCTTTCTCTTTCTGATTTACTTCACTTAGTATGATAATCTCTAGTTGTGGATGCCTTTTCTTTTTGTTGTCTGATTACTATGGCTAGGATTTCCAACATTATGTTAAATATAAGTGGCAAGTGTGAGCATCGTCCTCTTTTCTTAATTTCAAAAGAAAAGCTTTTAGTTTTTTACCACTGAGTAGGATGTTAGCTGTAGTTTTCTCATAAATGGCCTTTATCATGTTGAGATATGTTCCCTCTATACCAACTTTGAGAGCTTTTATATGCATGGATGTTGAATTTTGTGAAAATTTTTTTCATCATCTATTGAGATGAAGATGATCATGTAATTTTTATCCTTCCCTTTTATTTTCTTTAAATAATGTAATGTATCACATTGAGTTTTTGTGGGTATTGAGCCACCCTTGCATCCCTGGCATAAATCCCACTTGATCATGGTGTATCCTTTTTATATATTGTTGAATTCGGTTTGCTAATATTTTGTTGATGATTTTGCACCTATATCAATCGAGATATTGTCCTGTAATTTTCTTTTGTAGTGTCTTTTTCTGATTTTGGTATCAGGGAAATAGTGGCCGCATAGAATGAATTTGGGAGTGTTCCCTCCTCTTCAGTTTTTGAGAATAGTTTGAGAAGGATAAGAATTACCTCTTCTTTATATGTCTGGTAGAATTTCCCTGTGAAGCCATCTGGTCCTGGACTTTTGTTTGATGGGATTTTTTAAAAATTACAAACTCAATTTCACTACAAACTCAATTTCATTACTAGTGATTGTTCTGTTCAGATTGTCTATTTCTTCCTGATTCAGTCTTGGGAGGTTGTATGTTTCTAGAAATTTGTCCATTTCTTCTAGATTGTCCAATTTGTGGGCATATAACTGTTCATAGTATTCACTTACAGTTTTTTTTGTATCTCTGTGATATTGGTTGTTATTTCTCCTCTTTCATTTCTTATTTTGTTTATTAGGTCCTCTCTTTTTCTTGATGAGCCTGGGTAAAGGCTTATCAATTTTGTTTGTCTTTCAAAAATAACAGCTCTTGGTTCCATCTTTTTTTTTTCTGGTCTCTATTTCCTCTCTGGTCTTTATTTCCTTCTTTCTGCTGACTTTGAGCTATGTTTGTTCTTATTATAATTCCTTTGGATGGTAAGTTAGGTTGTTTGAGAGTTTGCTTGTTTCTTGAGGTAGGCCTGCAGAGCTATAAACTTCCCTTTTAGAACTGCTTTTTCTGCAACCCATAGATTATGGAAAGTTGTGTTTCCCTTTTCATTTGTCTGAAGGTATTTTCTGATTTCCCCTTTGATTTCTTCATCAACCCATTTTTTTTGTTTGTTTTGTTTTGTGGCATGTTGGTTAGTCTCCATGTGTTTTGCTATTTCTATTTTTCTTCCTGTAGTTGTTTTCTAGTTTCATACCTTTGTGGTTGGAAAAAATGCTTGATGTTATTTCTATCCTCCTAAATTTGTTGACACTTTTATGTGGCCTAGAGTGTGATCTACCCTGGAGAATGTTTCATGTGCCCTTGAAAAGAATGTGTATTCTGCTGTTTGGGGATGGAATGTCCTATAGATATTTATGAAGTCTAACTGGTGTAAGGTGTCATTTAAGACCATTGTTTCCTTATTGATTTTTCTGTTTGGACAGAATGTCCATTGATGTGAGGTGTTAAAGTCTCCTACTATTATTGTATTTACAATTTCTCCCCTTATGTTTGTTAATATTTGTATTATATAATTAGGTGCTCTTGTATTATGTGGATATATGTTAATGAATGTTATAGTCTCTTGTATTGATCCCTTTATCACTATATAATTCCCTTGTCTTTTGTTAGAGATTTTATTTTAAAATTTATTTTGTCTGATATGAGTATTGCTACCCTACCTTCATGTCATTTCCATTTGCTTGAAATATACTTTTTCCATTTCCTCACTCTCAGTCTGTGTGTTTTCAGCTTTGAAGTGTGTCTCTTGTAAAGAGCATATAGATGAGTCTTTTTTTTTTTAATTTAAATTTAAATTTTTTTTTGTGGTACGCGGGCCTCTCACTGTTGCGGCCCCTCCCATTGCGGAGCACGGGGTCCGGACGCGCAGGCCCAGCGGCCATGGCCCATGGTCCCAGCCGCTCCGTGGCATGCGGGATCCTCCCAGACCGGGACACGAACCCACGTACCCTGCATCGGCAGGCGGACTCTCAACCACTGCGCCACCAGGGAAGCCCGATGAGTCTTTTTAAATCTAATCAGCCACTCTGTCTTTTGATTGGAGCATTTAGTCCATTGATATTTAAAGTGATTTTTGATATGTATGTACTTATTGCCATTTGTTACTTGTTTTCTGGTTGTTTTCGTAGTTCTTCTCTGTTCTTCTTTTCGTTTCTTCCCCCTTTGGTTTGGTTTTCTTTAGTGGTGTAGTTGTGTTACTTTCTCTCTAGTTTTATAGATCAATTGTAGATTTTTGACTTGTGGTTACTGCAGGGTTCATATATGTTGACCTATAACTATATTTACTTGTTTTAAACTGGTAGTCATTTAAATTCAAATGAATTCTAAAAGATCTACATTTAAAAAATCCTCCCACCTGCATTTTGTTTTTGGTGTCATATTTTATATCTTCATGTTTAACCCTTTACTGTTCATTGTACTTATAGTTGATTTTACAATGTTTTTTCCTTTAATCTTTGTACTAGCTTATGTAAGTGATTGATCCTCAGCCTTTACTAGCTAGATTTTTCCGTTTCTATAGATACTTCTTGTTATAGCCTTTTCTTTTCCACTTAGAGAAGATCCTTTAACATTTCTTTTACGGTAGGTTTACTATCAATGAACTCTTAGTTTTTTGCTGTCTGAGACATTTTCTAAAATCTCTCCTTCAATTCTAAATGATAATCTCTCTGTATAGAGTATCCTAGTTAGCAGGTTTTTTCCTTTCAGCACTTTAAACATATCATGCTACTTCCTTCTAGCCTGCAAAATGTCTGCAGAAAAATCAGCGGATAGCCTTATGGGGATTCCTTGTATTTTATTCTTTGTTTTTCCTCTTGCTGCCTTTAGAGTTCTCTCTTTAATTTTGCCATTTTAATTATGATATATCTTGGTATGGGTCTGTTTGGGTTCATCTTGTTTGGGACCGTTTGTTCTTCCTGTACCTTGTTCTCTATTTCCTTCTTCAAATTTGGGAAGTTTTCAGCCATAATTTCATCAAATATATTTTTGACCTCTTTCTCTCTTCTTCTGGGAGCCCTATAATGTGAATGTTGGTACACTTGTTGTTGTCCCCATAGGTCCTTTAACTGTTCTCATTTTTTTATTTTGTTTTCCTTTTTGCTGTTCTGATTGGGTGGTTTCCATTATTCTATCTTCCAGGTCACTTATGTGTTCTTCTGTATCACCTAATATGTGTTAATTCCTTCTAGTGTGTTTTTCATTTCAATTATTCCTCAATTGTGACTGGTTCTTTTTTATATTTTGTAGTTCCTTGTTAAAATTCTTACTGTTTTCATCTATTCTTTTCCCTAATTCAGTTAGCATTCTTATTAATAATGCTTTGAACTCTATCTGGTAAAGTGTTTCATTAGTTGTCTTTTCAGGGTTTTTCTCTCTCTCTCTCTCTCTCTTTTTTTTTTTTTTTTTTTTTTTTTTTTTTTTTTTTTTTTTTTTTTTTTTTTGCTGTACATGGGGCCTCTCACTGTTGTGGCCTCTCCCGCTGCGGAGCACAGGCTCTGGATGTGCAGGCTCAGTGACCATGGCTTACAGGCCCAGCTGCTCCACGGCATGTGGGATCTTCCTGGACCGGGGTACGAACCCGCGTCCCCTGCATCGGCAGGCAGACTCTCAACCGCTGTGCCACCAGGGAAGCCCTCTCTCTCTTTTTTAATTGAAACAAATTCCTCTGTCTTATTTTGCTTAACTTTCTCTGTCTCTATGAACTTGCTTGAAACGGTTATCCATTGCAATCTTGAAGGAGTGTCCTTGTGTTGGAATATTCCTATACGGTCTGCGTGTACCCCGTGGCTTTGGTGGGAGAGCTGCATCTGACACGAGCATGAGTCACATTTTCACCAGGGTGTGCTTGCAACTATCACCTTGGTAGAAAGTGGGGCTGAAGATAGAGGGGTTAGAGCCTGATCCAGATGTGAGCCAGGGCTTCTTTTCTGCTCATTGTCCAACACCACCCTATTAGGAGCAGGAGCCCTGAGGGTTGGTACGAGCTGGCCCTGTTCCCTCTAAGTGTGTGCTCTCTCTCCTCCCGGCACTAGCACCCTTGCCCAGAGCGTGGCAGTACTGGAACGAGAGGGCCCAGAGCAGGTGCTCAGAATGGAGCTGGGCATGGGCTGTGGCAACCCTGGCCCCAGTCACAGTCCCAGACTGATTCTGATGTGCTGCTTCTGTAAGCCCCAGTAATGGCTGCCCTTGACCCGTTCAGATGCTGTCCCGGTTCTGGCTTGGCTCTGCCTCTCACCACTGAGCAGTCCCCTCGGCCACTGCAGCCTTCACTCTAGTGTGGAGCTGTGCCATGTAGCGAGCAGGACTGGTGCAGACATCCACCGCAGGCTGGAGCCCACTCTGGGGTGGCCGTGGGAGACTGGCTAGAGTCCCATGTGTTGATAGTCTCAGTGTGCTTCCTCGGCCTTGTTTTGGGAGCAAGCAAGTGTGTATGCATTCTTCACAAGGGGGGTCTAAGTTTCCCACAGCCCTCCTGTAGTCACACGGATTTTCTAAGTAGCTAAGAGGACCTGCCTTCCCAGTGTGGGTCCCCAGGGCTGGGGTGCCCAAAATGAGGCTTGAACCATTCACTCCCCTGCGTGGATCCCCCTCCTGTTTTGTGTCCGCTCCCAGGGACACAGGTTCCGACCTGATAGCTTCTCTTCCCTTCCTACCCAATTCTGTGTGGATGCTTCTCACAGCTTTGGTGAGATAAGAGTCTTTCTGCCACTCTCCAGTTAGTTTTCGGTGAGAATTTCTCCCCACACAGATGTAGTTTTGACGTGAATGTGGAAGGTGAGTTCTGCATCCTACTCCACCATCTCGATCCTAGTCTTCCCTTTTATGTTTCCTGATGTTTGCTTTATGTATTTAGATGCTTCTGTGTTGGGTGTATATGTATGTACAACTGTTATATATTCTTGTTGGATTGATCCCTTTATCATGATGTAATATTATCTCTTGTTACAGTTTTTGTTTTAAAGTTTATTTTGCCTGGTACAAGTATTGCTACCCTAGCTTTCTTTTTGTTTCCATTGGCATGGAATACCTTTTTCCATCCCCTTACTTTCAATCTGTTTGTGTCTTTAGATCTGAAGTGCGTCTCTTGTAGGTGACATATATAGGGGTCTTGGCTTTTATCCATTCAGCCACTCTTTTTTTTTTTCACGGGCCCAGCCGCTCCGCGGCACGCGGGATCCTCCTGGACCGGGGCACGAACTCGTGTCCCCTGCATCGGCAGGCGGACTCTCAACCACTGCGCCACCAGGGAAGCCCTCAGCCACTCTTGATTAGAGCATTTAGTACATTGACATTTAAAGTAAATATTGATAGGTATGCACTTATTGCCATTTTTAAATTGTTTTCTGGATATTTTTATAGTTTTTTGTTCCTTTCTTCTTTTGCTCTCTTCCCTTGTGATTTTATGACTCTCTCTAGTGTTTATGTTTGGATTCCGTTATCTTTTTGTGTGTGTTATCTATTATTTATTTTTGGTTTGTGGTTATCTTGAGGTTCATATATAACAACATATGTATGTATGATTTATTTTAAGTTGATCTCTTAAGTTTGAGTGTATTCTAACAATCCTGCATTTTTTTACTCCCTCCCTCAATGTTTAATATTGTTGACATCATATCTTACACTTTTTGTATATCCCTTAACTACTTACTGTGGATATAAATGATTTTACTACTTCTGTTTTTAACCTTCCTTGTAGCTTTGTAAGTGGTTTACCTACCTCCTTTACTGTATGTTTGCTTTTACCAGTAAGATATTATAATTTTCATCTTTCTAATTGTGATTTTTTTCTTTTTTTCTTTTTTTCTCTTTCTTTTTTTGCTTAGAGAAGTCCCTTTTAACATTGGTAAAGTTGGTTTCATGGTGCTGAACTCTTTTATCAATAGCTTTTGCTTGTCTGTAAGACTCTTATCTCTCCTTCAAATCTGAATGATAACCTTGCTGGGTAGAGTATTCTTGGTTGTAGATTTTTTCCTTTCATCCTTTTGAATGTATCATGTCACTCCCTTCTGGCCTGCAAAGTTTCTGCTGAAAAGTCAGCTGATAGCCTTATGAGAGTTCCTTTGTATGTTACTAGCTGCTTTTCTCTTGCCATTCTTTTTTTTTTAAAATAAATTTATTTATTTTACTTACTTATTTTTGGCTGCTTGGGTCTTCATTCCTGCATGCGGGCTTTCTCTAGTTGCGGCGAGCAGGGGCTACTCTTCATTGTGGTGTGTGGGCTTCTCATTGTGGTGGCTTCTCTTGTTGCAGAGCATGGGCTCTAGGTGCGCGGCCTTCAGCAGTTGTGGCTCGCGGGCTCCAGAGCACAGGCTCAGTAGTTGTGGTGCACAGGCTTAGTTGCTCCGTGGCACGTGGGATCTTCCGAGACCAGGGCTTGGACCCATGTCCCCTGCACTGGCAGGCGGATTCTTAACCACTGCGCCATGTTCTCTGCCCTGATATCTCTCTCTTCTCCTGGGACCCCCTGTAATGGGAATGGTAGTGTACTTGACATTGTCCTAGAGGTCTCTTAAACTGTCTTCATTTAAAACGTTTTTTTCTGGGAATTCCCTGGCAATCCAGTGTTAGAATTCCACACTTCCACTGCAGAGAGAGAGAGACAGAGAGAGAGAGAGATTTTCTTCCTTGTCTTTTTTGTTCATCTTGGGTGATTTCCACTACTCTGTCTTCTAGATTGCTGACTCATTCCTCTGTATCATCAAATCTATTGATTCCTTCTAGTGTATTCTATATTTCAGTTATTGTATTCTTCAGCTCTGTTCGGTTCTTTTTTTTTAAAAAATATATTTTATTTTATTTTTGGCTGCATTGGGTCTTCATGTTGCGTGCGGGTTTTCTCTAGTTGTGGCGAGTGGGGGCTACTCTCCCTTGTGATGCGTGGGGTTTTCATTGTGGTGGCTTCTCTTGTTGCGGAGCATGGGCTCTAGGCACTGGGGCTTCAGTAGTTGTGGCTTACAGGCTCAGTAGTTGTGGCTCGCGGGCTCTAGAGCTCAGGCTCAGTAGCTGTGGTGCATGGGCTTAGTTGCTCCGCGGCATGTGGGATCTTCCCAGACCAGGGATCGAACCCATGTCCCCCACATTGGCAGGCGGATTCTTAACCACTAGGCCACCAGGGAAGCCCCGTTTGGTTCTTTATATTTTCTAGCTCTTGTTGAAATTCTCATGGTGTTCATCCATTCTTCTCCCAAGTTCGGTAAACATCTTTATGATCATTACCAGGAATGCTTTCAGGTGGATTGCTTATCTCCACTTCATTTAGTTCTTCTTCTGAGGTTAAGTCTTGTTCCTTCATTTGTAACACTTTATCTCCTCATTTTGCCCAATTCTCTGTGTTTATTTCTGTGTATTAGGTAAGTCAGTTACCTTTCCCAATCTTGGAGAAGTGGCCCTATGTGGGAGATGTTCTGTGGGGCCGAGCAGCGTGCTCCCCTCTGGTCACCAGAGCCGTATGCGTGTGCTGCGTGGGCACTGCCACTACAGCAGGACTGCCTACTGTGGGTGTGCTGGTAGGTGGGGTTGGCCCCTGGCCCAGTTGGCTACAAGGCCATGTCCTGTGTGGTGGCTGTGGGCCCACGGGAAGGTGGGGTAGACTTCCACTCTGGTTGGCTGTGCGGCCTGGGGTGGGGCATGAGGCTGCTGCTGGCCTATTCCTGTTGGCGGGCAGGGCCTTGTTCCCAGTGCTGCTCGGCCAGAGGGAGGATTCCCAAAGGGTGCTTGCCAGCGCAGGTGTTATCATGGCAGGATGAGCTCCACAAATGGCTGTTGCCAGCATCTCTGTCCCCAGGGGCAGTCCCAGTTGCCTTCTGCCTCTGCAGGCTGCTCTCCAGTATCAGCAAGTGAGACCGACCCAGGTTCCTCTCAAGCTGCTGCCTCTCTGATGGGACTCAGGGTGTGTGAGGCTTTGCATTTGCCCTCTAATAGTGGAGCCTGTTTCCTCTAGCCCTCTTGCTCTGCTGAACAGAAGCCCCACTGGTTTTCAAAGCCAGATGTTCTGGGCTCTGGTCTTCCCAGTGCAGGACCTCTGGGATTGGGAAGCTTGATGTGGGGCTTGGACCTCTTACTCCTTGGAGAGAATTGTGGATCTAGGCTTGTGATATTCCTCCTGGTTGTGGGTTGCCAACCTGGGGGAGTGGGTCCCGACTTTACTGCGTGTCTGCCCCTCCATCCCATGTGGTTCCTTCTTTGTCTTTAGTTGTGGGAAATCTTTTCTGCTAGCCTTCAGGTCGTTCTCGTAGATAGTGGCTCGGTAGGTACCTTTAATGTCGGTGTATTTGTGGGAAGAGGTGAGTTCAGGGTCTTCCTTCTCCACTGTCTTGGCCACCTCCCCGCATATACATTTTTTTAACATCTTTTTTGGAGTATAATTGCTTTACAGTGGTGTGTTAGTTTCTGCTTTATAACAAAGTGAATCAGCTATACATATACATATAGCCCCATATCTCTTCCCTCTTGCATCTCCCTCCCTCCCACCCTCCCTATCCCACCCCTCTAGGTGGTCACAAAGCACCGAGCTGATCTCCCTGTGCTATGCGGCTGCTTCCCACTAGCTATCGGTTTTACGTTTGGTAGTGTATATATGTCCATGCCACTCTCTCACTTCGTCACAGCTTACCCTTCCCCCTCACCGTGTCCTCAAGTCCATGCTCTAGTAGGTCTGTGTCTTTATTCCCGTCCTGCCCCTAGGTTCTTCATGACATTTTTTTTTCAGATTCCGTATATATGTGTTAGCATATGGTATTTGTTTTTCTCTTTCTGACTTACTTCACTGTGTATGACAAACTCTAGGTCCATCCACCTCACTACAAATAACTCAGTTTCATTTCCTTTTATGGCTGAGTAATATTCCATTGTATGTATGTGCCACATCTTCTTTATCCATTCATCTGTCGATGGACACTTAGGTTGCTTCCATGTCCTGGCTATCGTAAATAGAGCTGCAATGAACATTGTGGTACATGACTCTTTTTGAATTATGGTTTCCTCAGAGTATATGCCCAGTAGTGGGATTGCTGGGTCATATGGTAGTTCTATTTTTAGTTTTTTAAGGAACAACATTAAATGCACCAACATTCTAATTATAGGGGTCCCAGAAGAAGAAGAGAAAAAGAAAGGGACTGAGAAAATATTTGAAGAGGTCATAGTCGAAAACTTCCCTAATATGAGAAAGGAAATTGTTAATCAAGTCCAGGAAGCGCAGGGAATCCCATACAGGATAAATCCAAGGAGAAACACGCCAAGACACATATTAATCAAGCTATCAAAAATTAAATACAAAGAAAAAATATTAAAAGCAGCAAGGGAAAAATAACAAATAACATACAAAGGAATCACCATAAGGTTAACAGCTGATCTTTCAGCAGAAACTCTGCAAGCCAGAAGGGAGTGGCAGGACATATTTAAAGTGATGAAAGGGAAAAATCTACAACCAAGATTACTTTACCCAGCAAGGATCTCATTCAGATTCAATGGAGAAATTAAAACCTTTAGAGACCAGCAAAAGCTAAGAGAATTCAGCACCACCAAACCAGCTTTACAACAAATGCTAAAGGAACTTCTCTAGGCGGGAAACAGAAGAGAAGGAAAAGACCAGCAATAACAAACCCCCCTGTGTACTTTAAATCATCTCTAGATTACTTATAATACCTCATACAATGTAAAAGCTATATAAATAGTTGCCGGCATGTAGCTAATTCAACTTTTGCTTTTTGGAATTTTCTGAAAATTTTTTTCCAAGTATCTTTGATTCACGGTTAGTTGAATCTGCAGATGCAGAGGGCCGGCTGTATGTTTGTGTGTGTGTGTGTGTGTGTGTGTGGGTGTGTACACACACACATGTGTGGGGCTCTATTGTTTTCCATTGATCTACATCTATTCTTCACCCCTATACCTCACTGGCTTGATTACTTTAGCTTTATATAAGTTCTGAATTCAGTAGTATAAGTCTCCAACTTTGTTCTTTTTCAAAATTGTTTTGGCTTTTCCAAGTACTTTTGTTTTTCCATATAAGTCTTAAAATCAGCTGGGCAGTTTCTACAATGCAGCCTGCTGGCATATCAGTTAAGAATGCTTTGATTCTTTTGATCCATTTGGTAGAATTACTCTCTCAACAATGAGCTTTCTGATCTATAAACATAGTATATCTCTCCATTTACTTAGAACTTTGATTTCTCTTTTCGATGTTTTGCATATAGTTCCTGTCCCTTTCTAAGGTGCTGCCTGGGCTCTAAGGAGGCACTGACATGCCTGAACCTCGTTTGTTCTCAGGCATCTCAACTTAAGCTTTTTTGTGTGTGTGGTACGCGGGCCTCTCACTGTTGTGGCCTCTCCCGCTGCGGAGCACAGGCTCCGGACGCGCAGGCTCAGCGGCCATGGCTCACGGGCCCAGCCGCTCTGCAGCACGCGGGATCCTCCCGGACCGGGGCACGAACCCGTGTCCCCTGCATCGGCAGGCGGATTCTCAACCGCTGCGCCACCAGGGAAGCCCTCAACTTAAGCTTTTATTGGCCCTTGTCACCCTTTCCTTGGAACATGCTGCTGTCAATCTTCCATCTCAGTGAATGGCATATCCCCCTACTTAGTTGTTCAAGCTGGAGAACTGGGCTTCGCCACTGACACCATCCTGATCCCATCTCCCCACAGCCAGAAACAACTCTGCCTCCAGAACACATTTTCAGTCCATCTGCTTCTTTCCATCTACATTTTACCATTCTTGACTCAGACACCCCATCTCCCTCCTGGATTAGGCAGTAGCTCCCTAATTGTTCTTACTTCTACTCTTACTCCCTCCCTCTCATGCAAGTGTTCTCTACCCAGAACCAGACTGATGGTTTTATAATGTAAATCCGATCATCTTACTGCTCTGCTTAAAACCCAACAAGGGTGACTGCGACCCTTACCATAAACCCCAGTCCCTTTTTATGGGCTTTGCCTACTGCTCTCACTCACCTTGTTTCATGACCTTCCTCGGGCCTTGCCAACACCAAGCTCTTTATTTTATTATTTTTTTTTGCTGTACGCGGGCCTCTCACTGCTGTGGCCTCTCCCGTTGCGGAGCACAGGCTCCGGACGCGCAGGCTCGGCGGCCACGGCTCACGGGCCCAGCCGCTCCGCGGCACGTGGGATCTTCCCAGACCGGGGCACGAACCTGTGTCCCCTGCATCGGCAGGCGGACTCTCAACCACTGTGCCACCAGGGAAGCCCCACCAAGCTCTTTTTAACGTTGGGGGCTTTGTACATATCTTTTCCTGTCTGGAATGGTCTTCCCACAATCTTTGCCTAGAGAACTCCCACTTGTGTTCAGGTTTTATTTTAACTGTCATCTAGCAAATCAAAACCACGATGAGATACCACCTTACGCCTGTCCAAATGACTGTCACCAAAAAGACAAGTAACAAGTATTGTTAAAGATGTGGGGAAAAGGGAACACTTGTGCACTGTTGGTAGACATGTAAATCGGTGCAGCCACTGTGGAAACATTATGGAGGTTCCTCAAAAGCATAAAACTATAACTGCCATATGATACAGGAAATTTTTTCCTTCTTCGTATTTACCCAAAGAAAGTAAAAACATTAATTTGAAAAAATATACCCACCCCAATGTTCACTGTAGCATTATTTACAGTAGCCAAGATCTGGAAGCAACCTAAATGCTCATCAATAAATGAATGGATAAGGAAGATATGATATATATATATATATATATATATATATACACACACAATGGAATATTACTCAGCCATTTCAAAAAAATGAAAATTTTCTATTTGTGACAAACGGGTGGATCTAGATGGTATTATGCTAAGTGAAATAAGTCAGAAAAAGTCAAATACTGTATGATCCCCTTTATATGGGGAATCTTAAAAAAGAAAGAAAACAGATTCATAGATAGAGAACAAATGGGTGATTACCAGAAGGGGAAGGTGGGGGCAAAATAGGTGAAGGGGATTAAGAGGTACAAACCTCCAGTTATAAAATAAGTCTTGGAATGTAATACACAGCATAAGGAATAGGGTCAATAATACGTAAGAACTTTGGAGACGGATGGTTACTAGACTTAATCATGGTGGTCATTTCATAATGTACGCAAATGTCACATCACTATGCAGTACACCTGGAATTACCATAATATTGTTCAACTGTATTTCAATTTTTGTCCCTTAAAATTTACCACCTTAACCATTTTTATGTGTATTTTGCCACAGTAAAAAAAAAAATTGGGGAAAAAAAGGTCATCTCACAGAGGCCTACTACTCCTCAGAGCGCCCTGATCTTTTAGAGTCTGTAATGCCTGTTTATTTACTTTTATCCAAATAGCTTTCTGACCCACTTCATGGCTGCTGAAATGAAGCTGTTTGAGGGCCCAGTTATGGAAATTCGAGGTGTCACTGCTCCCCCAGCCCCACCAGGGTTTGAGTGGAACCTGAGGGCGAGAGCTCCTGCCCATGGCTGGGCCGACAGACGTAGCGTCCTGGGCTTTTTGCGTCCCTGTGTTGGGAAGGGAGGCAAGAGGCTCTCCTGGCTCCTCAACTCTGGCCCCTTCCAGCCCCCAGCTCATCCCGCCCAGCCCTTCCTTCTGCGTCCCGCCGGCGGAGCCCTCAGACACCCCTGGGACCGATTTCTTCTCCCTAGGCCCCAGGCGCCTCGGTTCACCGTTAAGGTCAGCCCCAGCTGGCGGGCGCCCCGACCGGGGGCGAGGCCGTGACGTTGCCCCGCCTCTGCAGCCAACGCAGCAAGGGGGTGAGGCGCCCCGGACGCACAGGCGGCGGGTGGTCGTGATGCCCAGGGCCCCGCACTCCGTGTGGGCGCGCCTCACGGCTGGGCAGTGGCAGCCGAGAGGCCTAAGCGTAGAAAAGCCGACCGTCGCGGGCTACCGTGGGAGCAGGCGCTGGTCTGCGGAGGCCCGGCGGGGGCGCAGATGGGGAGCTTCACAGGCGGCGGGACCCGGGTGGGGCGGGGGGCTCCGGCGGGCTGGGCGTGGGGACTGTGCCAGGGTGGGGCCAGGGGGCGCGCCCGAGGGTGGGTGCGGGCTGGACTGCAGAAGGAGGAGGGCTCCGGGGCCGCAGGGGGGCAGAAGACTGGGATGGGCGCGTTCCCAGGGACCCGCTGCCGACCCGCGGTGGGGTGGGGAGGGGGAGGAGCAGCTGAGCGGGACTGGGGTCTAGTCACGGGGAGGGAGGGGCCTGAGGGTGGTCTGGGGAGCGTTGAGCTCGGGTCCCGGGCTCCGGGCTGGGCTCCTGGGCCAGCTGCGGTGGGACCCTTTAGAGGGGGTGGGGGGGGCGGGTTGGTGGCGCCACGCCTCCCCTCCTCCCCACTAAAAACATCTCTGCCTCCCAGCTGCGTGACCTTGGGCTCTGCTAAACGGGCTTATAACACGCCGAAGTGGTAGGTGTTTTCAAAGTAGTAAATAAGATACTTCGCGCCAAGCTGCTTAGTACCTGGTCCTGGTTTACAATCTCCACACTCCCCTCAGGCCTAACCCCTCCCTACTTGAAGAGCGAAGTGAGCCTCTTAGAGACTCAGTAAACCACGCGGGTCCCACAGCCGGGGAGTGGCCCCTGGGATGCCAAGCCGGTCAGCTCAGAGCACAAGGCTTTTGAGGGATGCTGGCTGAGGGCGTGTCCTGGATGCCTGGTGGAGGTGCTGGGGCTGGTTCAGTCCTGTCCCCTTGGGCCTCGGTTTCCCCATGTGTTGTGAAGGACTAGCAGAGCGTGACCTCCATGACTGGGTCCTGAGGTGGGGCCCGGATGCTGCTCTTGGGGGCCGTGGGCAGCCACACCTCCAGGTGCGGGGCCACAACTCGGCTCTCTCAGCCGGTCCCTTCACTGCTGCTGGGTCTGGCACTCGGGACTGGGCAGTGGGGGACAGGCCAGCTGCGGAGACTTCCCGGGTCCCGAGGATTTTGGTTTCATGCAGTGCAGGACCAGGCTGGGCTGTGGCCTCCTGAGCTTGTGGAAGGTGGGCTCAGGCCGGGGCTGGGGGAGGATGGAGTGGGGCCTCTCCCCTGATGCTCTGATGGGCAAGTGGCCAGGCTGAGGGCCTGGGAGCCCTAGAGCCGCCCCCCCACCCCCGGAACACGAATAGTCTCTTTCTAGGGAAGTGAGGCTTCCTCCAAGGCCTCCCCTGAGCCCCGTTGCCCACACACCCCTGTGCTTGGTCTTGATGTGGTCCTGAGCTACCCCCTCCCTTACATCTCTCTACCTTCCTCGGGCACTTCCGCAGCAGCCCCGCCTCTCTCCCTTGAACCCCTAGCCCTGCAGGGACCACGGAGCTGCCCAGGCCAGTGCTGAGGGCTCCTCAGAAGATGACGATGCCCACGGGCTGAGGAAGGCAGGCCTGATGACCCTTAGCCACCCCCTCGCCCTGTCTGGCTCACCCTCCTCTCCCCTGCGTGGTGTAGAGCTGGTGGCTTGATGGGGATGGGTTCTGGGAGCACCGTGTCTGAACAATGCCTGCAATAGTAAGCTGGGTTTCTGGAAGATTCTGTGGTTGAACATAGCCTCTGGGCAGGCCCTCCCTGAGCCAGGCAGAAGGAATGGTTCCTGGGATAGCAGGTGGCACTGCCTGGGACTTTCCGCATGCAGGACCAAGGAAGGGGCTGAGCGACAGCTGTCTCCCGCGACACCCCCCACCCCCCAGCATTCACCCTGGTTGGGTGCTGCCTTAGCCTGGTTCCAGGCCCAGGCTTCCCCCTGTCACCGGAACCCATCACGTTCTGTGGAGCCTTACAGCTTACAGAGCTCTCTCACCACGTTGTCTCATGTGGCAAATGTGCGCCGAGGCCCAGGCTGCTGGCCCTGTTTGCAGAAGGAGGGCTGCTCCGGATGGGCAGGTGAGGGGGCGGGGGGCGGGGGCTCAGTCCCCGGGGCTGCGCGGGCCCCTGCCTCCCCGACTGGCCGGTGGGGAGTAGTCCTGGTGCCCTAGTAACAGGAGAGGAGCCCGAGGAAGCCACTGTGGGCAGATCTGAGGTGGGTCCCCTGCCTCTGAATGTCCACTCTGTGGAGGGAGGGCGTCAGGGCCCCACCCCCAGCCCATCTCAGGGAGCCCCTGTCCCAGGGACTTTTCTGGGTTGAAGCTCCAGAAGCCCTCGCTGCTGTCCTAGGACATAGTGGGATCTGAATATGGGCCATCCTGTCTGGAGGCCACCAGACCCCCCAATCCTGTCTTCCCACCTGGCATCCCTCAGCAAGGTCTGCAGGGCCAGGAACCCCCCTGTCCCCTGCCAGGCAGAGGAGATATCCCCACGCTGAGGCCCCCTCCCCCTCCGGGTCGAACCTGGCCCCTGCCTCCCAGGGGGTTGAAACCCCTCTAACATCTTAACCCCCCCACCAAAGAAGAAAAGGCCCAGCCAAAGCCCAGGTCAGAGAAACCATTCTTGTTGGTTTAGCTATCAACCTCATCTGGGAGGGTTGGGGACTTGAAAACAGGAAACGACCTGGGATGGGGTTTTGTCACTTCACATACATACACGTGCGCCCACACAGGCACACGTGCTGACCGCATCCACAGCAAGTGGGCCCTGGAGGGGTATGTGTGGAGACACTTACTGGAAGCCTGAGAATAAAACAAGCTGTGCAAAGACAGTGGGCCACCAGGACACACACCCAACAGAAGGGGGTTCCAGGGGCCCAGGAGAGGAGAAAGGCAGAGTGGACTTGGGGTCCCTCTCATCGAACTCCTAACGTCCCTCCATGGCTCTGCGCCCCAGACAGTCCGGGAACGGGGTGAGGTCGGTGCCGGCGTGGAGAGGCCCCTTCTCTGCTTGAGCGTAGAGCCGGTTCTCGACAGAGATGAAGCTGCTGCGAGCGGAGGCCGGCAGGGGTGCCCAGGGGACAGGACTCTGGCTGGGGAGCGGTGCCCACCTGGACAGGGGCTGGGGTGGGAGGACCCGGTGCAGAGTTGCCGGGTTGAAGTAGCTGGTGTTGATGGTGGCATAGGGGATGTGGAGAGAGGTCAGGGAGGCTTGGCCAGCTGCCTGCAGGGGAGACGGGGAAGGAGGCTCAACCTCGTGGCCCCCCACCTCCAGCCCCCTCCATTCCCCTCCACAAAGCCACCCCCCGATCCTCACACTTGCTCTCCTCTGTGTCTGGGGGCTGCTGTGTCTGGGTGGCTGAAGCTTCATGACAGACCTGGGAGAGAGTTAGGAGGGTCAGAGGCAAAGCACGTGGCTGGCCCAGCGCCGTGGGGATTTGGATCAGCAGGGGCTGGGTCTCACCAGTGCCTTTGCCGACGCAGGAGGTAGAGGAGGTAGACGCAGCCAAAGAGAAGGACCCCTGAGAACCCCAAGATCCCAGCCAGGTCAGCTCGCAGCATGGTGGCTGGAGTAGGAGCAGGGAGCCCTGTGCACAGAGAGAGACATACGGGCTAGGTGCCTGGCACCCCCGAGTCCCTCCCTGTCCTCCCGGGGCCCCCTCTCCTCAGCAGCCCCACCTTGGTCTGGGCTGAGGGAGACGTTCCCACAGGCCTCCTGGGAGCCCTCAGGGAAGGAGGTAAACTTGCAGCAGAAGGTGGTGTTGGGACTGGAGCTTCTCCCCTCGGACCCTTCCAAGGTGAGGGAGATGCTGGTTCTGGTTTCCCAGTGGGCCCGGCAGGCAGGGTTCCAGTGCTGGGTGCCGAACTTTGGGTGCAACACAGCCAGTGTGGTCCCTCCAGCACCATCGGGGCCCCCGTGGCTCACAGTCACCAGGGAGATAGAACCAGACCCCAGGAATCCACAGCGGACAGTGAAGGACGGGGTCTCGGTGGCCTCCATCTGAACCTGCACCCACACCTCGGGAGTCCCTGTGGGATACAGGCACAGGAGCTAGGGCCCGGGCCTGGCTCTCTGCCCCGTCCCCGTGGCCTCTGCATCTCTCTGGTCCCCACTCACCAGCAGTGATGCAGAGAGTCAGCAGCGCCAAGAGCAGGCCCAGGGCCCGGGGCCCATTCATGGCTCCCCTCTGGCCCAGGCTCTGGGGGCTGCCGTGGTGGGGACAGCACCTGTGTTTCCGGTCTCATCACAGGAAGTTTTTACGTGTGAGCGGGCCCTAGGAGCGCCGCTTGGCGCTGTCCGCAAACCTGCCCCACTTCCTTCTCTGTCTTCTCAGGGTGGCGAGTCCAGGGTCGAGGACCCCCTCCCTCGGGAGACTTAAAGTGACAGTGACAAGGCTTTCCCGGTCCCCGGGCTGTGCTTGAGTGTGAGCAGGCCGGTGGCTCAGGTTCCCTTCCCAGCCCTGCCTGTGGGTACCAACCCTGGGCAGGCTCTGGGGAAAGGAAGAGACGGCACAGGGGGACCTGAGATGTCCTTCCCGTGGGAGGGAGGCCCCCCCCGGGTTCTCCTTAGAAAGAAGGCTCTGACACCCCCCTCACCCCAGCTAAGGGGTAGGGTAGTGGTGGAACTTGGGAAGAGGAAGACCTGTAAGCAGGAGAACCAGCAGGGCAGCTACCTAAGAGGCAGGCAGAGCTTGGCCGGTGGCTTTGCCTGCAGAACTCTGCCCCATCTGCAGCCTTCCTCCCCACAGCTGCGGGCAACTGGTTTCCAGCCGCGAAGGCCAAACGCGTATAGTCACCTGTGACTCTTCACGCATCTCCAGCCCATCAGGAAATTCTGAAGGCTTCCCATCCCGGCCACCTGACCTCTTCTTACCACCCCCACCTCTCGGACACAAGCCGTCTTTCCCCACAGACTGTCGCGGTAAATTGCTTTCCTGCGTATGCTCGTTTACAGAATGAAAATGGGCCAGCAGGCCGCTGTAAGCAGCGGCAAGTGATCAGCAGGCTTTGTGTCCTGTCTTACCCTGTGCTGAGCTTGCATCTGGAGTGAGAGTAGCTTGGTGAGCTCCAGCTTGGAGCCACGGCTGGCTTTGTGCTGGGGGCTCCTGTCCAGGGCGTGGTGAGAACTGAGCGGTGGCCCCACCTCAGGGCTGTGGTCCCCTGAGGCCTGCCCTGCACACATGCCCCTGACTCAGCATCTCTTCTAATCCCGTGGTGTTAGCCAGTCAGCCTCGTACGTAAACTCCACCACCCCATCCACACCTGAGAGGCTGGATAAGCAGGGCCTCCAGGCCAGTCACTTCACTGCTCCCAGCCCAGGTAGCATTCATTCTCTCAACCCTTTGAACTTCTCTCAGGCTCGGTGTGCCAATCTCCAAACCTGACTCTGACCCACTCTCACCACTTCCTCCACTACTGTTCCCGACACAGGGGAGGCCTGTGCAAAACTCAGCCACTTCAGGGAGGCCCAGCCCAGCGTGGGTGCCGAGCAGCTGGGCACGCAGGGCTGCCGACCTCGGTCTCCCTAGCCTGGAAGACCCTTATCTTCTCCCCAGTTTGCAAGGGCCAGATCAAATCCCACCCACTCCAGGAAGCTGAACTGAGTGAGCTTTTCCTTCTTGGGCAACCATTGCACAGATAGCGGGCCCTAGGTGGTGGCTCTTTTATTAACCTCCACACGGTCCAAGTACGCGTACAGGAGCTCAGTACTGGGTGATCAATGGATGAATGAAAAGCCATGGCACGAAGTTAACTACTCACAAAATTTTCCATTTTTTTCAGTCTTGTAAGCCACGTTGTCCCCAGTAAGTTCTCATTGTATAAGATTCAAAAAACACTGAGTAGAAAACATTACTGTCTTCACCAGCCTGCCCATTCCCTTTTCCCTCCCCATTTTAATTTTCAATAAGGCTAAAACTATCAATCTTTCATTGTTTCTAGATTTTGTGTATTGCTTAGGAGGGCCAATTATAAAAATAACTTTATAGTTTTCTTTTTATGCTTAACTCTTATAAGGGTTTATTTTTAGCCCATGAATAATTTTAATTTGGAGGTGGCGTTATTTTACAATTTAGGTGGACAGCCAGATGCCTTCAAACCACTTGTTGAATAGTCACTTGCCATCTTTTTAATTTATTATTTATGTATAGTTGAGTTACTAGTTTCAGGTGTACAACATAGTGATTCAAGTTTTTAAGTAGATTATACTCCACTTAAAATTATAAAATATTGGCTATATTCCCTGTACTGTACAATCCTGGTAGGCTTATTCTTTTTTTAAACTGAGGTATAATTAAGGTACAAAATTATACAAGTTTCAGATGTACAACACAGTGATTCACAATTTTACAGGTTATATTCCTTTTATAATTATTATAAAATATTGGCTATATTCCCTGTATTACATACTAGATTGTTGTGGCTTATTTATTTTATACATAGTACTTTGTACCTCTTAATCCCCCACCCCTATCTTGCCCCTCCACACTTCCCTCTCCCACTTGGAACCACTAGTTTGTTCTCTGTATCTGTGAGTGCTTCTTTTCTATTATATTCACTAGTTGTATTTTTTAGACTCCACATATAAGTAATAACAGAGTATTTGTCTTTCTCTTTGTTTATTTTTGGCTGTGTTGGGTCTTCGTTGCTGTGCACGGGCTTTTTCTAGTTGCAGCGAGCAGGGGCTACTCTTCGTTGGGGTTTGCGGGTTTCTCATTGCGGTGGCTTCTCTTGTTGGGAGCACAGGCTCTAGGCGCGAGGGCTTCAGTAGTTGTGGTGTGTGGGCTCAGTAGTTGTGGCTCACGGGGTCCAAAGTGCCGGCTTAGTAGTTGTGGCGCATGGGCTTAGTTGCTCCACAGCATCTGGGATCTTCCCGGACCAGGGCTTGAACCCATGTCCCCTGCACTGGCACGCGGATTCTTAACCACTGTGCCAGCAGAGAAGTCCGTCTGACTTATTTCACTAAACATAATACCCTCCAGGTCCATCCACGCTGTTGCAAATGGCAAAATTTCATTCTTTTTTATGGCTGAGTAGTTTTCCATTGTATATATGTACACCACACTTCTTTATCCATTCATCTGTTGATGGACACTTAGGTTGCTTCCATATCTTGGCTATTGTAAATAATGCTGCTATGAACATTGGGGCGCTTGTGTCTTTTCAAATTAGTGTTTCATTTTCTTTGGATATATGCCCAGGAGTGCAATCTATGGATCATATGGTGGTTTTATTTTCAGTTTTTTGAGGAACCTCCACACTGTTTCCACCAATTGGCTGCACTAATTTACTTTCCCAACAACAGTGTACAATGGTTCCCTTTTCTCCACCTCCTCACCAACATTTGTTATTTGTGGTCTTCTTGATGCTAGCCATTCTGAAAAGTGTGAGGTGATAACTCATCGTGGTTTTTATTTAAATTTCTCTGATGATTAGTGACGTTGAGCATCTCTTCATGTGCCTGTTGGCCAATATTTGTCTTCTTTGGAAAAATGTCTATTCAGGTCTTCTCTTTTTTTTTTTTTTTGCTGTACGCGGGCCTCTCACTGTTGTGGCCTCTCCCGTTGCAGAGTACAGGCTCCGGACGCGTAGGCTCAGTGGCCATGGCTCACGGGCCCAGCCGCTCCGCGTCATGTGGGATCTTCCCGGACCGGGGCACGAACCTGCATCCCCTGCATCGGCAGGCGGACTCTCAACCACTGCGCCACCAGGGAAGCCCTGTCTTCTCATTTTTTAATGGTTTTTTTTTTTAAAGATATTGAGTTATGGGACTTCCCTAGTGGTCCAGTGGTTAAGACTCCATGCTCCCAATGCAGGGGGTCTGGGTTCGATTCCTGGTTAGGGAACTAGATCCCGGATGCTCCAACTGAAAGATTCTGCATGCCACAACGAAGATCTTGTACATGGCAATGAAGATCCCATGTGCTGCAACTGAGACCTGGCCTAGCCAAATAAATAAATAAATTTTTAAAAAAGTATTGAGTTATACAAGCTGTTTATAAATTTTGGATATTAACCCCTTATCAATCATATCATTTGCAAATATTTTCTCCCATTCAGTGAGTTGTTTTTCTGTTTTGTCAGTGGTATTTTTTGCTGTGCAAAAGCTTTTAAATTTAAATAAGTCCAACTTGTTTATTTTTACTTTTACTTCCTTGGCCCTTGGCAAAAGATTTAAAAAATACATTGCTATGATTTAAATCAAAGAGTGTTCTATGTTTCCTTCTAGGAGCTTTATGGTTTCCGATCTTATGTTTAGATCTTTAATCCATTTTGAGTTTATTTTTGTACAGTGTGAGAAAGTGGTCTAATTTCATTCTTTTACATATAGCTGTCCAGTTTTACCAGAACCACTTATTGAAGAGACTGTTTTTTCCCCACTGTATATTCTTGCTTCCTTTGTCATCGATTAATTGACTGTAAATGCATGGGTCTATTTCTGAGCTCTCTCTTCTTTTCTATTGATCAATGTGTCTGGTTTTGTGCCAGTACCATACTGTTTTGATTACTGTAGCTTTGTAGTAGAGTCTGAAGTCACAGAGCGTGATACATCCAGCTTTGTTCTTCTTTCTCAAGATTGTTTTGGCTATTTGGGGTCTTTGTGTTTCCACACAGATTTTAGATTATTAGTTCTAGTTCTGTGAAAAAAAATGCCATTAGTATTTTGATTGGGATTGCACTGACCTTATAGATTGCCTTGGGTAGTATGATCATTTTAACAGTATTCTTCCAACCCATGAACATGGTATATCTTTCCATCTGTTTGTGTTGTCTTCAATTTCTTTCAGCACTGTCTTAGTTTTCTAAGTACAGGTTTTTTTATCTCCTTAGGTAGGTTTATTCCTAGGAATTTTATTCTTTTGATATGATTACAAATGGGATTATTTCCTTAATTTCTCTTTCTGTTTGTTGTTAGTGTAGAGAAATGCAGATTTCTCTATTTTAATTTTGTATCCTGCAACTTTACTGAATTTATTGACGAGTTCTAGTAGTTTTTTGGTGGTATCTGTAGGATTTTCTACATATAGAAAATCATTTATCATGCCATCTTCAAACAGTGACAGTTTTACTTCTTCCTTTCCAATTTTGGTGTTTTTATTTATTTTTCTTTTCTGATTATTGTGGCAAGGACTTCCAATACTATTGTTGAATAAGAGTGGTGACAGTGGGCATCCTTGTCTTGTTTCTGATCTTAGAGGAAGTGCTTTCAGCTTTTCACTGTTGACTATGATGTTATTTGTGGGCTTACCATATATGGCATTATATCAAAGTATATTCTTATACCCACTGTGGAGAGTTTTTATCATAAATGGATGTTGAATTTTGTCAGAAGCTTTTTCTGCATCTATTAAGATGATTATATGATTTTTATGCTTCAATTTGTTAATGTGGTGTAACACATTGATTTGTAGATACTGACCCATCCTTGCATCCCTGGGATAAACCCCATTTGATCATGGTGTATAATCCTTTTAATGTATTGTTGGATTTGATTTGCTAGTATTTTGTTGAGGATCTTTGCATCTATGTTCATCAGTGATACTGGCCTATAATTTTCTTTCTTTTTTGTGATATCTTTGCTTTTGGTATCAGGGTGATGCTGGCTTCATAGAATGAGTTCAGAAGCATTGCTTTCTCTGCAGTTTTTTTGGGAATAGTTTGAGAAGGACAGGTGTTACATCTTCTCTAAATGTTTGGTAGAAGTCACCTGTGAAGTCACCTGGTCCTGGTCATTTGTTTGTTGGGAGTTTTTTAAATTACTGATTCAATTTCATTAGTGATCATTGGTCTGTTCATATGTTCTATTTCTTCCTGGTTCAGTCTTCAGAGATTGTACATTTCTAGGAACTTGTCCATTTCTTCTAGGTTGTACATTTTACTGGCATATAGCTGTCTAGTAACTTTTTATAATCCTTTGTACTTCTGTGGTATTGGTTGTAACTTTTCCATTTTTGTTTCTGATTTTGATTTGAGCCCTCTTTTTTCCTTGATGAGTCAGGCTAAAGGTTTATCAATTTTATCTTTTCAAAGAACCAGGTTTTAACTTCACTGATCTTTTCTATTGCTTTTTAAATCTCTATTTCATTTATTTCTGCTCTTTATGATTTCTTTCCTTCTACCAACTTTGGGTTTTGTTTATTCTTCTTTTTGTAGTTTTAGGTGTTAGGTCAGGTTGTTTGATATTTGTTTCCTGAGATAGGCTTACATCACTATAAACTTCCCACTAAGAACTGCTTTTGCCATGTCCCATAGATTTTGGATTGTTGTGTTTTCATTTCCATTTGTCTCCAGGTACTTTTAAATTTTCTCTTTGATTTTTTTTTCATTGACCTATTGGTTATTTAGTAGCATTTGTTTAGCCTCCATGTGTTTGTGCTTTTTCCAGGTTTTTTTTCCTATAGTTGATTTCTAGTCTCACAGCATTGTGGTTGGAAAAAATACTTGATATGACTTCAGATTTCAAAAATTTGCTGAGACTTGTCTTGTGGCCTAGCATGTGATCTAACCAGGTGAATGTTCCATGTGCACTTGAAAAGAATGTGTATTCTCCTGCTTTTGGATGGAATGTAATATATATATATAAAGTCCATTTGGTTCAGTGATTCTTTGATTTTCTCTCTAGATGGTCTGTCCATTGATATAAGTGGAGTGTTAAAGTCCCATACTACTACTGTTACTGTCAATTTTCTCCTTTATGTCTGTTAATATTTGCTTTATGGATTTAGATGTTCTATGTTGTGTGCATATATATTTTTATTCATTGTTCTTGGATTGATCCCTTGATCATTATGTAATGTTCTTGTCTCTTGTTCAGCCTTTGTTGTAAAGCCTGTTTTGTCTGATACAAGTATTGCTACCCCAGCTTTCTTCTGATTTTCATTTGCATGGAATACTTTTTTCCATTCCCTCACTTGTGTGTCTTTAGATCTGAAGTGAGTCTCTTATAGGCAGCATATATACGGGTATTATTTTTGTATCCATTCAGCCACTGTCTGTCTTTTGATTAGAGCATTTAGTCCATTTAAAGTACTTATAGGTATGCAATTATTTCCACTTTCTTAATCGTTTTCTGGTTGTTTTTGTAGTTCTTTTGTTCCTTTCTTCTTCTTTTGTCCTATTCCTTTGTGAATTGATGACTATCTTTAGTGTTACATTTGAACTCCTTTCTATTTTTTTGTGTATCTATTACAGATTTTTGGTTTATTACCATGAGGTTTACATATAGCAATCTATATATGTTAAGTTGCTGATCTCGATTTCAAATGCATTTTAATATCTTTCTGTTGTGTACCCTTTAACTATTTATTGTGAGCATAGATGATTGTACTACTTTTGCCTTTTAACCTTCCTAATAGCTTATATGTGGTTAACTTACTACCTTTCCTGTGTATTTGCCTTTACCAATGAGCTTTTTCTTTTTGTAATTTTCATGTCTCTAATAGTGGTCTTTTTTTTTTTTTTTTTTTTTTTTTTTGCTTAGGCAAGTCCCTTTAACATTTCTTGTAATGTTGGTTTAGTGGTGCTGAACTCTTTCAGCTTTTGCTTGTGTATAAAACTTCTGATCTCTCCATCAAATCTGAATGCAAACCTTGCCGGGTATTCTTGGTTGTAGGTTTTTTCCTTTCATCACCATATCATGCCACTCCCTTCTGGCCTGCAGTTTCTGCTGAAAAGTCAGCTGATAGCCTTATGGGAGTTCCCTTGTATGTACCTTGTTCCTTTTCCCTTACTGCTTTTAACATTCTCTGTTTTGCCATTTTAATTACAATGTGTCTTGGTGTAATCCTCTTTGGGTTGATCCTGTTTGGGACTCTGTGCTTTCTGGACCTGAATGTCTGTTTTCTTTCCCAGATTATGCAAGTTTTCCACCATTATCTTTTCAAATATGTTTCCTGCCCCTTTCTCTCTTTCTTCTCCTTCTGTTCTGGGACCTCTATACTGTGAGTGTTAGTGTGCTCCAGTTGTACTGTCCTCACTTCTTTTTATTCTGCAGCAATTGCCACTACTGTCTTCCAGCTCACTGATCCATTCCTCTGTATCACTTTAATCTATTGTTCTTTCTGGTGTATTTTTCATTTCAGTTATTAAATCCTTCATCTTTTTTTTCTTTTTGCGGTACACGGGCCTCTCACTGTTGTGGCCTCTCCCGTTGCGGAGCACAGGCTCCAGATGCACGGGCTCAGCGGCCATGGCTCACGGGCCCAGCTGCTCCACAGCATGTGGGATCTTCCTAGACCAGGGCACAAACCCGTGTCCCCTGCATCGGCAGGTGGACTCTCAACCACTGCGCCACCAGGGAAGCCCTAAATTCTTCATTTCTATTTCCTTCCTCTTTGTATACTCTTTCTTAAAAACTTCGAACTCCTCACTCTGTTCATCCATTCTTCTCTGAATTTCTTTGATCATCTTTACAGTTGTTACCTTCAACTTTTTATTGAACAAATTGCCTGTCACCTCCACTTCACTTAGTTCTTCTTCTGGGGCTTCATCTTTTTCCTTCATTTAAGACATGTTCCTCTGTCACCTCATTCTGCCTGATTTGCTGTTTTTATTTCTATGTAACTGCTAGATTGGTTACATTTCCTGACCTTGGAAAAGTGGCGTTTTGTAGGAGACGTCCTATACATCCCAGCAGTGCACTCCTCTCTGGTCACCAGGGCTATGTGCTCTAGGGGTGCCCCCTATGTGGGCTGTTGTGGCTAGCTAATTACCATGAGCAGTCTGGTAGGCAGAGCTGGCCCCCAGTCCAGTTGGCTTCTAGACCCTGCCTTGTGCAGAGCCCACCATCAACTAGTTGGGGCCGGGTCACAGGCAGCTCATTGCAGAACCCCAGGGGGCCCCAGGAATCCTGATGTTGGTGTCAGCCGGCTAGCTGGGTGGTGCTAGATCCTGGGTTCTCTGGTTAAGAGGCCCAAGGTGTCCCAGAGCTGAAGTTGACCTGCTTGTGGGCAGGGCCAGGGCCTGGGGGATGCTAGGGCTGGTGCCTACTTGCCTGCTGATGGGTGGCCTAGGTCCTGCCATGGCATGCTGTGGTCTGCGGCTAATATCTACCTGCTGGTGGGTGGGGCTAGTGCCTGCTCACTGGTGTGAGGTTGGTCCTCAGCCTAGTGCCAGCTCACTAGTATGGGGACCCAGGGCCCAGGGTGTCTTGGGACTGGTGCTTGCCAACTGGTGGATGGAGCTGAGTCCTGGGTTTAGTGTGTGAGGTGAAGTCAGGTCCCGTGCCCTCCAGCAAACACTGGCTGTGAGCTCAGAGGGTCTTAAGGCAGCCTGCCTGCTGGTGGGTGGGGCTGCCCTGGACCCCAATTCGGCCCACCAGTGGGCAGACACCAACCCCAGGACCACCGCAGCCCAGCAGTTTGCTATGTCAGGAACCAGCCAACATACCAGCAGCAGACGGGTACCAGCCCCTGGACCCCCTGAGCCCTGGCTAGTTGCTTGGCCTGAGACATCCCCGAACTGGTCCCTATAGGCTGTTGGGTGTGAGAAGCAGTGGTGGGGCTAGGTCCCAAGGCTAACAAACTGGAGGGAGGATTCCAAAATGGTACTTACCAACACCAGCATCCTTGTGGCAGAGCAAGCTCCCCAAAATGGCTGCTGCCACTGTCTTTGTCCCCAGGGTGAACTCCAGTTGCGCTGCCCCCTGCCTCTCCGGGAGACTCTCCAAGATCGCAGATGGCTCTGGCTCAGGCTCCTTTCAAATTACTGCTTCTGCCCTGAGTCCCTGAGCGTGTGGATTTTGGGTGTACCCCTTAAGAGTGGAGTCTCTCTTTTCCACAGCCCTCTGGCTCTCCCCAGAGTAAGCCCCACCAGCCTTCCAAGCCATTCTGGGGGGCTCATTTTCCCAATGGCTGGGGAGCCTGATGTGGGCCTCTGAGCCCTTGCTCCTTGGGGACAACCTCTGCAACTGTAATTACTTTCGTGTTTGAGGGTTGCCTGCTCCGGCGGTACGGGTCTTGACTATACCCCAACTCTGCCCCTCTTACCCATCTTGTGGTTCCTTTTTAATATCTTTAGTTGTAGAAGACCTTTTCTGGTAGATTCCAGTCCTTTTCACCAACAATTGTTCTGTAAATAGTTGTAATGTTGGTGTGCCCATGAGAGGAGGTGAAGTCAGCGTCTTCCTACTCCATCTTGGTCAAATTCCCTCAGTCTCTTGGTGTCTTAATCATAAATTTTCACAAATGGGTCTACTTCTGGATTCTCCTTCCTAATCTACCCATTGATTTATTTGATTATTCCTGCGTCACTATCAAATGGTCCTAAGTAGAATGCTTGTATGTTTTGGTATTGAAGGTACTAATCATTTCTCAGAATTTTCTTGGCTATTCCTGAACAGTATCCAGAATGTTGAGCTCTGGAGACACAAAAGGTCATTAACTCTAACTACATGAGCCCTGTATTCATCACTGTTGGCCTCTCTTTCCTCTTTTGCCTGGAGGTACAGGTTAGACAACACAGGTCTGGTTAATGGCCACCTCCTGCTCTAACATTTCTTGGTGAAATCCCTGCAGCCACAGCCCAAATCCTGCTGCAGAGAGAATAGCCCTTGTGGTCAGTCTCTATAATTAGGCCCTTGAGGGTCTGAACTGGTGCCAGAATTTCACAGCTCTTCAAGATTAGGTAAAGCAGGAATAGCCCAACAGGGGACCACACTCTGCTTGAATGTAACTGAGGGGATTTTAGCATAGGTGCAGCACTCTGCTCATGGCTGGCTCAAGCCCTCTCTCAGTGAATCCTGGTGACCATTCTTTTATATGAGACATTCCTCATTTGAGTTTGTAGCATTCAACTCATTTATTTTTACATCTATTTTAAATGTGTGTAATAGGCCACTTGAATTCCTGCATCAAAACAATATAAATAAAAGATAATGTCTGAGTATACACTACATGCTAAATTTGTAACTATGAAGCTAATATATGTGAATCACTCACAACAGTCACCTTAAGAGGAAACACTTTGTCCAGCATCACAAGGTTAGCAGTACACAGGTGAACAAAAATTGTAGCTCCGGAACCCACACTATTAACAACCATGCTGAGCTGCTTCTCCCAATGGAAAATTTAAATTGAATTACAAGGTTTTTGTCACAAAAGCAGCAGCCCCTGCCACATCAGCAGAGAACCTGTGCCGAGTTCCCAGCTCGGCATGCCTCCCCCTCCTGATGTGAGCGGCTACAGCACCAACACAAGATGCTTTAACTTTTCAGCTTCTACTGCACACTTAGCCCCATCACTGGGTCTAATCTGCTGAATTAAATATATTTTCCTGCAGGTTTCCCCAGGATTCTGAGCTCCTGTTCTCTAGTTTCCTGAGGTCCACAGGTTCATCTTTGGTGAGTTTGCTGGTTTTCTCACTATTTCTCTGCTTCTTCCTGACCACACTCTTCAGTGCCTATTTCTCAGCCATCCCCACTAAACACACAGGGTTTTCAGTGAATCTGTGCTAAAGAGTGACTTGTTCTGTGGACCCTTTCCAGGATCACAATGTTCCACCCTATCCCCTGGGAAGGAACTATAGAGCTCAAGTAAGACTTCAAAATGTTTTCATGTGAAAATACCTCACCCCCGCAACCTCTCATGTCATCCAAGCACAAATTCTTCTTTCATCCTGTAACTCCCAGGGTCAGTGTTGACTGGAGTTCAAAGGACAAAGTGAAGACTTTTCTCAGCAATCTGGAAAAACCCTGTTCACTTTATAATTTAGGAGAGAACAACAACTCACCTTCTGGCAGAGCTCATGATCACAAGGGAAGAAAAAGTCTTACTGAAAAATATTTTAAATGATTTAAAAGCAATGATTCAACAGTAAGATTAACAGGCCATCTGCACAGCAATGCCAGTTCCCTGAAAAGCATTCCTTGCTGTCACTTATCAACATGGGGAAGGTTCAGCCTGTGCAGGGGCCTCCACCTCTCCTGCCGGAACTGGCCTCAGCTATGGTTCCATCCTGGCCTTGGCCTGACCAGTTGGAGTTGCTGCTCACGAAGCCCACAGCCCTGCCTCTGCCAGCACAGGGCTTACTGGCACAAAACGCTTCAGAGCTGTAGTTGTCAAGGTGGGGCATTTGCACCACACGTGGTACAAAATATCCACTGGCGTCATGCGGGAAAAATTAATATTTCTAATTTTTAAAGATAACAGTAGTAAAAGTTAACTTCGTTGTATTTTTAAGTGACACTGGTACCCTCACTGGGATCCTCATGCCATGGTTCACCTCTAACAAGATCAGAATCCGAAGGTCATAGAGGCAAATTCAAGATCATGACCAACTGCAACTTATGTGCTACAGGATGTTGTGGTTTTGTGGTCCCAAACAGTAGGTACCCCCTTTAAGAATGCTGTTATTTGAACTTGGAAATCATTTTCTGACCTGTTGACAAGTCTTCCAAATGAAGAATCTCAGTGGGTTTTGACTCATTTATTTAAAAAGTAATAAATGCAGCCAAAGAAGCACCTATTCCACTTGGATTTACATGTTTGAGACATACTCTTTTCAGTTTATTTTGATAGTTTTTAATGAACTTTCAACTAGAACTTCAGAAAATGTTAAGCCATGATTTTAAAACTGTTTCTCCAAATAGGCAGAGTAGAAGGACGTGAGGTCCCCTCTTCTTACGAAAACACCAAAACCACAACTAACTGCGAAACAACCACTGACAAAAAATGCTGGAACCTACCAAAAAAGATATCCTACATCCAAAGACAAAGAAGAAGCCACAACGAGACGGTAGGAGGGGTGCAATCGCGATAAAAATATTTCTCACTTTGCTCAGTACAACGTTTCTTTTAGAGCAAAAAAGTGTTTTTTGTACTGTTAACCAATAAGATATTTAAAAACATTTATTTCACCATAAATTCATCCATTACATCTTTATTTAATACAGAAATAATTTTTAAACAAATATGTCCAAACTTCTGACATCTTATGACTCTGAGGTTCTTTTTCAGTTACTAGTGCTACGTAACAAACCACGCAAAACTAGTGGTGTAAACACCATTGTTTTATCATGCTCATGGATTCTATTGGTCAGGAATCTGGAGAAGGTACAGGACAGATGGCTTGTCTCTGCTCTCTGATGCCTGGGACCTCAGCTGGAAGACTCAAAAGCTGGGTGTAGGAATCATCTGATTCACATCTGAACCACGTCTTGTGGCTGATGCTCAACATAGGCTGGGACCTCAGCTAGGTGTGCTGGAGGGACACCTACATGCGGCCTTTCCGTGTGGCTGCTTGGGCGCCAAGACTGAACATCTCAAGAAACAGGACGTGGAAGCTGCCAGTTTCTTCAAGGTCTGGGCTTGGAAAGTGGCCCAGCATCACTCCACCATACGTTAATCTAGCACTCACAGAGCCCATATTCAAGGAGAAAGGACTTAGACCCAAACTCTCAATATACTAAGAGTGGCAAAGAATTTGGGGAACACGTTATAAAACTTGCACAGATTCGAAGTTTGGGGCTCAATCTACCATACTGTGGTCTGGCAGCTGCATAAAGATCTCCACATTTACAGAGCTTCCAACTTTCTCTTTTGATCTTGTGAAGTACCAGCTTGGCAGGCATTTAACTTGGGACTCCTCTTCCCCCTCCTGGATCCCTAGTGACCTCTACCCTCTATATCTTTTTTTTTTTCCACTTCATTTTTTTAACATCTTTATTAGAGTATAACTGTTTCACAATGGTGTGTTAGTTTCTGCTTTACAACAAAGTGAATCAGTTATACATATACATATGTTCCCATATCTACCCTCTATATCTTTACCTTAGTTTTCCCACTCTGCTCCCAGATCCCACGGAAAAGCTCCGCTCTCTGGAACTATTCCAGGGAATACAGGCTAAAGATCCCCAGGGCACTGGTAGGCTGCCTTTCTAAAATGAGACTCACAAACCCAACTTCTAGCTTTTATTTGGCAGGGAGGGAGGGGGAAGGAGGAAGAAATGAGCTTGTTTGGCCGAGTGACCTAATCACAGGAAATCATGGATCCTCCTGCAGAAACCCCTAGACTAGCTGGCTGACTGTGTCCAGCCTGGGACACCACACAGTGAGAACTTGAAATTACAGCAGATGCCCAGGACAGGGAAGAACTCGAAGTCGTATTTAAAAGGGGAGGCTGAAGAGTTCCTTAAACCACAGAAGGAAACAGTGAAAGCAGACAGAGACGACAGTGTTTTCATGTATTTTTGATTGCTTGTCAGAGGGAAAGGAGACAACAGAGGCGCTATGCTGTTCCAGGAAGCAGAACAAGAACAAGTCAGAGTTCCAAGGAGTCCAGCATCCAGAGGCTATTTTGTGGCAGTCTGGGTGAGAGATGATAGCAAGCACCGAGAGAAGAGAGAGATCAGAGACGTTCTGGCGAATAACCTGCCAGGACTTGGGGAGGAACTAGCTAGGGAAGGAAAGGATGAAGGAGACTGTGGTGTTGAGGATTTGGGGCTGGTCATTCAGAATAACTTCTGAGTTTCTTCCCAACTCTCAGATACTGAGATTCTATAAAAGTTCAAGCTATGACAGGTGTCTCTGGGATGAGGGCATGAAATTATCCCTGGAAAGAACCCTTGAGTAAAGGCTGCCAAGATATGTGGACTGGCCTGTTCTCAGTGGAGGTAAGACGGGTAGGTCCACCCTTCAGCCGTTCGGGATGCTACTCTTACCTTCCCTCTTCAGCCTAAACTGTCTCCACTAGATAAACTACTCAAAGGCAGCCAGTCTCCCACGTACTAAGCAATACATCCCTAAGAGCCAGCATACAAAGCACCTAGTGTGGTGTGTGTGTGTGTGCGCGCGCACACATGCGTGCAGGGGAGCAACGCACCTGTACGTGGGACCACAGGGCTAGGCAGAGCTGTGTAAGACTCCAGGAAAGAACCTGACCTCCATCAGTTTAACAATCTCTCAAGCCACAGCCTGGAATTGACTCAAACATGTTTATTGAGCTAAATCAGCAAGGCACAAAAGAGGCTAGGAGAGACGTTCCCCAAATACAGAAAAACTAATAGGCCCCTTCCATTCAACACAGGCAGTGCCCCTCTCCAATACTGAGGCGAAGCTCCCACCCCTCCAAACAGCAGAAAATAGGCACTCTGCTCAAACAGACAGACAGACAGCCACGGTGCACCAGGAAGGACAGGGGGCTTATGACTGCTCTATCCTAGCAGCATCAGAGAAAGGTCAGGTTAGAAAGGCACAGCCCACGTCTCCTTCCCCTCAGAGACCAGGGGTGGGGAAGTAATGATTTCTTTCACTCCATTTCCCATTGGCCTTTTCCAAGTGGTCATGTTGTAGAGGTGGGGAGTGGAGGTGGGGAGGGACATAGGGTCATGTCAGAAATCCTACAATGAGAAAGATGAAAGTAAGATACAGAGACCTAACAACAGACCAAAGGACAAAGAAATGACTGCAAGGTCCTCCAGAGGACAACTCTCATTCCCTTCCTGTACCACCCCTCGCCCAGGATGCTCCCAGGGCAGCTGAGACAGCAGGCCAGGGGCTGTGGCCTTTCTTTCCACCTACTTGACAGGCACATGTACTACCTGCCAGCATCTCCCAAGGATGCACAACTCCTCTTAACCTGCCTTCCACAGTCTGTTTTGGGGACACTCACCTCAGCGTTCAGCTCTGTAGAATCTAAGAGGTCCAGCCCATGCTCACTGGCGGAAGACTGCTAGAGAGAATGGGATCAAAAATCAGAGCGGTCCCTCCCCACTTCCATCACCTGCAAACAACAAAAGGGCCCTTTCCAGTCTCTTGTGACAAGCTTGAAGGCTGGGGTAGGTCCCTGAAGCAGCCAGGGAGGGAAGAGGAGCAAAGTCAGAGTGGGCAGCGGCGTCAGAGTCATCAGAGAAGCGCTTCCTCTCCTGGCCTGCCAACTGAGACCCTTAAATTTGTTCAGCTTTGGAACGAGAGAATGGGGTTTTTCCTGAGGGGACTTGAGGAAAGACTAATAGAGGCCTTGCTGTCTAGTCTCTGGGTTGAACATGTTATCTGGTTTTCCCTTTGAGCACAAGACCTCCACTCCCCTCTTCTACTGTGTCCTTTTCTCCACCTTCAAAGAGCAGAGAAGGGAGCAGAACAGCAGCAGACACACAATCCTTTTCTGTTTATAAGGCGCCTTCACTTTGTATTTTGTGTAAAATGTCCATTTTAAAGATGAGGGGGTTGAGAGGGGTTAAGGAGCTAACTTGATAAAGTGGTAAAACGGAAGACTTTTAGGTCTCCTCAACTCGAATTCCATGCTTTTCCTACTGAACTGGCAGCATATCCTTCTGAGGAAGCAGGCAGGCAAGGGTAGAAAATGGAGTGACTGGAGGAAGGAGGACTGGGGCAGCTCTCTAAGGAGAGAGGAAGGAAGGTTGGCTGTGCCTGTGTGCATGTGTTACGAAGAGAACGGGCTGCAAGGTTGGACTGGGTGACCTTCCATCTCTATCTAGCTCTAGGACTCCCTTTAATTCTTAGGAGATTAAGAGGCAAAATACCTATAAGGGGATTGAGAGTGTGGGAATCCTATTCCAGTCCTTTTTGGTATTTAAAATTTTTTCCCCCTATTTCCTTAAAGTCCAGGCAAAGTCGACAGCAACTTACAAACCCTTCCTCCTTTACTCTGTGATTCTTTCAAAATGTCTTGGGCAGCTTCCAAGGACAAGGCATCATCAGGACAGAGGAGAACTACAATGGTTTCTCTCCCTCACATCTGCTTCCAGTTCTAGAGGGAGAAGGGACCGTTGGATCCACTCACCTTGCCTGTACCTTGCCACTCTTCACTTGAGTCATCCTGAATTTCTAATTCTTCTTCATCCTCTTCCATCAGGCTGAGCCTGGAAACAGTGGCAAAGAGTAGAGGTTTTCAAGGACCCCTGAGAGTTTCCCAGAGGCACCCCAGGGGAACAGGGTGGGGAGTAAGCAGACCAGGGCTCCCGAGTCCCACTCCAGCTTCAATCAAAGCAGCTCTACTTATATCTGTTTTACATACTAGGGTTCCACGTTACACTGGAAGTGTTCTGTGGTTAAAACAAGCCCACAAAGCACCAGCATAGAAGCAATGAGAAGGAAAGAATCCCCTTACAATGGGTGACATCTGAAGTGAAGACAGAAGATGATGAGAAAAGCTCACCGGGTCAGCCGGTTGCCCAGACCAGGACCCAAAGAGTTGAGTGGAGTCTGGAAATGCTGTGGACTCAAGGACCTTAACCTCTGGGCACCTAAAAGGGGCTGGCTGTTGGGAATGAAGGTGGATCAGTGACAAGGGTTAAAAATAAGGGTAAAAAGAGGTAAAGTGGCCAGCATGAAAGCCAGTAAAAAGCTCAGACTGGAGGGAAAAAGAGAAAATGTAAAGCTAAAGTAAGAGGAAAGGACTGGAGAAGAACCCGAGAATGAGGAGGTGCTGTGGGAGGGAACAACACAACAGAAATGACGAGACACCAAACCGGGACATCACAGCCGGGCTCTCCTGGGGCCGCACCCTTGGGTAAATGCCAGTTCTGAGCCGCCGCCTTCTTCCATCTCTTCCAACCCCCCCAGGGGCTGCCTACTTTTCACAGCCGTTGAGGTAAGGGTGGGTGTGGGTGGGATACTGTTCAGCTGTAGGCTTTCCTCCTGTGATGCAGAGATGCCCTCTCTGTGCCGCCTGGAGGGGCCTGCAAAGCAGCAGAGGCACATGTCAACTGTAGACCAGGTACCACCACAGACACTTTTAGTTTTTCAAGACCTGCTCAGAATTTGGTAAGGAAAAGTTATAAAAGAGAATGGAAAATCTAGATAGTCTCATTATGACACGACTAAAAACGAGTACAGCCCTAGATACTACAAAAAGTAGGGTTTACAGAATTGTACCAAGGACTTGTCCAAGAAAAGCTCATTACACAGCTTAGAAAACAAGAAGGAAAGAGACACACATTCCACAGATAAACAGAAACGTACAAACACGGATGTGAAAGAGGGTTGGAGTCCCTAGGATTGAGAGGTCTCAGTTAATCAATGAGGACATCTGAGATCCTATTCATTCAAGATTTCTGTAGTGAGAAAAAGCTTAGAATGGCCTGAAATGAGGGAGGAAACATGAGGGTTAAGGAGAAACAGAAAAATGGGAGACTGGATTTTTTAGAAGCTAGAAAAAATGAGATAACTGCAGTGTCAGCACAGTTCTAATAGGAAGGGTAAATGGAAGACCTGGGGCTCAAAATATTATGGACTCTTTCCTGCAGAGCTCTAGGAAGGCGGAGGAGGAGAAAGAACCCCAAAATGTCTTAGAAAACCTAGGTAATGCTTTTTTTTTTTTTTTTTTTTTTTTTTTTTTTTTTTGCGGTATGCGGGCCTCTCACTGTTGTGGCCTCTCCCGTTGCAGAGCACAGGCTCCGGACGCGCAGGCCTAGCGGCCATGGCTCACGGGCTTAGTTGCTCCGCGGCATGTGGGATCTTCCCGGACCAGGGCACGAACCCGTGTCTCCTGCATCGGCAGGCGGATTCTCAACCACTGCGCCACCAGGGAAGCCCGGTAATGCTATTTTTAAAACGTAAGTCAAACCCATATTAGTATTTGTCAACTGTAAATGTTCATACCCCCATTATCCTCCCTCCCCACAGCCTTGTTTGTGCACTGAAACCGGCAACCGGAGAGTGAGCTGCTTCTGGTTTAAGCAGAGGGCTACCGAAACAGGGAAGCGCCATGTCCGTGAGCTTGTGTTCCCAGAGAATACACCTTGGGCCCCCACGTGACTCCTAATCTCTCCAACCTATCATCACTGGTGTAATGTCCATGCATTCAGCCCTGGGACCTCTCCCTATCTCCATCTTCACTGGCTTCCTTAGCCATTCAGGTTCATGACTTCAAGTACCAACTCCCACATCTATCTCAAGCTTCTGCCTGCCCCCCTCACTCCAGATTCCTGTCTGTCCAACATCTCCACCTGTAGTAACATGGCTCATACCAAAGCCCTGGTCTCATTTCTCATTCACAGCCTTCCCCATCTCAGTTGCTATCAACTCCATCCTTGCAATTATTAGGCCGAAGTCCTTGGAGTCATCCTCAACTCCTTTCTTTCTTACATCTTACATTCTTTCTTATTATGAAGTCCTATTAGTGATACCTTGGAAGTATGTCCAGAATCTGGCCGCTTCTCACCACGTCCGTTGCTCCCCTGGCTCATGCACTCTCATCTCCTGTCTGGGCCCCCACAGCAGCCAGAAGGAACGCCTTAAAATTTACAGCAAATCCTGTCAGTCCTGTGCTCAAATCCTCCAATGTTTACCCATCTCACTCTGAGTAAAAGCTGGAGTCTTTATTCTGGGTCGTACGCTCTGCACTCCTACGACCCCTTTGGTCTCATATCCTACACAGTCTCCATTCAGCAATACCGGCCTTCTCTGCTGTTCCTTGAACGTGCCAGAGACATTCCCACCATGGCCTCTGGACCGGCTGCACCCTCTAGTCTGCTATTCTGATATACACAAGGCACCCCCTCTCTCACTTCCTTCAGTTTTCTCCCCTGCATTCACGTTCTCTCCAAGGCCTTCCCCGATCACTCTTTATAGAGTGCAATCCCCACCTCCCCAGTATTTCCCCATCCTCTTCCACAGCATGCATCACTATCTGACACTGTTTGAAAGAAAGTTCACTGCAGTATTCCCAGCACAATGGAGCACAGGGTGCTCAGTAAGTGTCTGCTGAATGAACAATGGAACCGACCTTTTCAGTTTTCTCCTACCTTTACAAACTCTGTTTTAGGCAAGCCAATCTACACATCTATGTGCTTTGGCAAACTCTTACCTTTCTATGTTCTGCTTGTACTCTTCTGCTAGCCCATGATACTCACTCCTCCTCTGTTCAACTTATATAAATCTTATGCATTTTTCAAGATCCAGCTTAAATCCATCTTCTTGATAAAGCCTTCATAGATCAACTAAACTTAAAATGATACCTTTCTTCCCTGAATTCTATAGCATTCATCTGTCAAATCCCTGGGAATTTATTACTTACTGGTGACTTCATAACTCAGATTTTCTATAAATGTATTTTCTTTCTTTTCTATTAGATGGTAAGCTACTTGAGAATCCTTCATGGCCTCTAAAACACCTAACACAGTATCTTGCATATAGTAAGTCCTTAGGTGGTATACAAAAGACATTAAAAGGAATTCATACCCTACCTCACAACACACACAAAAATTAACTCAAAATGGATCACAGACCTAAATGGATCAGCTGTAACTAGAAAACTCTTAGAAGAAAACACAGGAATAAATCTTTGTGACTTGAGGCAATAGCTTCTTAAGACATCAAAAGCACAAACAACAACAAAAATAGATAAGTTGAATTTCACCAAAATTAAGAACTTCTGTATTTCAAAGGACACCATCAAGAAAATTAAAAGACAACCCACAGAATGGAAGAAAATTTTTCTGTACCATACACCTGATAAGACTTTTGTCTAGAATATGTAAAGAACTCAACAAGAAAAGGACAACCCATTTTAAATGAGCAAAGGATTTGAACAGACATTTCTCTGAGGAAGATATACAAATAGCCAATAAGCATGTGAAAAGATGCTCAACAGCATTAGTCCTTAGGGAAGTGCAAATTTAAACTACAATGAATGAGATACCAATTCACAGCCACTAGGAAATGGATAAAATAAAAAAGACAATAACAAGTGTTGGCACGAATGTAGAGAAACTGGGGCCCTTGTACATTGCTGCTGGGATTGTAAAATGATGCAGGCACTTTGGAAAACAATTTGGTAGTTCCTCATAAAGTTACACATAGTTACCATATGATCCAGCAATTTCAGTTCTTATTAGATATATCTCAAGAGAAGTGAAAACCTACATCACACAAAAACCTACACATGAATGTTCACAGCAGCATTATGCCTAACAGTCAGAAAGTGGAAACAACCTAAATGTCAATTAACTGACGAATGGATAAATAAAATATGGTATATCCACTCAAATGGAATGTTATTTGGTCATGAAAAGTTATGAGGTACTGATAAATGCTAAGCATGGATGAACCTTGAAAACATGATGCTTAGTAAAAAGACACACAAGGCCACATACCATATGATTCCATTTATACAAAATGTCTAAGAAATGACAACTAATATTTTTAAATGTACACTAAAAAGCACAAACACCTCAAACTTGTGATTCCTAGGATATTACCACTTAAGATGAGACTATGTTTAAAAAAAAATCAGTTTAAAGAAAAAAGGTAAATTATTAAGACAGGTAGTGATCTGAAGATTAAAAAATCATGAAAGTTATATAAAAATCTTTAAAAATTGGAAAATAAGATGTCACAGAGAGGCATCCTAAATGTACAGATTTCTTAGTTCAATCTCTGGTTTTATGATTAGTTTCTATTTAATTTTTCACAGAAGTTCACAGTTTTTAGTTGGCTAGATAAACCTTGAAGAAAATGAGTACCCTTATGATAGTAGGTAATCAATGAAATACTTATTTGACCAAACGCAAGAGTCTGAAGGAGGCAAAAACCAATACGCTGCTTATCTAGGTAGGGCAATCAAGGAAGTAGCACTGAGCACCCTGATACCTGCACTCACAGCACTTTACCTTCAATGCGCCTCTTCTTGGAGCGGGGGTAGCCCTGAGGGCTGGCCTCTGCTGTACTCTCTACAGGGCTGAGCGACTGGCAGTAGGTGGTGACTGGACCCCAGGGACGGCCAGGTGCCTGGGAGACACGCTGCAGACACTTTTCCAGGTAGGCCAGTCTAAGAAAGGGATGGAGAGGCTGAAGTGGTCACAGGCCCTCTCCACACCCTTCTTCTCTAACCCCCATCTTTATCCACCCACGCCCTAACTTACAGCAGCTGCTTGTCCTGATGGAAGAGTCGGGGGGAGAACTCTGAAAGGAGCTCCAGGAATGCCAGATTTGGGGGCTGACTGGAGGAGCCAGCTGGAGGAAGCTCAGACAAGGAGAACCTGATGCCTTCCCTTGGTTGAGCAAAATCATTTTAGGAAGATAGTCCCTTCCCACTTCCCTCCCAGGGATGAGGCATCCTGTCCAAGTGCTTCTTCCCCTGGACCCAGCCTATCTCAAAAGGATTCCTGCTCACCAACTCTACAGCGACTCCTCAACATGCTTACCCTCCCCCTCTGAGAGCTCACTCCCAGCCCTCCCTGTACCCAGCCTCTGGGTCAGCCCTCTTAGGAAGATTCAAATACCTTACTTTCCAACCAATACTTCCTTACTTGTGTAGCATGACCACAAGGTCACGGTTCTGTAGCTGCTGGGGTCCAAAGCTCAAGGCAAACCTCCTGGCCAGGTCCCTCATCTCCATGAAGGCTGGAAGCTCATTCAGGCCCTGGGGCCCCTGTTCCTGCAGTAGTTCTGTGTATAACTGTGTCCAGGAGACATGGCACATTTGGGAAAGGGAGGAACAAGATAGAAACAAGCAAGTATAGCATTCCCTTCTCTGCCCAGAAATCCAAAAGGGCTTGGGACACCATCTGCTATTTACTCTTTCTTTCCTCCTAGGACACTGACCCTATTCCTGACCCCCTTGCAACAGAGAGAGGCTTCACCCTGCTCTGTAACAATAAAAATGTCTGTAGTAACTGAAGGGGTTGCGAGAGAACAGACTAGAAAAAGAATTAGGAATTCCGTATCACTTTACTGTTGGTGCTCCCATGTCCTGACGTGGAGTTTCTATGGGGTTGGGATGGAAACTGCCCAGACAGTTAAAAATATACTTTTTATGGCTCTACTAACTGTGAAGGTGACTGTCATGTGGAATAAAAGCCAAAGTAAATCAGAAACTTCCTGCTCTGAAGGATCTCATGTTCTAGACGGCTGTGGGTGGGCTGCAGGGAGGGCACATCAGGTCTGAGGCACTGTAGGCAGAAGGGCGTACCTGCTTGAGGCTCAGCAGCAGGATTCGGGAACAGTGACTTCGGTCAATCTGCCTTGCTCTAGTTAACGTTTCCTTGATAATGTCACCATAGTCATTGTAGAACTGATGGAAAAGAAGTGGAGAAGATACTGTTTGACCACAGGAAAAAAACTATTTGTTTTGTTTCTTTCTTCACAGCCCTAACCGTATCTCCTTCCAAAACAGGCTTAGGTAGGGAAATGTGAACCTAAGCATAAAACAACTCATACTAGACCACACCTCTAACCAACAGGTACAAAGCCCCAAAGAAATCAGTTTAGGCAAATAAGAGAATAAACTCTGCCCTGAGCCCATTTCTTGGAGAAGGATAGTAAGCCTGCCAGAGCCCAGTATCATCCAGCACCGAAGCCTTTGCTATTTGTCTCTCCCCACTAGAACAGAAGCTCCAGGAAGGAGGAACCGTTGACTATTTTGTTCACTGAGGTGTCCTTAGTGTCTGGGATAGTACGTACTCAATAAAGAGAAATCAACACAATGGTGGGTTGAGGAAATAAGGTATATATCTAGGTATCTTGTGAGGATTGAACCCTCTTCCATTCTTATTTCCCTTTCTTACATTACCCCATTCCATAGACTAGATTCACATTAAAAAAAAAAAAAGTCTGGACAAGAAGAATAAGATACTTTCCTTCCAATGAATTTCTTCCTCCTCACGGTTTTTTCTCCATTAACTATTTACTACTAAGTCTCTTTTCTTTGTCCCTTTATTCTAAACTATTGGCCTTCCCCCCTGCTTCTCCTTTTTAAGCCTGATACTATCATCTCCCCAACCCTCCTATCTGTAATGCTACAGCATCTGCAGCCATGGCCGTGCTCAGCTTGGTGCCCTGCTGTACCTTGTTGTAGTGTTTGAAAACATCCGAGGCTGCGTCCATCTCCAGCACCCCATAAAGCAACAGCTTGCAGAACCCAGCCAGGAGGCGGCGCCGCTGGTGCAGCTGCTCTATCTGTAAATGATCCTCCTGGGAATGACCTGGTTCACATCAAGTGCAGAACGGAAACATCAGAATCACAGATTCAGACCTCCTGCCCTATAAGCCTGAGCCCCAGGTATAGAGCCCCTGTACCACTGCCCAGTCCTCCAGGCTGGATGAAGACATGGTCCATGAGGAAGCTGGCCAGCTCAGACTGGAGAGTGGCTTCAGGAATAAAGACAAGGGGCCTAAGGAACTCTCGTCCCCCGGCAATCATCTGAGGGCCGAAGATGAGCAGCAGATCACTTAACAATACAAAAGCCTGTCAGGGAAAAAAAAGAATGCTTAAAAAGGACAGGATATTGACCAAGGCAGAAATTACACCGCCAATTTCACTTCAGAACGGCGTTTCCTCAGACCAGAGGGTTGGGGTTGAGGGGGATGCCTCGCATCCTGACATACGCTCACTGAGTAAACACTCACCTGCTCCTGAATCTCAGGATCCACATCTGAGAGGCAGTTTTGGCAGAGTTCACAGAAGGCCACCATCCTGCCCTTCAAACTCAACAGCTGCTTCTGTGGGGACAATGGCTTCAGCGGGGAGAAATGAAGGAAGACACGGGCTCCTCCATTCCCGTTCCCCCTACTCAGACCCATTTTCACCTGGGAAGCACCTGATCCAGAAACGTGGGTTAGTGTCCAGAGAATGGAAAAATAGACAAGAGTCAAGGCTGGTAGGATCACCTGTAACAACCAAATGTTACAAAATGAGGGTCAGGAGTAAGGGGCAGGTGGGGAGAGAGAGACAGATAGGCAGATACACACAAAGGAGGGAAAAAAGAAAAAAGCAGACAAGAAGAGAGAAAATGAGACTAGGAGAAACCCAATTCCTCTTCCAGTAGAAAAAAACTGATTCTGGAAGTCTTCAGAGGATTCTATCCTGAGTAGGAATGCTACCTCTCCCTAATTTATTTAAAGTCTCCTAGACCCCCTAAATATTATCCTTGACTCCCCAGAAACCAGAGAGAATGGCTGTTTTCAGGTGCTGTAAAGTACATTCACCTTCCAAGACTGGGATGGAAGGAACGACACACATGATCAACGTCTCTCTCTCTCTCTCATCCGCTCCACGGCCCTGGGACTCGAACTGCGTGTGAGGTGGCCACTTAGAACACGGCCCTTAAAACTCCTCTCCTGCCTCCACGTCTCTAACTTGTCTACTTGCCTGGTGAGGAACCTCTCCTGTGTCCACAGCCTTCTGGAGGAGTCGGTAGCAGGGCTCATAGAGCTCCCAGCGGGTTAGGTCATGGGCACTTTGGGGGGCGGGGAGAGAAAAACGTTACACTGGAAGAGAATGAGGGGAATCAACCCCTCAGACAGCGGTAGAAACAGAAGAGGGAGCAGGAGGGGAGCTGCTCACTTGTAGAAGGCAGAGAGGCGCTTCAGAGTGGCTGCCAGACTGTACACCTCATCCTCATCTAGGAAGGACGACTGAGGAAGAAAGAAGGTCCACAGTGGGATTTTCCCAAGAACTCACAGATCCACACCCCCATCTTAGAGCCTCTCCCACGCAAGTCTGGGGTGTCCCGTCATGCAGCCCCACTTCCAACCTGCAGCAGCTCTTCAAGCTCCTGCTGGAAGCGGTCAGTTAGCAGATCCACAAGTTGGCTGCGGGCAAAGTCCACCCGGCTGAAGAACGTGAACTCCGGATTACAGAGCAGATAGAGGGCGTGAGCAGCAGCCTCGAGCACCGCTGGTTCCGCGTGCTTCACCACCACCTCTTGGAGCTGCTGCAGGAGCAGCTCCAGGTGCTGAGAGAGAAAAAGGTGGGAGAAGACCGTGCTGTGGGGGGGCAGGGAGGACGACTCCTCCGGAGGGGACTAGAGGTGGGGAGAAAAGAAACAGGGTCGAAAGCTTTAAACTTCAAGGATAAGATGCCTCAGAAAGGGAGGGCTTATTGGTTTTTCTAGAATCCAGGTTCTTGAGAAAAACCGGATACTGGCGGTAGAACCTTTGGCCTAGGACGAAAGTAGCAAAGTATAGGGAATGTGTCCTCCTCCTCTCTCCTCACTTTCTCCAAGCGCCTGGTGCAGTAGATGTTGAGGTCAAAGTAGTTGAGGAGCTGTAGCAGGGGAGCAACCTTCTCTGCATCAGCTGAGAACTGTGGTGATTGAGAGGGAAGCCTACTTATTACCTGCTATACTGCTCATCTGGAGGCCAGTTCCTTCCACCCACTCATTCCCAGAGGCTGAGCAGTGGGGCCCCTCTACCTTGGCCAGGAGCTGGGGGAGCAGGGGGATGAGGTGCTCAGTCAGCTTCACCTTGTCGTCGGCTTGCATCTTACGTTCTTTGGGGGTTAGGCCCTGGAATTACAATCATTTGGGGGTGGGGGTAACAGTGTGTGTACATGTATTCCTCTTATCTTCCCAGGAAGGAAAACTCAGCAGCTCCCTTCAATTTCCTTCTCTGGAAATGGAATTCTTTGAGGGGCAGAGGAAGGAGCACCTGAACCTAAGACTTGAGGGTTAGGATGGACAATACCTGCCTGGATTTAATAGCGCTAACCAACCTACCCTGCCCCTCGTGCCATACCTTCCTCCCCGTGACCCGCCCCACAGGCGGGTGACCCTCGGAAGCTTGCCGGACGCTGGACACAAGGATTTCTGTCAGTGTGCTCTCCTGTACGTCGCCCAGGTCTGAGGTGGCGGGAGGATGGAAAACAGAATCACAGGGTGGCCCCCCTCCACCTCCAAGGACCCCATCGCCCCATCGCCCCACCGCCCATGACACCTATGCCTTTCACAAGTCAGGAGACAAATCTCTCCTGGTTTCCTACTAGGAGATGAGAGGTCCCCTCCCCTGGCTACCAGGTGGCACACACCCTGGTCCTTCTCCAGCAGCAAGCTTGTCAGACTCTCCCAGTCCTTCAGCTGAGGCCCCGCACAGTCCCACAGGCTATCTACTAAGTATGCAGCGTGGTAATGGAGCTGTGGAAGAAGACAGAAGTTAAGTTACTGAAGCCACATATTAAAACTCTAGGAATTGGCTACTAATGAACCATTTCTCTCCTTCCTGCAGTGCCAGCTCCCATCCTTCTCTACCTGAAGGTCTTATGCATGAGAGCCCAACAGCTCCTTTCCATACATCACCTCACTCTCCACAAAAAAGGACAGCAGAAGGTGGAAGAAAGTCCTCTGGGAGCGCGGACTTCGGCGTCGTTCTCTCTCACCCACCGTTCTTGTCTCGCACTCAGGGTAGAAGAGCCTGGTAGAGGGGACACAGGAAAAGGGCATAGCATGGAAGGAAGTAAGCAGTGCAACAGTTACCATGGAAGGAAGAAACAGTCCAAAGAGAGGATTAAAGGAAAAAGAGGCGCAGAGCTAAGGAAAGCCCCAAGGCATCGAGAAGAGAAGGAGATACCAAGGGAGACTTTATAGTTATGGGGAGCCCTTAGAAAGAACACCAGCAGATGATGGAGAGAAAACAACAGATGACGGTGTTAAAGGAACAAACGGAAAGAGGTCCACTCACTTCCAGTACAGAAACTCCCCTACAGCAGAGGCCAGGGCTCTGTTAGAGGCATACACAACAGGGTAGATGCTCTCACAGTCTGCCTCTGTCAGCACCCCTTCCATGTTCCTGCCAGGAGAAAAGCAGAACAAGCAGGTGGATACGGATGCCGTCCTCTAGCACAACTAAGGCTAGAAACAAAAAGGGAAAAACTAACAAGGATTAACTGACAAAGAAATTCCCAATGTAAGAGTGGAAAACAGAGGGATATGAAGAGTTAGAGAAGATAGGAAATTTGCCCCCTGGAGATCCTGCAACTCGGGAGTGACCTCTTTCAACGTGTATATAAACAAGAGTCAACCTACGATCCGTGGAGGGATAGGACTCTGGAAGGGCCTGTCTGATGCTGAAAAGGTTAAGTCTGAGATGCTTGCCTCTCCAATTCCCAGGACTCACTTAAGGATAAGTGTTAGTAACCTGACGGCCTCCACTGCCACGTCATACTCTCGGTCCATGACCATGGAAACCAACCGGTCCTGTAAAAAGGAGAACATTGCTCAACAGCTCATTATATCCATCCCTAAACACCACTTTCTTAGAATCTGAGAGATTCCTAAAGACAGAGTGTAGAAGCAGACACTGGGATATCTATGGATATATAAAAGTAATAGACAGATAAATGAGGTGGGGAAATGGGAACCACAGACAGAGCCAAGCACAGGAGCACTGTCCCGATTTTACCTTAAAGCGGCTGGTAAAGAGCTCCAGGCGTGCAGTCCAGTCTCGGTTGCCGTACAGCCCTTTTAGAGCCTTCAAGCACTTCAGACGGACTTCTCGATGCTATTGAGGAGAAGGGAAATGTGGCTGACTCCTCCTCTACTCACCCTCACTGGGCCTCCATACTTCCCTCTCGGATTACTCATTCTGGGCCTGGGTGTCCTCTGTATCGAGGACTCTTTGAGATGTCTCAGAGACAACGAACAGCTGTCTTCTCACTTAAAATCCAAAAGGATCACAGCAGAATTTAGCAATTATGATTAAAAGGATCTTTTGGGGCTTCCCTGGTGGCACAGTGGTTGAGAGTCCGCCTGCCGATGCAGGGGACATGGGTTCTTGCCCCGGTCCGGGAAGATCCCGCATGCCGCGGAGCAGCTGGGCCCGTGAGCCATGGCTGCTGAGCCTGCACGTCCAGAGCCTGTGCTCTGCAATGGGAGAGGCCACAACAGTGAGGGGCCCGCGTACCACAAAAAAAAAAAAAAAAAAAAAAAAAAAAAAAAAGGCTCTTTTGGCTACCACCCTAGCACTTGCATTACCACCCGGTCAATAACTTTTTCGCCTTTCCATGGGGAAAGTCTTTCTCCACTCGACTGTGGTTTTCAGGCATTTAATCTCCTAGATACATCTTTCTCTCTCCTAACTTATCCTACCCTCCCAAACGCTGAGCGAGTTTCGAGGTTCAGTGTCTTGATGAGTTGATCACTGACCACCAGTGAAACACCGAAGTGGCAGTGCCAGGAAAAGCTGAAGCACCCTAGGGCGGGGACGAGGACTGACTCAACTCTCACCTTATCATGCAGGGTCCAGCCAATATACTTTAAATAGCTGTCAGTGAGGAAAGAGGTACTGTAGCTTTGCATCCAAGACCCAATCTCCTCAATGCAGATAGCACGGATCTCAGGAAGGACATCCCTAGGCAGAGAGAAACTGACCCTTATTACGTTCTCTCCAATCTCACTTTCCATCCCAGCAGATATCTTTGTCACAGAAGAATCTATTTTCTTGACTAAATACCAGGTACTAGGCCTTTCATTTCCTCCTCCCAATGTGAATATTTTAAAAAGTGAACACTTTCTTTCTGTAACCAGCCTATAAAATAGTTGAACTTATCCTCCATGCCCCTTTTAAAAATCAATTTCAGAATTTAATTTAGCTGTTGCCCAAACTGCGTGTGTGTGTGTCTAATTGAGGTACAGTTGATATACAATATAAGTTTCAGGTACAACATAGTGATGCACAATTTTTAAAGGTTATACTTATAGTTATTATAAAATATAAGCTATATTCCGTGTTGTGCAATATATCCACGTGTCTGTTTTCCTTCCACTTCAAGAAAAGATTACATCAGCTAAAGGGTTCTGGAAAGGCAGAGGTTGAAATCTAGGTAAGAGTAAGACACAAATACTGAGGAAGAAGTTCTTTACCCAGTGTAAAACTCCCCTGCCTTTAGCACAGTGTAAGGCACAGTGAAGTGGGCTAGGAAAAGGCTTGCCGAGCTGTACACCCTCAGAAAGGCCCTGCTTTTTGGCTCTCTGCTCTTGTCCTCTCAAGGCTCAAGCCCCAGGAAGATGGGGGAGGGGAGGTCTCAGGCAAAGCTGGAGCAGAAGAATACTCAGCAATGCCTTACCCTCTTATCGTCTCTCCCAGAAGAGTTTACACGATCCTTTGTAGGCGGGAATAAACTAAACCTAATTTGGAACATTTGTTGTTAAGAGTTTTTGCCCCAGCTGCATTAGCTGTGGGAGTAACCAGATAACTCAGGGTTAGGAGGAGACCCTGCCACTTCTACAGACTCCATAACTGAGGACCAGCTGCTTCAATGAGAGGATCCCAGTAACTCACCTGTACCGATGTACAAAGACACCCCTGAAGAGGACATTCATCATTCCCTCAATCTCCTCTTGATGCTCTTGGAGCTGGAGGACAGGGAGTAACAGGTCAATCTCTCATGTTCCCCAATAATATAAGACCACAAAAATATAAGAAAAGCATGACACCCACCTACTTCCTATTACTAAGAGAACACAGTCTGAACCTCTGGTATCCTTTGTTCCCTCTTTTTTTTTTTTTTTTTTTTTTGCAGTATGCGGGCCTCTCACCGTTGTGGCCTCTCCCGTTGTGGAGCACAGGCTCCAGACGCGCAGGCCCAGCGGCCACGGCTCACGAGCCCAGCCGCTCTGCGGCATGCGGGATCCTCCCAGACCTGGGAACGAACCCGTGTCCCCTGCATCGGCAGGTGGACTCTCAACCACTGCGCCACCAGGGAAGCCCCCCCTTTGTTCCCTTTTAGATCTTCTAATTTTTTTTTTTAATTTTCAGGACATTTGGCTTTATTTCCCACACGTTCATAATACTTCTATCTCCCCAAATCATTTTTCCCCCACATGAGAAACATACATCTATAGTAAGGTATGAAAGTTACAGGCCTCTAACTTCCTCTCTCTTTCTATGGATTAGATACCTTGGAAAAGACTATCACCTACTCATCCACTTGTGACAGTGGATAGGTCAGTGAAATCAGGCAGTCAATAGATACATCTAAAATACAAAGTTGATGAGAAGGGTGGAGTTTGCAAATGAAAGTAATTAAACTCATCAGTCAAAAACAGCGAAAAAGAAAATGTAGCCAATAAGTTGTCAGAATAGAAAAAGGTTAAACCTTCTAATTCTGGAAGAAGCCGTATAGTCAACTAATGCCTCAGAGATTTGTGTTTGGAAAAAATAATATCCCTTCTGTGTCTCATTATTTTGACTATCTTTGGCTATTCAGAGGCCCTAGCTGGTAGTTATACATGTTTTTGACTAACAACAATTGGGAAAAAATTTTTAATAAATGCAGTTTGTTTGACAAAAGAAGCGGAACTAACAAAAAAAGAGAAGGAAGAGATTATATCAGTGGTTCTCAACTGGTGGCTCCCAGGGGACATTCAGCAACGTTTGTAGACATTTTTGGTTGTCATAACCTGGGAAGGTACTACTGCCATCTAGTGGATAGAGGCCAGAGATGCTGCTAAACATCCTGTAATGCCAGGACAGCTCCCTAAATGCCATTGTTGAGAAACCCTAGATTAGATGAATGACAGATAACAAGGAAGCAGAATTACAAGGGAACATTCTTTAAGACAACTGCCCCAACTCTTCAATAAATCAATATATTGGGGGAAAATTGAGGGGGGAGCAGAGGTTCTGTATAAAAGAGACTTAAGAAACACAGCAACCAAATGTAATGCATAGTCCTTAAATAAATCTTGGTTGGAATTAACCTGATATAAAAGGTATTTTGGGGACAAGTGGAAAATTTTAAATATGAATTGGGATTATAAAATAGGGAATCATTGTTAATATTTTTGGATATGAAAATGGTATTAGGATTATGTAGTAACATGTTTTTTAGACGACATACTTAAGTCTTTAGGTTGAAATACCAATATGCCCATAATTTAGTACAAAATAGTAAAAAAAAAAAAAAAAAGATAGATGAAGCAAATATAGTAAATTAGTTAAATCTAGATTAAATCTAGTTAAATCTAGATTTAAATTGAATAATCTAGTTAAATCTAGATTATTTGTATGTGGTGTTCATTCTACCAGTGTTATCTATTTTTCTGAATGTTTGAAAATTTTCATACTTAAAGGAAAAGGAGAGAGAGGGAGGGAAGGAGGAAAAGTGGGTCATCAGTACCAAATTCTATGTAAGTTGAAAAGGGAGACTGAAAAAAGGTCATTGGCTATAGGGATTAAGAAGTCACTAGTTTGGAGAAAATAACTTGAAAGAAAAAAATGGGGATAGAAGCTAGGTAGTGAAAGGATTCAGTTGGATATTAAGGAAGTAAGGAAATACTAAAAGGAAGGATAGAAATGGGGTGGCTCATAGAGGAGAATGAAAGAAGATTCAAGGGCTTATATACATTTATAAGTGGAGAGAGAGATTAAAGACAGAAAGCAGAACTGATGAAGCAACAGCCCAGAGAAGTCCAAATAATAGGAGTCATCCTAGTGTATATAATTTAAGATTTGACACAGACCCAGTACATATAAGGTTTAAGACATACTGAGAGTGAAAATAGCAAAAGAGAATTAAGAAAGTATAGACGTTTCTCTAATGATTTAGCATGGAAGATATCTCTGGTGAGAGCTGGAAAACAAGTCAACTGGCACAGTAAGACATGATGAGTCCTGCCAACCTCATGGTGGGGGAGGTCTCAGATACTTAGGGGGAATGAGGGGAAAATCAGTGTTAGTCTCATGATAGACACAGCTGTTTGAAGGTTTAATCAGTGTAAAAGGTTTTGTTGGGGTTTATGTCCTCCAGTGGTCTTCTTCAAGTTTAACAGGAAACAAAGCAAGTACCTACTATGTGCCCAGCTAGGCAATTTATTCATCTCATTTAATCTTCACAAAAAGAATTATCCCCTTTTTAAAGGAAAGGAAACTGAAGCTTAGAGATTACATAAGGCCATGGAGCTAGTAGCTAACAGGAATAGAATTTAAACGCAGGAGAGATTGAAAGGCTTGTCCCGTATCCTTTCCTTGAAAATTTTGCCTCCCGCACTCCTGTGGTAACCTGCATACTGCACACCTGACAAGAAAGTCAATGCTTAACCCCCTGCACAAGATGCAGGCACAACATTTAAACACTTGTGATCATGAATGCAGACAATGGAAACTGAGCAAAAGTGGAATTATAGAGAACTCTAAAATTTACTCTAAACTAGAAATGCTCTATTGAGCCCACATCCCAGAAACAAAGTGAGCATGCAATAACCTCTGACTGGAGGGTTCTATTAAACTACTGCCAGACTCCATTATTCATGATCTGAAAGCTTGCCTGGGGGACTGTGCCTTAGCAGAGAGAAGCTTGGGGACTGATAAGGTGGGCTGCAGCAGCTGTGATGAAAGCCAGGAGAGGAGGGAAGAGGCGGGGAACACTTCTTACCTCTTTGTGTTTCTCCAACAGGCTCTCCAGTCGCTCAGGTGCTCTCTGTCCTGGCCCCTTGTTTCGTTCAGCCTCATACTGACGTTGATTGTTGTCCTTGTGTAGACTCAGTTGGAGGGCAACCCTTACCAGGGAGGTCATCAGCTTCATGGCTTTGAGTCAGTAAAAACAAGATAACGAGATCATTACTTAAGTCAGAGGGAGGGAGGGTAGGTTCAAAAAAGAAGGAAAAAAGGGGCAGTGAAAAAGAAAAGCTAGAGCAGGGTGACCCTAAAATCCTAAGACTCACTGTTCTGGAGTGGATTTTTTCTCTCCCTGACTCTTTTGGGCTTCCTTTAATGCTTAGCATATTCCCAGTGGTGAGCTATAAGAAACACGTTAAGGCTGGAAACCATCACTGTAATCCACTCCTTGTTTACAATTCCACTAATGAGAAACTGGATGGAGGTTTGGGATAAAGGAAGCATGACCCTGAAGTAAAGAGCTAGAATGCAGGTAGGAAGGAAGATCCAGGATTGGAGAACAGAGGAAAGTTCTACTAACCCCCAAGAGAACATTTACAGAATAAAAGTAACTGCTTACCAGCCAGGGTGCTAGTGTGACGGAAGGCACGGACTTGGGAGTCTGAGAGGCCAGTGAGCAGAGAGATGAGGTTGTCCATAGGGAAGCCATCATAGAGGAGGCTGTACTGGCACCGACAGACCAACGTCCTCACAAATTCACAGAAGCTGCCCTGGAACTTCTTCCAGGATGGGCCTGGAGCTGTCAGAGGATAGTCTCCTGAGTCCTATAAAAGAGTTTATGAAAAGGATGGAAAAGTTATTACTAGGTCTATGAAGTCACAGGGACTGGATGTCAAAACCCAATAGTATAGTAAAAATGTATTTCTTATACCTCATTCTCAACTCTACAGGACTATTCAGATAATGTGTATAGGTCCCTTTTGCTCCCAAGAGATTAAACTCCTCTTTCTAAAAGCTATCCTATTTCCCAGAGTCAGAAAGAAGAGGATAATGGGCTTTGTATTTTGAAAAAAGAGTGGCCAGAGGATCCTGGACTGTCTTCCTCCACCTCATTAAACTGTTCTGTTAGGTGCTGGATGATCTCCGAGTTGGACATCTTCTTGAACATCTCAGGGGTCACAGTGCCTGAGGAATGGATGAGATGAGGTACTTAGAAGGCAAATAACAGGACACCATGACCATTTAACATATACATTTGAAGATGAGCTAGGAAATATACTGAAAAGAGCTTACGTGGGGAATCAGAAGACCTGAATCCTAGTCATAAATCTGCTGCCATCTAACTGAATACCTGCTATAAGGCAACCTCTCTAGAAAACCCAAGGGAATCAAACAGTGGAAAAGTATGGTTGAAAAAAATATTCCAAACAATCAAAAAACAAAGAAAACTATGCCAGATTCTTATAATACAACCTGCAGTCTTATAAGACTAAAGTTAGGTCACGACCTCTGGGGACCTGGGGCCCCACAGCTTCAGTGGAGAAATATGCAATGAAGTGGCTGAGAAATAAGGAATAAGAAAATAAAAGATTATTTCATTTAGAGAAAAGAAGAGTAAAAGTCTGATGGTCCATTTCCAAATCTGTAAACATCATACCATCACATTAGCATGATTATTTTTTTTTCTCCAAAGGGTCTTGTCTCCAAACCAATACATTTCCTTACTGGATCTCTTCCCTATTTACCAATCAACAATGTAGTCGGCACTAGTTAAATAAGTGAAACTTTTCTTATGCTTTTCCCTCTCCATTTATTTAGAAATGCCTAATCCTACACATCTAAAAGGAGAAAAAGTTTTACAATATAGGAGCAAAGGCTGGGGATTAGAAAAGGGTAGGAGTTTCCTCACCTTTACATCCACATGACCGGATGAAAAAGTTAACGAGCTCCAGGAATCCTGCATCCTGGTCTTGCTTGTAGCTATCCAGCCACTCATCTACCAAAGACTAGGAAAACAATGTGGATGATTTCTACTTCTGGCAACATGACAGACTAGAAATTCTGCATAAGCTTTCTAACTGAAGCATCTAAACTTCTGATTAAAATATTAAAACATCTTTTAAAATGTATTGCTAAACCAGAATGACAGGTAAAATTCCATAAAAGCCAAAAATGAAGTGAAGGTAGCAATTCTGAGAGATAAGCAAGCTGACTTTTGCTCTGAGGGGTCTCTTAACTATAGACAGAAACTTAGGAAACTAACTTTCTGTCCAGATGGCTGCATGGAATGTAGAGCATAGGAGATAGAGCCTAAAGGGCTTCCAAAAAGAGTAGTCCAAAAGGAGGCTCCTGCAAAGAGTTACACCCTCATGAAAGCAAGAATGAGAAATAAACCTATAGGTAAGATGGGGACAGCAAGAAAACTAGCTTGTTATGACCTTAGTGTGGGGTAGAGGGAAAAATGAATTGTTTGAGAATTCAAAACCATAAGCCAGTTCCCATATCTGGATTTGCAGTCCAGATCCACATTACTTCTACAATCAAAATAACCACAATCAGATAATTTAATTAAAAGTGACTCTGGAGTGTCCTCACTCAACCACCAGAAGCAAACGTAGGTTTCTTCTCTTAACAACCCATCTTCAACCCAGGCCCCAAAGAATTCCAACACATAAAAACCAGTAACAAAAATAAAAATAGAAAAACTCCGTATGTTTGAAAATTTTTAATTTTTTCTAAAAACTATAAAAATCCACACTATATATCAATAAGGGTCAATCTCAAACAACTGAAATAATCTAAGTCACAGAAAACTGAAGAACAACTCATTCACTTAAATTAAGGAAAACACATTCATTGGTGATAAAATTATGATGAAAGACAAGGGAATGGTTAACAGAAAATTCATTCTAGTAGTTATCTGTGGGTGGTGAGGGAACTGGGGGAGTAAGGTGGAGGGAAGATACACAAGGGTCTCTACAGCACCATTAAGGTTTCATTTCTTGAGCTGGGGCTAGAGGCCTGGGTGATCACTGAAAAAAAAATTTTAAGCACATATATGCCTTACATGTTTTTAGATGGTACTAGAATTACAATAAAATTATTGAAAAAGAAATGTAAGAAGAGAAAAAAGATATGTGGGGAGGGGAAAAAATTAGGTTTAACTGTCAAAGTGGAGCTAAAAAGTGACAGTGTGGGGCTTCCCTGGTGGCGCGGTGGTTGAGAGTCCGCCTGCCGATGCAGGGGACACGGGTTCGTGCCCCGGTCCGGGAAGATCCCACATGCCGCGGAGCGGCTGGGCCCGTGAACCATGGCCGCTGAGCCTGCGCGTCCGGAGCCTGTGCTCCGCAACGGAAGAGGCCACAACAGTGAGAGGCCCGCGTACCACAAAAAACAAAAAACAAACAAAAAACATGACAAGGGTGAACAAGTTGCCACACAAATCCAAGCTTCTTCTCTACATTATCCAATGCCTTTCCTTGTCTCCTCCATCAATCAATCAAGGCAAAAATCTATCCCGTTCTATGATACTATTAGGAAAGGAACGTTCCCTCTGATGTACAAGGATTCATTCCGTGGTCTTATCTGCCTTTCCCGATACAGGTTACATTCACTAAAATGTCTACATTAAATCAAGTTTGTAGGCACTTGTACTTATCTTTCCACCCAACAAGGGGTGAGATGGTATCAAGAAACAGAGGTGAGACACTCTGTTTTACCTGCATGTCACTTTTGGCAGCTTTCACAGCATCAAAGAGATCACTGGCTGGTGGCTCTGACTCTTTCTGACCATAAGCACGTACCATTCGGGACCCCTTCTTTGGACGTTTTGCCACCTAGTAAGCATAAAAAGATCACGAATATCTTTAAAAAGTGAAAGTGACATTAATGCTAGGTCTCATCACACAGGTAGGCTTAAGCTGCCAATTCCACAGCAGAGTTAGAGTTACTGACTCAGATTAGAAATAACTGATTTTTATATTGTAAACTTTATTATTTCTAGCCTCTTGTCCTTTTAAAAGTCCCTAAGCCCCATTCCTGTTCCTCTATACCCTAATACCCTCTTCTCTTATTCTTTGCTCTTCAAAATCTGCCTTCTTCCTACTTCTGTCCCTTAACACTTTTTAAGCCTTGTCCTTTCATCAAGCATATCAGCTGACCTCTTCTAGGTTTTCTTTTGCTGCTTCCCAGACCAGGTTCAAAAACAAAACAAAACTGACTCACTGGGGTTGTTTTGAGTGGTCGTTTTGCTGCTCTCTTCTTTACATTTCGTCTCAAGTTGTCTTCGAAGTCACTGCCTTCACCAGCTGACAAAGATTCACTATCCCTATGAGGGAGTGTGGTTCTGCTTAGATACAACACCCTAGCCCCTATATATATAAGGGTAATTGAATTATAGTTTCTTTTTGTCCCTAACTTTACAACCCTCTCCATGAGAAAAATATATTCAGATTTTAAGAAGAGATGAGCTTACTGTTGCTAGGAAGTAGGGACAATGTCTTAAGGGAAAACTTTCACTTGAATAAAACATTGGAGATGAAGAATGAAGAACTGAGGTAGGTGAAGGACAACCCTTTCTTAATAGCCTCTCTGAATAAGAGAATCAAAAGATATTCACATTAAAAAAAAGATATTCACTTAAGCAGTGAGGGGATCACTGCTGAGTAGAGAAAAATGGCTCAGGAGGTCATGTATTACTAAAACACAAATCAGAGATTAATATGTGCCTGGTGTTAAATTTTACTCCTTGAAAACAAATTCACGTCTTGTTGATTAAGGTTAAATTTACAAAATAGATATAACCTGGTGCCAAACGGCAGCACTGACAAATAGAAATGATTCAGAAGAAACCAATTTAAATTACCGTGGGATATTCATATAGCTGAAGTATAACCTTAAAAAACTGTGAATCATTATGTGGTATACCTGAAACTTATATAATATTGTATATCAACTATATCGCAATAAAAAAAAATTACCAGGGGATAAATCGACCTTGATTAATTTTCTACTGGAAAGGTTTTTTTAAAACCCAAGACATACTCATATAATCTTCACAAAATAAGCTCATAAATGCTAACAGCTAAGCACTCGTTTATAAAACCCCAAACAAAAGAACTACAGGACACCAACTAAAAAGTATACACTAGTTTTCAGGTACCAAATAACTCTTTTCCCTTTCCCCCATCTGTGGGCCCCCACCGGAGGCGGTCCGTGAACATACAAAAGTGTTCAAGAGAGGTTCAGACAAGTTGGATGATGGATTCAGAACAGGATGGATTATTCTGGACGCCTCCAACACGTAGGACAGCCGAAATCCAGCCTGTTCTGAACCAGTATTAGCGTCTCCTGGCTTTTCATAGTCACACACGTGTTGCCACTTTACCCGTCTGTTAAATGAAAACGGGAAAAGCTGCGGACAACAACGATGTCTCACCAACCCCACTCACCTCTCCGAAGTCTGGTCCGAGTCCCCGTCATCGCAGGGCACAGCGACAGACGAACTAGAAGACGCAGACAGGCTCCTCGGCCCAGGCCCCACCGCCCTGCGCAGCGGGGAGGACCCGCTGCTCGGGGAGGAGGAGCTATGGAGCTGGGGGGAGGACGACCGCAGGGTGGGCATGGTGGTCCAACTGCGGGAGGGAGAGAAGGGGGAAGGCTTCCTGCCCCACCACGTCTCCATCCGCAGCCCCGACCACCCCCCGTTTCCAAGGGAACTGCTTTGGAACTCGGGGAGTGGGGGAAACACAAAAAATAAGACGGAGAACACACGTCAAATTAAAAAAGAAAAGCACAGCTTTTATGGTTTCTCCTGGGATAAACCATAATACAAAAGAATATTTTAAAAAACGTATGTGTGTGTATAACTGAGTCACTCTGCTGTACAGCAGAGACTAGCACAACATTGTAAATCATCTATTACTTCAACTGAAAAAAAAAAAAAAAAAAAAAAAAAGACGGAGACAGTCCCGACCTGAGGCATCAGGGCGTTAAAGACACCACGGCCCCAACGCCGACCTCCGGTTTGGAGTCACTCCCCAAGCACCGAGGAAGGCACACACCAGGGCAGCTTAAAACACACCCCTCTCCCCAGGATTCGGAGTCAACTACCAGTGAAAGGAAACCAGCTCACAGAGTGCAAACGAGAAACAAGACCCCCCCAACACCCCCCCACAACAGAAACACCTAGACTTCCATTTCTACAAGGCTAGAACAGGACTCCTCAAAGACCCGACTGCGACGCGCTTAACGATTTGGGGCTAGAGGCGCCATCACAACCAGGCCGGAAACGCTGAAGGAGTCACGGAAAGCTCGCATCCTCCATTTTTCCAGAAGAGGGGATCTCTACTCAACGCTGGGCTACGCTATTTGGGCGGAGGAGCCGTCTAACCGCTCAGGAGAGCGACTATCAGCCTTTGGGTCTGGGATTCCTGGCCTCTGTGGAAGAAGGGGGTGGAGAGGGGGATGGAGAAGGGAGAGTCCTCTCTCAGGGCCAGAGTGCGGGGGAGGGCGACCGCCTGGGTCAAAGAGGAGCCTCACTGTCTGAACCCGGAACAGCGACTTCTGGCCGAGCAGCGTTGAGGAAAAGTCACCACCGCGGGTCCCTCGGGTCTCTGTGGTCACCCTCCCCACGCCAGCCCCACACTCCGGCACGGGCGCCCACCGCTTCTCTTCTGGTGGCAGAAGAATCCAGAAAAACGCGGGAAGGCGCGAGGCGTGCGGTGCGCAGGCGCGAGCCCAACGGCTCGTCTCAGGGCGGGCAAATTGTCGCGAGGCTTGGGCGTGTGCGAGCTCGTGCTCACCACGTTCCAGTCACAGCGCTCCGGCAGCCTCGTGCGGCCACGAGCTCTCCAGCGTGCCGCCGTGTCACGTGGGCTCCGGCGCGCTGGCCACCTGCTTTAACTCGTCTCCTCCCAGCCCCGCCTCTGCCCCCAAGTTCCCCCTCCATTGGCCGGGCTTCACACTGCACTAGTAAGAGCTCCTTTAATCTGGCTTCTCAACTGCCACAGGCTAGGTTCCACCCAGGCCCCGCCTTGCGAACCAAATAGCCACGCCTCTGAAGAAGGCCACGCCCTTCCCCCCAGCCTCCTTAGTCCTGCCGAGTCCCGCCCCGCTGCCGAGCTTCCCCAGTACATTGGCTTAATTTCTCCCTTGACCCCGCCCCTGAGGCCGGCTCCTTACCATCATTGGCAGGGCCCCGCCCCGGACCCCGCCTCCTGTCCGGCTCCCGCTCCCATTGTCTCGGCAGATGCCGCCTAGTCCAGCGATCGTACTCCGTGTTCAGTTTTCGGAGGTCGCGCTCTTTCTCTGGCCGGCGGGGCGATCCCGCGGCAGAGAACCGGCTTCCTGAGTTCGGGCGGCTCTTCTTTCCTCCTTAGGACACACTTTGCCGTCCCAAGGTGGCAGCAGCTATGTACGTGCTGCGATCTCTTCTGCTTCTGCTGTTGCCTCTGTGCCCCGGTCCTGGTCCTGGACCCGGCATCGAGGCAAAGGTCACCCGGAGTTGCACTGAGACCCGGCAGATCCTGGGGGCCCGGGGATATAGCTTAAGCCTACTCCCTCCCGCCCTGATCTCAGGTGAGGAGAAAGAGGAAGACTAGAGAATTGGGGGCGAGGGAGGGGGCGGGGGCCGGTCCCCCCATCTCACAATAACACTCTTCCCTTTCAGAGTGGCCGTTATAATAATCTTTTCGTCTTATAGTAATAATGTCTCTTCTCCTCCGGAACTTCTTTACCAGGATCACAATAACACTCCTGTTCACATAATAGCTCTCTACTCCACCCCCACCCCAGGAATCCCTTTCTAGTAATCAGCACCCCCCTCTGTGTTTCTTTATTCACAGCCCAATTTGTTCCCCTCTCTATTTCCACGAGCCCCTTCTATGACAATACTTTCTTTCTTACTAGGTAATCCCACCCCTCCAAACCCCAGTCTTCCCATTGAAGCCATCCTGTAAGTCCTTAGAGGCCTGGGGTGTGCGATGTCAGGCAGGCTACCTAGGACCCTCTGATCACTAAATCGGCCCATCCTTATTTGATCCTATGGCTAGTGGCAGTGGACTTGGGATGGGTGAGGGGACAATAAGAAGGGGGTAGAGCCAGGTGGGAATGAGGTGGCAGACAATAGAAAAGAAACCAGACAGTTCGAAGAGAAAGGATGGCCCCCAGAGATCAGCAGGAGAAGGAAGGAATTTCACGACACGACTTCCCACCATTCCTTCGTGTCTCCTCTGTCCAGGTGAGCACCTCCGGATCTGTCCTCAGGAGTACACTTGCTGTTCCAGTGAGATAGAGCAGAAGCTGACCTGGGAGACTGAGGCCACCTTCCGAGGCCTGGTGGAAGAGAGCGGCTCCTTCTTGGTTCACACGCTGGCTGCCCGGCACAGAAGATTTGATGGTGAGGACCTGGCGTCCCCAAACCTGGCCTCGCACCTCCTCTCTGTGTTCATGACCCGAGCAAGTATCCCGTCCCCGCTCCTGACTCTATCCCTAAGGCACTCCGGCCCTGGCTTAGCCCCCACATCCCCACCCTAGGCTCTCTCAAGGTCCTGCCCTCCACCCCCAGCCCCAATTTGCCCAGACCGCTAAGAGTTGCTTAATTTCTGACTCACTTTTCTTTTCTCTCCCCATGCCCATCTCTTCCTGCCTCTGCCCTTTCACTTCTCCGTCCTTCTCTGGCCTTACCCCACCTCACACCCCTTTCTCTGCACTTGCCACAGAGGTTTTTCGGGAGATGCTCTCATCAGCCGAGCACTCCCTGTCCCTGCTCTTCCACCGCTCCTTCGGCCGCCTGTATGCCCAGCACACGCCCTTGTTCAGTGGCCTGTTCTCTCGGCTACGGGACTACTATGAGAGGTCCGGTGAGGGGTTAGATGATGCCTTGGTGGATTTCTGGGCTCAGCTCCTGGAGAAAATGTTCCCCCTGCTGCACCCACAGTACATCTTCTCCCCTGACTACCTGTTCTGCCTCACGCGCCTGGCCTCTTCTGCTGATGACTCTCTGAAGCCTTTTGGGGACTCACCCCGCCGCCTCCGCCTGCAGGTGAGGGGCCCCAAGGCCTGAGCTTCAGCCACCTTTGACCTAGTGACCTCTGAAGTATGTACTACTCACCTCCAGCCCAAGGACCCCCTTTCCATGCCCCAGTCACCCCGGACCTGGTGATCCCTCTATCCTGCATGGCAGGCATGTCTGACCTGGTGACCCCTATCTTGAGCCCCAGTCGCCTCTGCCTGACCCAGTGCTCCTTGGTCTCCTTTAATTGGAGGGCCCCCCTTTCTGTGTCCTAGTTTACACACGTTGCTGACCCACTCACCTGCTCTTGCCTCCCTCCACCCCACCTTTCTGCCAACTCCTCCCTAATCCCAATACCTTGGCTTCCTCTGGTTCAACTAACTGTGAATTAGACACTTAATATTTAAGAAGGATTTTCATTTAGAGTCTCTCATTTAATTATCATCATAACTCTAGAAGGTAAGTATTAGCATTCCTATTTTACAGATGAGGAAACTGAACTTCCCAGAGGTTAACGTCTCACAGCCAATAAGTGGTAGAGCTATGTTTCACACCCAGGTCTCCTGGCTTCGGGTTCAGTGTTTGTTCTGATACAAGCCCCTCTATCTCCAAGCCCTGTAAAATGTAATCCCGCCACCTCTTCCCAAGCCCAGTTCCCCTTGGTCCTTCTCCACTGTGATTCCTTTGATCCTCTTGAACCTGCCTCCCGGGACCACCTGACACTCCTAACCACCCCAAGATAACCCTATAAACCTCACCCCCCTGCTTATCCCCTTGGTGCAGTCTCTTGGTCTCAGTGTTGACTGACCCTCAACAGTCCTGTGGTTTTTCTCACCTTCTTTCCCCTCCCCCAGATAACCCGGGCCCTGGTGGCTGCCCGGGCCTTTATCCAGGGCCTGGAGACCGGAAGAGATGTGGTCAGCGAAACGCTTAAGGTTAGAGGGAGCCTGAGTATGGGCAGGGCCCAGGGAGGGAGACAAGAAGTAGGAGAGGTCCCATGAAGAAGAGTCTGGTGCCAGCTGGCAGGAGAGGCCTGGGGCCTTCCCATATCAGCCTTGAAGCCCTGGCATCCCAGGGTAAATCAGGAAGGCTGGAGTCTCCCTTGTGTCATGACCCATGATCTCCACCCACCTCTGACCCTCTGATGACTCTTTCCCCCTGCCAGCCTCTAGGGGCCTGCTCATCTCCATAGCATCTCTGAGATTGGAGTACTGGCCCTCCTGGTTTTCTCCAGGACCACTCAGTGGCTCCCTCTTCCCTGCTACTGGAGGCCAGATTCCTGGCTTGGCCTTCAAGGCCCTCTCTCGACCGCTCATTCTCTCCCTGACCTCCCATCCTTACCTCCTGCATCCTCATTCTCCTCTCCCCAACCACGATGGGCTCACTCTTGTCCTTGAACCTTTTCTCAGATCCCTCACTGCCCCAGCTCTCTCAAGAAGCAGCATCTGCAACCTGGCCCCTAGGAGCCTCCCTCCTCTGATTTGTGGCAGTCCTGGGGTCACTCCTGCTGCCACACGGGGTCATCAGTCCTAGATGTTCACATCCAGCTCTACGCTGAGAGCCTGGGAAAGGTGGGGTGGGGTATTTGATTTCTCTCTGTGCCCAGCACCAAGCTTGGCTGAGGGCAGCCAAGCGTGGATGACACAGGCCTGCTCTCTGCTCCCAGATGCCGCTGTCCGAAGGCTGCAAGCGGGCTGTGATGCGTCTGACAGGCTGCCCCCTTTGTCGGGGGGTCCCCTCGCTGCCACCCTGCCGGGGCTTTTGCCTCAACGTGGCCCACGGCTGTATCGGCAGCCAGGGACTGGATCCTGACTGGGGGGCCTATCTGGGTGAGGGGATTCAGGAAAGCCTGGGAGGGCTGTCTGTGTGGGGGTGGGCGGGGTGGGCCAGGGAGGGAGTGTTAAGCGGTACTGAGGGGAGAGGATGACGAGTGGCTCTTCTCATGTCAGTTTCCCCCATCTAAGACCTGCTGCTTCCCTCCAAGGCCGGGGTCAGGATTTGCGGGAACATCCTACTTCAGTGAGTATCTCCCTGGATGTCCCTTCATTTCACCCTTTCTCTTTCTTTCCCTCTTTCAAGATGGTCTCCTGTTCCTGGCCGAGAAGATCCAGGGCCCCTTTTCCTTTGAGCTAGCAGCACAGTCCATCGGGGTGAAGATCGCGGAGGGTTTGATGCATCTGCAGGAAAACAGCGTGGGGCTGTCAGCCCAGGTACCGGGGCCACAAGAAGAGTGGGAGTTGGCGGGAGGACCGGAGAGAGAAGGGTGCAGGGCTGGGGGTACAGTGCGGGGTGTCAGGGAGGCACTGTATAGCCTCTGGATAAACTAGGGAGTCGGGGGCGATTGGAGTATTGGAGTGTGGTTTTTACCGCCGGACGACTGTCTGTGGGGTCTCTTCCCGGTACCGCAGGTGTTCCAGGAATGCGGGAGCCCCCAGCCGGCGCCGGCCCGCGCCCGCCGTGCCCCAGCCCCCCGGGAGGAGGTGGGCCGGCTCTGGTCGGCGGCGGCGGCGGAGGAGGAGCGGCCCACGACGGCTGCGGGCGCCAGCCTGCCCCGGCTGGTGAGTGGCGGTCGGCAGGCGGGGGCGCAGGCGCGGCGGGGGGCGGGGGTGGCGCGCGCACCAGCTCCTCCCGGGCTCTCTTTGCGTCCAGGTGTGGGAGCTCCGCGAGCGGCTGGGCCGGGTGAGGGGCTTCTGGGCCGGGCTGCCCCTGACAGTGTGCGGGGACTCCCGCATGGCTGCGGACCTCTCCCAGGAGGCGGCGCCCTGCTGGACCGGAGCTGGGCGGGGCCGGTGAGAGCCAGGCGGCGGCGGCGGCGGCGGCGGCGGCGGGCGGGCGAGGCGTACTCCGTGGGCGGGGCGGGGCGGGAGCCTCCGGGGCTGCTCTCCTCGCAGGTACTTGTCGCCCGTGGTCGGGGGTCCCCAGGCCGGGCAGATCGACAACCCAGAGCTGGATGCGGAAGCCTCGAGCCCCGACCTCCAGACGCGCAGGCGGCGGCTGCAGCTCCGGGCGGCCACGACCAGGATGAAGGCGGCCGCCCTGGGACGCGACCTGGAGCTGGAGGACTGGGGTGAGGCCCTGGGCCGCCGCGAGGGCCTCGCTCCGCCCAGCTTTCCGCGATTGGACCCGGGCCAACCCGTAGCCCCGCCCCCTGCTTTCTGTAGTCCCTCCCCTGGCGTCTCTCCGTTACCATCCATTCATTGACTCACATTTTACACGCACGTATTGAGCGCTTTACTCAAAGGTAGTGGGTAGAGCACCAATGACAGGGTCTCTATCCTTGAGTTCATGGATCCCTGGGGGAGACACCAAAACACTCTGACAGAACGGTGGGAAGCTCCTAAGAGTGGGCAATGGGTTGGGGGAGACTGGGGAGGGCGGGCAATCCCGGGAGGTGGGGAAGTGGGGTGCGGGCGCCATGGGGCTGGCTCCCCAAAGTAGAATTTGCCAGGGAAGCAAGGCACTGACATCCATTTTTTTCTCTCTCCCACTGTCTGTCTCTGTCTCTCTTTGTCTCTCCTCCCCCCTTCCCGTCTGCTCGCTGCCTATGTGTACGTCTGTTTTCTCTGTCTTTTCCTGTTTATCCTCTCTCTCCATCTGTCTCTCTTTTTTTGTCTGTCTCGTTGTCTCTTCCTGTCTCTCGTTGCCTTCTCTCATTCTCATGTGGCTGATCTCTCTCCTCACCTTCCTGTCGTTCGCATTCTCCCTCGTCTCACCCTGCCTGCTCCGCCACCCCTCCACCTGTCACTGTTTTTATCTCGAGTTCTCCTTCTTTCTGCCTGTGGCTCTTTCTCTCTCCCTGTCTCCCGCTACCTCTCTTTCCCATCCCTGTCTGTTTCCGGTCCTCCCCCTCCCTGCAGAGGACGCAAGCGGCTCTGGACAGGGACAGCACTATGCAGATGACTGGATGGCTGGGGCAGCAGCTGTGGCCCCCCCGGCCCGGCCTCCTCGCCCTCCTCGAAGGGATGGTGCTGGGGGCAAAGGAGGAGGTGTCATTATCCGCCACAGCCAAGACAGGAGCAGGACTGGAGGGACGTCTGTCAGTTTTCACACCCAACCCCTCCTCATTCTCTTCCTCTCAGCCCTGGCCCTGCTTGGACCTCGATAACTGGGGAGGGGTGCCCTGGCATCAGAAGGGTTCGTGGCCCGTCCCCTCCTCCCCCCTCTGCTGGGTCTGGGGAGGAGTCGAAGGGGGCTGCAGAGAGGGCAGAGAAGGGACTTTTTGGGTGAATGGCTGGGGCCCCAAATCCAGAAGATTTCCATTGGTGGGTTGGGTTGGGCGTGGATGTTCACAGTATTTATTTTTTCATTTTGTATCTGGGGAGGAGGGGCTGGGGGTATTTATTTAGCAAGGTGTGGTCTCTCTAACCCGGGGGGGGCCCCTCTGGTCTGGTGGTGAGCCCCAACAGAAAAAGGGAGGACTTTTAGAGTTGCGGGGGGGGGGGGGTTGAAGGAAGTTGAAGGTAGGGATGGGTGGGGGCACCCGGTCTCAGAAACAGACAAAGCTGGGTGCTTGTGGGGTGCAGGGCAGGGGACTAGGATGTCAGGATCTATGGGTCTGGGTTCTATCGAGTTTTTTCAGTATCACTTTCTTAAACTAGAAAAAAGAAAGAAGGGGAAAAAAAGCATATCTCATGGCCACTGCCATCCACCACATCCTTCACAAGCTTCCCCATTTCATGTTTCAGTGTTCGACTCGATGTTTACTCTATAAATAAATGGCTAATTTATTGGACCCTATGTGTGACTTTCTGTACCTTTAGCCCAGAGCCTCTGTGACCAGCAGTTCATTTCTGCCTCCTTATCTTGGAACCTGTCCCCTGAGATTGAGTTTGGGCAAGCTGTCCACCCTCTGGGTCTGAGCACCTTCGTCTGCAAAACGGGGGAAATTGCGGGGAGGGGACTGCAAAACTCTTTTGGACCCGAGCCACCGTTAATATTACCACACCACTGACCCTGCCTTCAGGGTCGGGGCCCCAGTTCTCTGTGTCAGCCTCTGGCTACCTTGTCATGTCCTTGACAATGTCTGCTTTCAACTCTTGTCTGTTAGTCTCCTTTCTTCTTTCCTTCTTTCCTTTGGTCGCCTGAATGAGTCTTTTGTTCTGCAGAAAGCTGAAAGAAAAAGTATAATTGATTCCTAAGTGCCAAAGGAGGGTAGAAGTGGTGTCTTCCAATAGCAGGCTGGGTGCCCTGAAGGAGAGGGAAAGGTGCAGGGAGGGAGAGACCCAGATACGCGATCAAAGCCGAATCAGCTGCTGAGACTGGTGGGACAAAGGGAGGGAGGGGGAGGAGCCTGGGCGCTGAGAAAGTTTATGGGGAAAGTTGAGCCGAGCGAGGAACCGGGCGGTGGCTGGAGCAGGCGGGAGGGCCAGACCCCGATTTCCCTGCTGCTCCTCAGGTGGCCTGGTGAGTGGGCTTGCGAAGCCGAGGCCTCGGCCAGTGGAGGGACTCTAGAGTTTATGGGAGGAGACTTGGGGGGTTTCATAGAACCCCAGAGGGAGCCGACCCAGGGCTGGCCACAGACTGAGCAGTCACCAAAGCTGGAGGGAACTACGGGCTGGAATGGGGGGCAATGGGAGGGGACAGGGATGGATGGAAGGAATAGAAGAAATCTGGACACAGGAGGGAGTCCAGTGCGGGGCTGGATCCTGGAGGCTGGGCTGGGGGAGGAAATTGGGGGATGATGCCAGAGGGGGCGGGTCTCTAGGTGGCAAGTGTGGGCTCCCTGCCTGGGGTCGCTCTGGGCTCGTCCTGGAAGGGGGCCGTTGGGGCTTGGTGGAGGGGCTGCGGGTTGGAATTGAAGGGGCAGGTCTGGACTCCCAGGAGATTGGGAAGCTGGGGCCTGGGAAGGAATCCTGAAGCCCGGCGTTCGTTCGGGTTTTGTCTCTTTGTGTCGCAGAGTCTCTCTCCAGCCCCACCCTCTCAATCCCCTCTGGGTGCACTGCTGGGGTTGGAAAGTGGGAATGGGGGTCTGGGGGATCCGGGATTTGGGCTTCCTAAACAACCCTACACCCCCGCCCCCAGGCCCCCTCACACACTGGGCTCTGCCTGGCGCCGAGAGGGAAAGCATACCTGAGCTTAGATGAGCTGGTCAGACTCTTATTCTTTACAAAGTTGCTCCTGTGGTTTCACCTCCCTGGGTTCCTAAGCTGGTGCCCTGTGTGGCCCTCATTCCCTCCTTATGGCTTCTCCTCTCAGGCTCAGAATGGGGCTCTTCAGCCCGACTTGTCACAGAGGGCCAGAGGAGGTGGTCAGGGGCCTGGTGATGTCCGTTTCACTGGTATGAGCTGACTGGTCTGATCTTCCTCCCCTTCCCTTCCAAATCCCTGGGGCTCAGTGAGGAGCTGTCAGTGGGGGTTGGAGGGCTGCAGGCTGACAGCAGAGAAGCAGTCGTGGGGCACCTAGAAGATCTGGGTGTAGAGCGGGCTCCCCCCTCCGCTGCCCCCCTGCCCGGAATGAGGTCTCAGCCGCAGCAGCGGCAGGAGAGAAGGCTCTACCCGCTCCTTAGACTCTCCTCCTTCCCCCTCATTTCCCTTCTAGACGCTGACAGAGGCAAAAATCTGCTAACTCAGGGGGCAGACTCAACCGGGGCTGCGAGCAGACCTGGGGAATGAACCCCCGAACTCGAACCGGCGCCTTCCGCGGCTGCACGGCTGTCTCGAGCTGTCTCTGCCTCTGTGCCTGGCCCTTGCCCTGTCCCTCTCTAGCATCACCCTTCCCTGTGCCACATGGGCCCTCTGTCTCCTACCAGGACCATGCGCCTCTGGGGGCCTCGGAGCCTGGGGGTGGCTCTGGGAGTCTTCATGACCATCGGATTTGCCCTCCAGCTCTGGGGGGGTCCCTTCCAGAGGAGGTGAGTCCCCATCTTGTCCCAACACCCCACAGATGCCCCCCCCCACTTGCTCCTCCCCATCCCACCCGGGGCTGTGACTCTTGGGGACTCAGAGGACGCTCCACGACCTCATCCTTGCTCCTCAAGGCACCCATCCCCCTGCTGGTGAGGGACAGGACACTTCCCCTCCCATCTCTCCCCAGGCTACCTGGGCTGCAGCTCCGACAGTCCTGGGCCTCAACCCCGGGACCAGCTGTTCCATCCTGCCTGCCACGGCAGCGACTAGTGTTCCTGAAGACGCATAAATCCGGGAGCAGCTCCGTGCTGAGTCTACTTCACCGCTACGGGGACAGACACGGGCTGCGCTTCGCCCTCCCCGCCCGCTACCAGTTCGGCTACCCAAAGCTTTTCCAGGCCTCTCGGGTCAAAGGCTACCGCCCTCAGGGTGGAGGCACCCAGCCCCCCTTCCACATCCTCTGTCATCACATGAGGTTCAACCTGAAAGAGGTGAGGAGTGTCGAGGGGGCGGGCAGGACTGGCGAGAGGTGATGGGCTCATGCCTGTAGTCGAGACCACCAGGGGAGGAGACCCCAGGCCTGGAAGCTCCCCAGGCATCCCCTCACCCAAGAGTCGGGCATGGGGGCCACAAAGGTGAGTCCTGCTGCCCCCTCCTCAGCTGTCCCTCCCTCAGAATGTTCTGGCAGCTGAAGTTCTGCCCTCTCCCATCTAGAGTTTACTGCAGTCTCTCTCCTTGACCAATTTATTCTGCTGGCATCAGTGTCCCGCCAGCTCTGACCATACCCCAACAACCCTCCCTCCAGGTACCTGGCCCTTCCTGGCCCCTTCCACTGGCACTACTAGGGCCCTGCGCAGTCACTGCCTTCTGACTCCTCTGCATCTCACTCCCCTCACCACGTCTGCCAGATTTTTTTTTTTTTTTTTTTGAGTTACACGAGCCTCTCACTGTTGTGGCCTCTCCCATTGCGGAGCACAGGATCCGGACACGCAGGCTCAGCGGCCACGGCTCACGGGCCCAGCCGCTCTGCGGCACGTGGGAACTTCCCGGACCGGGGCGCGAACCCGCGTCCCCTGCATCGGCAGGCGGACACTCAACCACTGCGCCACCAGGGAAGCCCCGTCTGCCAGATTTTGAGGATCAGCTACATGTCAAGCCCCAGTCCCGTCCCGGCCCCACCCCCAAACCCCGGAGCCTCAGTTCTAAAGGGGAAGATGAGACACACACACACACACACACACACACACACACACACACACACACACACACACACACACACACACACACACACACACACCACACACCCCTACCTCCTGGAGGAAGAAAATCAACGGGCAAATGAACACATACGGGGAAAGAGCGAACTTTCACTGAATACTTCTTGGGTGCTGGGTCGTCGTCGTACCATCATCCGGCCAGGAAGGCATTACAAGTGTCTCCACTACACAGACGAGGAGGTTGAATCTCAGAGAGGCTAAGTGACAGGCCTCTGTTAACGGAAAGCCACAGAGCTAGCATTTGAACCCAGGCCCAGCTGCTCCAAAGTCAAAGTGCCTTCTTTGGGCTGTGTGTGTGTGTGTATGTGTGTTCGTATTCGGAACTGTGGGGAGACTGTTCATCAAAAGAGGTGGGGCTTTCTGGAGAGGTAGGTTTTATAGGAAAGGGTGGACATGACTTTGTAGTAAAGAAAATATCAGGTGTTCTTGGGGGCAAAACATCTTAAAGACATGGTGGCAGTGGTGTGTGTGCGTGTGTAGGTGGTAGAACTTCCGTGGTGGCTGCAAAGGCAGTCCTGTTGGAGCTGGAGCTGGAGAAAGCAGCTGAGCAGCATGAACGTGATCTAATGGGAAGTGAGGGGGCACGGCTGGGAGTGAGGCGGGGACAACAATCACTGAGGCAGTTTCCTCTGGAGTTTAGGAGGATCGTCACCACCCCTCACTACCTCCCAGGTTCCTCACACTCCACATCCTTCAAGGTAAGTGTTAACCCAGATTTATTGATGGAGGCTCTGAGAAGGCTCTGAGAAGTTCGATAACCTGCCCAAAGTCACACGGTTGGTAAATGGCTGAATTGGGATTTTACTCCAGGTCCATCTGATGCCACAGACCGTTCTCTGCACTGTTCCCCTATGCCTTCGAAGAGACATACAGCTCACAGGCTCGCCCTGCAGGCACGCCCACATCAGCAGAGCAGACTGGAAGACTTGACAGGGAGTCAGGTTCAACGACAAGAGGTCACGTTCAGAGGCAGAAACCCTTCCGGGAGCCCCAGAGCTGGGTTCTGGCATGGATCTGCCTGCAGGACCACGCTAGGGTGTGGCTCAGCCCAATTCCCACCTTCCTTCTCACCGAGAAGTGGGAGCACACATCCCAGGCCTCAGAGCAGCACACTACCGAGTGGCCACGGCTCCCCAGTGCCCATTCCAGGGGTGTCTCTTGCTCTTCAAGATGCCAAGGAGCCCCAGGAGTGCCCTGTCCTTCGGCCATCCTGGGCTTGGCCTGCCCACCTGACGCCTCTACCTGAGGCAGCATTAACGACAGCTCTGTCTCCTCCCTATATGCTGCCACTGATCCTCCTGAGGAGGCCTGAGGCCAGCTCCTATCTTGGAGTTGTGACAAAGAGTCCCAGGGTAGGCACTTAGGTTTTTGTTGGAGAAGTGAACACAAAGCTTGACTCCTAGAAGTGTTACTGACCAAGGCAGACAGAAAGGCCCAAGGAAGTTAATGTTCTCCAGGAGCTTTCCATGTTCCAGGTTCCTTCCTATCCTTATCCCATGTAACCTCCATAATCACTTGGGAAGGAAGGTATGATGGATCCCCGTTTTGCAGATAAGCAAACTGAGTCTCAGAGATGTTAAGTGCCTTACCCAAGATCTATGTAGCTGGTGAAGGAAGCTGGGGGTTCCCAGCAGAGCCGTCAGAAGGAGGTTGGAGGAGGCTGGGGTATCAGCCTGGGCACTGGGTTTGCTCTTAGTTTCGTCCTGGCCTAGTTCTCTCTATGTCTGTTTCCTCTTCTCTGCAGGTACTTCAGGTCATGCCTTCTGACAGCTTCTTCTTTTCCATTGTCCGAGACCCAGCGGCTCTGGCCCGCTCTGCCTTCTCCTACTATAAATCCACATCATCGGCTTTCCGCAAATCACCATCCTTGGCGGCCTTCCTGGACAATCCCCGAGCCTTCTACCATCCCGGGGCCCGTGGGGACCACTACGCACGCAACTTGCTGTGGTTTGACTTTGGCCTCCCCTTTCCCCCAGAGATGAGGACCAAGAGAGGGAGTCCTCGTCCCCCCAGAGATCCCAACCCGCCGCAGCTTCCTTCTGGTGGTGGCCCGCGAGCCCACGCCTCGGATCCCAGTGCTCTCTTCCATCCCGTTCCCACTGTCGCCGATGGTCACAGCCAGACATCCAGCTCTGCCTCTTTAGATTTGGGGTCTTCATCCTTCATCCAGTGGCACCTGGCCTGGCTGGACTCTGTCTTTGACCTGGTCTTGGTGGCCGAGTACTTTGACGAGTCATTGGTCCTGCTGGCAGATGCCCTGTGCTGGGGTCTAGATGATGTGGTGGGCTTCATGCACAATGCTCAGGCTGGAGGTGGGCAGGGCGGAAGTGCCGTCGGCGATGGTGGACTGACTGCTGAGGACAGGCAGCTGTCTGCACGGGCCCGAGCCTGGAACAACCTGGACTGGGCTCTCTACGTTCACTTCAACCGCAGCTTGTGGGCCCGGATAAAGCAATACGGCCAGAGCCGGCTGGACAGTGCTGTGGCGGAGCTCCGGGCTCGCCGAGAGGCCCTGGCTAAACACTGTCTGGTGGGGGGTGAGGCTTTAGACCCCAAGTACATCACTGACCGGCAGTTCCGCCCTTTCCAGTTTGGGTCAGGTAAGGTTTTGGGTTACGTGCTTCGGAGTGGCCTGAGCCTCCAAGACCGGGAGGAGTGTGAGCGCCTGGCCACCCCCGAGCTACAGTACAAGGACAAGCTAGATGCCAAGCAGTTCCCCCAAACAGTCTCTGTGCCCCTCAAGACTTCAAGGCTACCCTCCCCCTAGGCATCAGACCACTCAGTCTTAGGCTGAAAAGCAGCTGAGCCACAGGGGCACAGTGACGAGTGTGAGCCAGCCAGATGCCCTTTCTGCTTCCCCCAGAGACCACGTCTGCTCCCCAAAGGACCAGTGGAACTTTGCACGGATGTGGGCCCCACGTCCTCCAGCCTGTGCCAAGGAATCCTAGTCCTAGAAGCATCCTCCCCCTCCCTCGCATCTTGCCCCTTTCCCTTTCCAGCACCTCGCGCCCCCCCCCCCCCGCCCAAACAGCACTCTCAAAGCCCCCCGGAGGAGCAAACCATGGGGTACGGCAGAGATTGTTTGGGACACAAGGGACAGGAATAATGCGTCCACCTCTCTATGAAATATTTGCTACTGGGCTATACTCATTTCACTATGAAATGTTTGCTGAATGAATAAATAATTTGAAACTTTGACCTGCTCTATATAGGGCGGAAGGGAAAGGGATGGAGCATCTTCCTGGGAGAAACGGGGTTGGAGGGAGTTCTCTTCATAGTTCTTCTCTAAGAAGGGGTCTGTCTGCAGTCTCACCAAAACCCTTCGTGCCTAACCACAGGCACACGCCGCTCCCCTTGTCCAAAATCCGGTCGCCCACAAATTCCGGCGCCTCCGAGGCCACGCCCCTTCCCTTCCGCTTCCCGTGTCTCTCCAGTCATTCGGCCCAGCACCCCGGTTCCGGCCCCACGGGGTCTCGGTTCCGGGCTCGTTGCCCCGGTTCCCGGCCCCGGCTGGTCTGTCGGGCCGGTCCGGCCGCGCGCAGCACCGGTCGGGGCTCGGGGCTCCCCGGGCCCACGCCAGCGGCCTCCTCGCCCTCCGCCGGCCACGGCCCACCTCGTTACCCGGCCCGCGCCGCCCTCGCCGCCCATGGAGTCCCAGTGCGACTACTCGATGTACTTCCCGGCCGTGCCGCTGCCGCCACGCGCGGAGCTGGCTGGGGACCCGGGCCGGTACCGGGCGCTGCCCCGGCGCAATCACCTCTACCTGGGGGAGACCGTCCGCTTCCTTCTGGTGCTGCGCTGCCGGGGCGGCGTGGGGTCCGGCGCCGGAGGCGGCCCGGGCTTGGGCTCCCGAGTGGCCTGGGCAGAACTGGCGACCGCCCTGGCCGCCCTGGCCTCGGTCAGCGCCGGAGGGGCGCCCGTGGGCGGTGGCTCCGGCGACCAGGATCCCGAACCCCCGGGGGGCGGGGACCCTGGTGGTGGGGGGTTGTTTCGAGGCTGCAGCCCCCTCCTCACCCACGGCCCGGGCCCTGCTACCTCAGGGGGAGCGACCACGGTGAGGAGCTCGGGGCGACACGGCACAGGGCGGAGGGGCGGTCTGCTGGGCTCCAAAGACCGGAGGGGAGAGGGACGCTGGAGGGAAGCGGGAGGCCGATGACGGGTGAGGAGAGGGGAGGGCGAGAACCACGTACTGCAGATCTTAAAGGGAACGCTGGCGCTGCGGGCGGCCTTGACTCTTCTGACCTCTTCACCCTTTTCACAACCCAGCTGCCTGTGGAGGAACCAATTGTGTCCACAGATGAGGTCATCTTCCCACTCACCGTTTCGCTGGATAGACTGCCCCCAGGGACACCTAAGGCCAAGGTAAGGCTGGCACGGGGTGGAGCTGTTGTCCTAATTCAGACGCCCTTTCTGAGGCTGGCTAGGTCTCTCTCCTCTCGACTGCCGTCCTGTGTCCCCTGTGCTCAGATTGTAGTGACCGTGTGGAAGCGGGAGGTTGAGGCACCAGAGGTCAGAGATCAAGGCTACCTACGCTTGCTGCAGACCCGATCTCCTGGGGAGACCTTCCGGGGCGAGCAGAGCGCTTTCAAGGCCCAAGGTGGGGAGGAGAATGCAGAGAGGAAATGCTGGAGTCTGGAATGTGGGGGACAGTGGAGGGGTGACACTGGCAAGTGCCCAAGCTGGAGAGAAGAGCAAGATGAGAACTGTGGGTTGGAATGAGGCTCACCCAGCCCGTCATCTCTTGCCTCCGCCCTCTCCTGCAGTGAGCACCCTGCTGACTCTGCTGCCCCCTCCAGTTCTGAAATGCCGCCAGTTCACTGTGGCTGGAAAACACTTGACCGTGCTCAAGGGTGAGCAGATTGGCGGCGCAGGCTTTGGGTAGCAGCAAGGGCACTGACTGGGTGTCAGTTACTCTGGTGGGGATAGATCCATTTTAGGGGGGAAAAGGTGGGGTCCAAGGGGTCCAGATACTCTGAGCTGAGCTGGTTACCTCCGACAGTGCTGAACAGCTCCTCCCAGGAGGAAATTTCCATCTGGGATATCCGCATTCTCCCAAACTTCAATGCCAGTTATCTGCCTGTCATGCCCGATGGCTCTGTGCTGCTGGTGGACAATGTCTGGTGAGGTCCTGGGGAGGGGCAGGGCCGCACAGTGGTGGGGATGGGGGCAGGGCCGAGAGCTCTGGTGTGGAGAGATCCAGCTCTGGTCCCTTTCTTCTGAACTAGTCACCAATCTGGGGAAGTCTCCATGGGCTCCTTCTGCCGGCTCCCTGGTACCTCTGGCTGCTTCCCCTGCTTGCTTAGTGCTCTGGAGGAACACAACTTCCTGTTCCAGCTCAGAGGGGGTGAGCAGCCCCCTCCAGGGGCCAAGGAGGTGAGTATAAGGGACTGGTGTGTTCGGGAGAAAGGGTGAGACAATGCAGTGGGAGGAGGAGGCCAGGGGGTTGACTAAGGGGAGAGGGAACCTCTGATACATGTCATGTTTCCCTTTGTCCCTCTGGCAGGGCCTAGAAGTTCCCCTGATCGCTGTGGTTCAGTGGTCCACGCCGAAGCTGCCCTTTACCCAGAGCATCTATACCCACTACCGGTGAGTTTTTGGGACACCCCACCCTGGCCCCACCTGGGTACCATCCTGTTCGTCTTTGTTTCGAAACACACACATCCTACGTCCCTCTCTCTCTCACTGCTTCTAGGCTGCCCAGCATCCGCCTGGACCGCCCGTGCTTTGTGATGACTGCTTCTTGTGAGTCCCCTGTTCGGACCTACGAGCGTTTCACTGTCACCTATACGCTGCTCAACAATCTCCAAGACTTCCTTGCTGTGAGGCTCGTGTGGACGCCGGAGCACGCCCAGGCTGGTAGGTGGCTGCCAGGCCTAACCTTGTCCCGAAGGAGGGGAGGGGAAGGGAAGCAGTCACAGAGATGGGTGACTGCGGCCGGCTGCTTCGGCTCTGAACCGGGGTGGTCTCCATGGTGTCACAGTGGAGAGTTTGGAGAGGCCGCGGGGCAGAGTGATTTTAAGGGCCTTGACACTGGAGCTGGGCTCCCTGGTATGTTTGACTTGTACCTCTCCCACTTCTTAGCTGTGTGACCTTTGGTAGGTTACTTAACCTCTCTGAGCCTCAGATTTCTCATCTCGCAAACGGAGAAAATAATACCTCTTGGGGCTGTTACAGCGACTTAGTGAGTTAATATTATGTGAAGTGGTTAGAATAGGTCTTAACACACAGTAAGTATTAGCTATCGTCATTTATAAAATTCAGCAAACAATAGCATATACTCAGTTTACTCCACAGAGTGGCTCTGAGGATCAGACAAGACTGTGCTCATGAACGCTCTCTGCGAACTGAGGAACACCACACAGATGTGTTTCCCAGCCCCCGTTTCTGCCCCCCAGGAAAGCAGCTGTGTGAGGAGGAGCGCCGGGCCATGCAGGCAGCCCTGGACTCCATCGTCTGCCATACACCCCTCAACAACCTCGGCTTTTCCCGGAAGGGCAGCGCGCTCACCTTCAGTGTGGCCTTCCAGGCTCTGAGGACGGGGCTCTTCGAGGTGGGCTGGTGGGGGCCGGGCTGTGTGCTGGGTGAGGCAGAGCGTCAGGTGAAAGGAGTCAGGGCCGCTGGCTTCTGTGGCTGAAGCATAATGAGTGGCGCTACAAAGCCGCGCGGAGGGAAGGCGGACTTTAGATCCGACTTCGGCCTGTCAAGTGGGGAAGATGACCTGAAAGGAGGTCGGGGGCCTGGAAGCCGAGCTGGGTGGCTGATCCATGTCTCCCTACCCCAGCTGAGCCAGCACATGAAACTGAAGCTGCAGTTCACCGCCAGCGTGTCCCACCCTCCGCCCGAGGCCCGGCCTCTCTCTCGCAAGAGCAGCCCCAGCAGCCCTGCCGTCCGGGACTTGGTCGAGAGGCACCAGGCGAGCCTGGGCCGCTCTCAGTCCTTCTCCCACCAACAGCCCTCCCGCAGCCACCTCATGAGGTACGGAACCGCGGGAGGGGGGCCAGTGGACTTTGGTAGAGGCCGGAGTTGGAGAGGGAGCAGGAAGGGGCCCTGGGGCCAACCAGAGCTCATAGCCTCTGCCTTCCCCCAGGTCGGGCAGCGTGATGGAGCGCAGGGCCATCACGCCCCCCGTGGCCTCCCCTGTCGGCCGCCCCCTCTACCTGCCCCCGGACAAGGCTGTGCTCTCTCTGGACAAGATCGCCAAGCGCGAGTGCAAGGTCCTGGTGGTGGAGCCCGTCAAGTAGCACCGTCCAGCTCTCCTCCCTCTCACACTCCCGGAAATCAACAGCCCCTGGAGCGGTGCTCCCTCCAGGCTGTGCCTCCCCTGGGATGCCTCCCAGAGGGTGAGGAGGCCCTGCAGGGCAGCCTGTCTGTGTCTGCTGAAGAGGGACGAGGGAAGAAGCTGTGAAACGGACAGGGGTGGCTGGGGCGTGAAAGCAACAGTATTTCCCGGACCTCCTGGGGGGGCTGGCCCCACCCCTCGGCCAAGGCAAGGGCTCCAGGAGCTCCCTTGCCCCCTGCCTTGCACCCTGGTTCTAAGTTTACAAAGTGTTTTCCTCGTTCCTTTAAGTTGTCTTCCCAGCCTCTGACATTCCCTCCCTCCCTCCCACCCGCAGGGCTGAGATCAGAGGGTGGTGATGGTAAAGGGACCCGACAATGACATGACCCTCCTGTCTCAGGTCAGGGGAGAGAGCTCGGTGGCCTCCCCTCGCCCTCATGTTTACGTTTGCAGTCTGAAGCACTTTATGTGGGGTTTTTTGGTTTTTGGGGGGTTTTTTTTGGTTTGTCTGTTCCTGTAACTTATTCTCCAACTACTGCTTCCAACTGAAAGAAGACTATTAAATGCCTGTTCAGGAGGGAGAAGAATGACTGTTCTTTGTGTGTTGGTGGCAGGAGCAGAGACCCAGGGGGCTCAGCAAGATTCCCTTCAGCATGTACACCAAACAGCTCCCCTCAGCTCCCTTCCCACCCATTGTTTTTTCTTCTGAGTCCAAGTTTTAGATGTCTAGAGGTGGCCTTGCTCCACTCCTCTGGGCTGAGGCCCTAGAAGCTGGAAGACACATGGGGTGTGACCCTCCTCCCCCAATACACACGACAAATCCCTGGGCCTGGGAAACATCAGACTCACGTTTATTAGGAGGGAAGATGAGGAGAGGGAGGCCCCCTCGCCCTCACTCTCCTTAACATCGTACAGACTCCCCAAGCCTCTGCCCTTCCCGGTAGGGGTGGGGAAGTGGGTGAGCAGACAGCCTTAGTTCTAACGGCAGTCAAGAGAGAGGCGGGGAGAGGTCTGCGTCTTCCTCGTCACAGAGGCTCCCGGCCCCATCCACCTCTGCCCCTCGGCCTCTGGCAGGCTCACACGTCAAGGGGCTCCCGGCCTCGGTTCGGCCTCTTCACCACAAACACCCTCTGTCCCGACACGGTCACCAGCAGCGTGTGTTCTCCAAAGACCACTGGAGGGGAGACACACCTTCCCCCGCCCCGGGAGAGGGAAGGCAGCAGAGAGTTAGTGGGGTGCGAAGGCCTCCCTGGGGGTCACACATAAACTGGCTGGGCTCCAAAGCCAAAGAAATTGGACAGTTCCAAGCTCAGAGATGTGAAGATGGGAGGGCTCCACATTAAATCCCCTTCCTTCTCTTGCTTTCTCATAATTCTGGTGCAGGGGTGAATACCAAGGGGAACAGCGTGGCCAGAACCAGGGAACCCGGGGAGGTGGTGGGCGGCTGGTAGGAGACAGGTGCTCTTCCCTGAGCAGAGAAGCCTCGGGGAGCAGCACCCCCCCCAACACCGTCACCAGGGCCAGGGGCTCACCCGACAGGCGCTTGAAGGGCACGTTCATGCTGTGGTGCAGCCGGAAACCGCAGGCCGTGCTGACCAGCTCAGAGATGGCGCTGGCTGCCTGCTCGTCATTCTCTAGATCCCCAGATGACTGCACGCAGACAGAGGAGGGACATGGCAGGAATTAGGGGACAGAACGGGGAGAAAATTCCAAGGACACTTTGGCTCTAGCACTTGTAACCACTTTCCAATACCCCAAAGTAACCCCCGGTTTTGGAAAGACCCACCTAAAAACTGCCCTGTGATGTTGTTGCCTCTGTTGATGCCATCCTATTGGTCATCCTTAAAATTACCGGGCTTCCTCCTGGGAAGCAGTGACTCTCATCCATTTCTTTCCTGACGCTGTTTTCCTTAATCCCTGACTCTTGATTTCTCTCCCTGTTCCCACTTAATTTGATAGAACCACATTCTCAAACACCAGTGCCCACCCACCACAGACTTGTTCCAGGCGCCGTCTTTTCCTCAGTCTTCCCGTTTGTTGCCCTGTCTGCAGAATCTGAAACATAAACATCCCCTTTGTCCCTGAACCCCTTCCTACTACCTAGCGCTTGGGTAATGATGTCACAGCCACCTAGGCTTCCTCTTTTCTCGTGATGCTCTCAACTTCCTCTTCCTACCTCCTCAATATGGGCCTCCCACTGAGTCAAATTCAGCACTCTTTGCTCTCTTGGACATTCTGTACCTCAGTTACCTCATCTGTAAATTGGGGACAACAATACCTATCTTATGGGCTTGTTGTGAGGGTTACGAGAGCATATTAGCAGATGCTTAGAATAACTCCTAGCATTATAGTTCAAACTCATGTGTTTAAAGTTGAGCCACCAAAATTCCCCTTACCTCTCCCCCTCCCCAATCAACTTCCTTTCTGAAGTCCCTGTTTGTTAGGGCACCATCATTCTAGGCTTGAGTTCAAAGTCTTACAGCATGGAAAAGTTATCTCCTCTATTACTTATCTCTAGTCATTACGAAGACGTATTGATTCTTCCTTTAAAAATCTCTTCTCTGGGCTTCCCTGGTGGCACAGTGGTTGAGAATCTGCCTGCCAGTGCAGGGGACACGGGTTCGAGCCCTGGTTTGGGAAGATCCCACATGCCGCGGAGCTACTAGGCCCGTGAGCCACAACTACTGAGCCTGCGCGTCCGGAGCCTGTGCTCCGCGACAAGAGAGGCCGCGATAGTGAGAGGCCCGCGCACCGCGATGAAGAGTAGTCCCCGCTCACTGCAACTGGAGAAAGCCCTTGCACAGAAACGAAGACCCAACACACCCAAAAATAAATTTTAAAAAATTAAAAAAAAAAATCTCTTCTCTCCTTGCTCCTTCTCATTGCCACCAGCTGTTTCATACCTAGATTTCAGCAACAGCATCCCTGCTTCTGAATCCCACCCCTTCCGGCTCATCTTTACACCTAATAGAACAATTCCACTCAATCACTTCATCAGCTCATGTTTCTGTTCAAAAACCCTTCAAAGCTCCTATTACCCCCCAAGATTAATCCACAGGTGTTAACCCAGCCTTGAAAGTCCTCCACAATCAGATCTTTCCTTACCATATCCTCTTCTTCCCCCAAACATTTCCAAATCTTTTCAACATAAACCCACCAGCAATTCAGACAGGCTGATGTCACACTCCTGCAAATATGTCCACCTCCCAGCCCTGAATATGCTCTTTCTTTTCTGCCTGTTCACAACCATCCATCTTTTAAGGCCAGCTGAATTCTTGCCTCTTCCAAGAAAGTTTCCTTGCCAAAACACAAGTTATAACACGAAGGGCTGAATCCTTCACTCTCTGGACTCCTTCAGTTATCTTTACCACGTGCAATACTTTGAACTTTTAACCTTAAGCCTTGTCTCTCTAGCTAGATGGAAAACTTCTAGAGAGCTGACACTATATTGTACTGCAGAACAAAATACCAAGTCTCTTCAATAAATACCAAATGAAGACATACTCAAGAATAACTCAGGTAATGTCAGTTATCAACAAACCTGTAACTAGTCTGACTTTGGTAAAGTCAGTAAACCTCTTTTACCTCAAAACAGTTACGGGACTAAGATTCCAGAGCTAGATTAATTGATTTAATTCCTGAATTTAATTCCTATATGCCAGGCATGATACCAGGTAAAGGTCAAGAACAGAGACAAATCAGGCTAAACTGGGCAACGTTAGAAGGCATCATTGGAGGAGCCCCCCCTCCCTTTTCCAGAACGCACCGCCAGCACTGCGCCTTCACTCAGCACCAGGTAGCCGAGCTGGTCTGGGATTCGCTCCAGCCCCTGGGTCAGTGCAGAAGTCTAGTGGGTAAAGATGCAATCCGTGAGCAGCAGGCTAGGAGGACAGCCCTTGGCAAACCCGAGTCTCTCTCTTGACAATGGCCCCCCAGGCCTCTCTCCCCAGCCAGGGCCCTTCCAGACCCTCTTCCCTCTACATGGCCTTCAACACTGATCTTCCTGAGCCTCCGTCAGTCCTTACTCTCTGCCCCTGGGCTCCACCGGCCTTCCACACCCCACCTTGGCTACCCCACGGACAACTCCCCTCAGCCCGGTCTCCAATTCCACCTGTGGCCCGCCGCTCCCCCTCAGATTACTCCCCAGCCTCTATACACCCTCCCACCGACCCCTGCTCAACCCCCTACGTCGCCACCCCTCCATCTCCATTCCCTCTCGGTCCCGGGACGGATAGGAGGTGAGGGCGGAGTGCAGGCTCAGGACTGGGCGACCAAACAGATGGGGGGGCAGGGACACTGAACCCCCGGCGCGTAGTCCCGCGCATGCGTCCTCACTCACCATCGCAGCCTTAGGTGCTGGGGGGCGCTCACTGCCAGACGTAGCTTCCGGCTCTAGTCCCAGGTGACGTGATTCCACCCGGCGGTCTCCTCTTCCTGCCTTGCACCGCCCGACTTGAGTCCCGCCCCCAGAATGCGGATTGGAGAGTGGCTACGTCATCAGACTTACTCTGCCAGTGTGGAGCGCCGCTTCCCGGAGACGCACGCGGATTGGCCGCAGACCCTCTTTAACATTCATCTCCTCTTCCCTCAGCCCCAAAGCGCCGAGATGGGGGGGCATGTCGGCGGAGGGGCGGGCCTGGTGGGGCGGGGCCGGAGGGAGGAGGTTGGGCTAAGGGTTTGCGCCTGCAAACCCACACAGGCGGCCCGGGTTCCACCTAGGGCTAGACCGCCCGCAGTGGGACAGTGAGAGTAAAAAAACGTGAAATGCAGATGAAGAGCTATTCAAATGTTACTTTTTTTTTTTAATTTTTTTTTTATTTTTAACATCTTTTGAGTATAACTGTTTTACAATAGTGTGTTAGTTTCTCCTTTACAACAAAGTGAATCAGTTATACATATACATATGTTCCCATATCTCTTCCCTCTTGCGTCACCCTCCCTCCCACCCTCCCTATCCCACCCCTCTAGGTGGTCACAAAGCACAGAGGTGAACTCCCTGTGCTATGCGGCAGCTTCCCACTAGCTATCTAATTTACTTTTGGTAGTGTGTATATGTCCCTGCCACTCTCTCACATCGTCACAGCTTACCCTTCCCCCTCCCCATATCCTCAAGTCCATGCTCTAGTAGGTCTGTGTTTTATTCCAGTCCTACCACTAATCTCTTCATGACATTTTTTTCCTTAGATTCCATATATATGTGTTAGCATACGGTATTTGTTTTTCTCCTTCTGACTTACTTCACTCTGTATGACAGACTCCAAGTCCATCCACCTCACTACAAATAACTCAGTTTCATTTCTTTTTATGGCTGAGTAATATTCCATTGTATATATGTGCCACATCTTCTTTATCCATTCATCTGTTGATGGACACTTAGGTTGCTTCCATGTCCTGGCTATCGTAAATAGAGCTGCAATGAACATTTTGGTACATGACTCTTTTTGAATTATGGTTTTCTCAGGGTACAGTATGGAGGTTCCTTAAAAAACTACAAATAGAACTACCATATGACCCCGCAATCCCACTACTAGGCATATACCCTCAAATGTTACTCTTGTGCCTACTCCGGGCAGCTCTCTAAGACAGGAATTTGTTCCCGAAGTGGTTTTTTGTCCTGGGATTCTGTAAGAAACGGTGTGATGGTGCATTGATCCCTCGCTAGCCAAGGCAGCTGCAATACTGAATATTCTCTGCCAGGAATAATTAGAAAATGACCTTGGAGTCATTTTTAAATATATGAGTGTCATAGAAATTTTTTGTTTTAATTTAAATAGTTTTCAGGCCTGCTGCAATATTAATGTGCGTGAGGGAAAATGATAAGAAGTAATAAAACAGTAAATACTTGATGAGGATGTGGAGAAATTGGAGCCCTCATACAATGCTGGCAAGAATGTAAAATGGTGCAGTTGCTGTGGGAAACAAATTGGCAAGGTTCCTCTTAAAGTTAAATATGGAGTTACTATATTTATAAATGAAAATTAAATGTAGGAAAGTTAAATATGACCTAAAAATTCCACTCCTAAATACATAAGAGGATTGAAAACATACATTCACACCAAACTTGTACACAAATGCTTATAACAGCATTATTGATAATAGCCCCGAAATGGAAACAACCTAAATATCCATAAACTGAAGACTGGATAAATGAAACGTGGCATGTCCATACAGTGGAATATTATCCAGCCATAAAAAGGAATCAAGTACTGATCTATGCTACAACATGGATAAACCTTGAAAACATTATGCTAAGTGAAAGAAATCAGACACACAAGGCCACATATTGTCTGGTTGGATTTATGTGAGATGTCTACACTGGGCAAACCCAAAGAGACAAAGCAGATTAGTGGTTGCCAGGAGCTGAGTGGAGGGGGAAATGGGGAGTGACTCTAATGGGTGTGAAGATTCTTTTTGGGTGATGAAAATGTTCTGGAATTATAGAGTGATGATGGTTGCACAACCTTGTGAATGTAATGAAAACCACTGAATTGTAAAGCTTGAAAGGGTGAATTTTACATATTTCAACAACATAAAACAAAGTGTTGTTGCTTGAGGAGAAAACGAATTAGAGAAGATGGGTGTCTTTTTTAAAGATGAGGTATGATTATAAAATAAAATTTAAATTGCAGGAGGACGTAGAGAAAGTTCTGTGGGGATGCTTGATTTGCAAAGCCTTCCCTCGCCTTAGAAATTGATGAAAGTTTGTGGTATCATTTTTTTTTTTTTTTCACATACTGGTTCTGAGCATTTTCATCTGTACACTGGCCTAACCCACTCATTAACCACCCTGTAATAGTATCCCCAGATACTATACAGATGAGGAAGTGGAAACAAGAGAGACTGAGCCTTGCTTGTGGCACACAGCTGCCAAGTGGCAGAGCCAGATTCCAGTCTAAGTCTGCTGATGCTGAGGCGGATGCTTTTTCCATTGCTCCATTGGCCAACTACTTTTTTTTTTTTTTTAAGCTACATTTAATTTTACCTCAGAAATTCCCTGTTCTCATTTTACTTAACACAGAGGAAACTTTTACAGGACATTGCTCATCAGCCATCGTTAGAATTGTTTCATTTTCACAAACAGCTTGCATCATACTACTCATTTAGGGAGCAAAGTGTTTCATTCTTTCATTCAACCGGTGTTCTTGAGCACATTCTATGTACCAGACACTCTTCTTGGAATTGAAGATACAGCAGTGAATAAAAAGAAGACATCTTTTTTTTTTATTGTTTTCAAGTTGTGAGGAAGAGGGTGAGTCAGATAAGAAATAAGAATATTAAGTGGTGAGAAGCTCTATGAAGAAAAATGAAGCAAAGTTTCCACTCACAAGACCCAGACCTAGTGAATTCTGTAAAACAGACCTTATTAAAATAATTCCTTTCTTTCCTTAGCTCCCCACAGTTCAGTTACTTTTCTACAATCACCTCTTTTTGTTCTATCTGGTATAAAAGCACATAGATCTGGCCATTTCTTTGGGTCTTCATTTTCTTGTGAGGGCTCCCACGTCACGTAAAACTTGTACTAAGTAAGTCTGTATGCTTTTCTCCTGCTACTCTGTCTTATGTCCATTTGCAGACCCAGCTGAAAACCCTAAGAGGGTAGAGGTAAAAAAAAAATGCCTCCCCTACACTGTGAAGGTACTTCTAAGGTAGGATGAGTTATTTCATTTTGAACAAAGCACATTAGCCTCCATAATGTGGATGGACTTCATCCAACCGGTTGAAGATCTTAAGGGAAAAGACTGAGGTCTCCGGAAAAGAAGGAATTCTCATCAAGACTTTAATAACATAGAAACCCTCCTGAGTTCCAGCCTGTTGCCCTGTGGATTTCACACTCAAACTGCAATATCAGCTCTTGCCTGAATCTCCAGTCTGCTGACCTACCCTACAGATTCGAGACTTGCCAGTCCCCACATTTTGTGAGCTAATTCCTTAAAATAAATATTCTCTCTCTCCCTCCACCCCCCCTTCGCCTTATTCTCTGGAGAACCCTGACTAATACAGCGGTTAACTTATGGCTGGTTTCTGCGGGTTTGGCATCTTTGCTGCCTCGGTTAGCATTCTTTTTCTTTCTGATTCTGATTTTTTGGGGGATGGTTGTTGTTTGCTTTGAAACTAGACGTCCCTGCCTCTTATTTTCCTAGTACCAATTCTTACCCTATTGAAGAGCCATCAACAAACTTCCCAACCCCAAGTCTGCCTTTCTTGATTCTCTTAACCTTGACTCACCCCTTCAACCAGCACTTTTCAAAGACTACAGTGCAATTAAATTTTTAAAAATTAATTTTTAAAAAGACTATAGGGTAAGAGTCAGAGTCATGTGCTTTGACCCCAGAACAGCTCAGCTTGTAAGTGAGCGAGGCAGGCAAACAAAGCGTCACAGTGATGTGTGTAAGTGCTTCACTAGAGATGAGCCCCTTAGGTTCCATGGGACAAGGTGTGTGCACTGGGAGGGGTCGAGTTGGGGGTAAATTTTAAAATGTGTGGTTTCCAATCAGGAGGCTCTGCTAGGCTGAGAGACGGGGTGTTGGGATCATTTGGCAACAGCTTAGACAGAAAGGAGGAGGCCAGCTCTGCCACTGGGATGGACGAAAACATGTTATTTCACGCCTCACAATTTGTTCCCTCCTTTTCAAAAGAAGGAAGGGCAAAGAGCAAAGTAAGAGACCACGAGGCCAAAACAAAAAGTCTCTAAAAGCCAGAAGGAAATCCTGGGAGCAGCTGGAATAATACAGAAGAAAATTATTCAATTTTTAGGTTAGCAACGTGCTAGGTACTGAGATAGACACTGGAATATCAAGGCGGACCAGGTCCTCATCTTCAAGGAGCTCATTGTCTAAAACAAGCTCAGTGAGCCCTCACCAGCGTATTCTTTGTTTTTTCTTTCTTTTCATTTTATGTGTATTTACATACTCGAAAAATTAAATTGTGGCTATTACAAATGCTATGTGTCATCCAGTTTGTGCTGTTTATTTTATTTTATTTTATTTTTTTGTGGTATGCGGGCCTCTCACTGTTGTGGCCTCTCCCGTTGCAGAGCAAAGGCTCCGGACGCGCAGGCTTAGCGGCCGTGGCTCACGGGCCCAGCCGCTCCGCGGCACGTGGGATCTTCCCGGACCGGGGCACGGACCCGCGTTCCCTGCATCGGCAGGCGGACTCTCAACCACTGCGCCACCAGGGAAGCCTGTGCTGTTTATAATCATCAGTTTTCTCCCATGTCAGTGTCACATTTCCCAGTCTCTAAGGCTACTTAGCATTCCAGGATTCAGGTATCACAACTGATCTAATCGTCACTAGTGTCCATTATCTTCATCAGAATATTCTTAATATTCTTCCTCCGGGTGTACAGATACTTGCACAGTGAACTCCCTCAGGGTCTCCGTCCAGTTTTCACCTTATCCGAGGAGCTGATCCTGTCCCCGTGATAGAAAACAGCACACCCACCACCACCCTGACCTTCTACATCCTCTCACCCGACTTTGTTATTAAACTTTATTCAAAAGCAGAAACGAACACACCATTGTAAAGCAATTATACTCCAATAAAGATGTTAACAAAACCTTTATTCAAGCATAATATACATACAGGAAAAGTTCACATATCATAAAGGTACAGCACAGTACCTTTTCACAAACTGAAAGCACATGCACAAGCATCCAGATCAAAAAACAGCATTACAGCTCCCGAAGCACCCTTCTTGTCCAGTCTCAACCTTTCTCCCATGGAGAAAGGGACTTCTAACAGCATTGAGTAGTTTTGCCTGTTTCTGTACTTGACATAAATGGAATCACACAGAATGCACTCTTGTGTGATTGACTCCTCTCGTTTAGCAACAAGGTTGTGTGATTGATTCATGTTGCCATGTGGAGGTTTCGTTCGTTCATTCTCATTGCTCTATAGCGTTTCATTGTGTGCATGTGACACAATTTATTTATCCATCCAACCACTAATGGGCATTTGGGTAGTTTCCAATTGTGAGGTATTAGGACTAAAGCTTCCATGAAGGAGCCAGTTCATGTCTTTTGGTGAATATACGTACACATTTCTGTTGGGTAAATACCTTGGGGTGAAATTGCTGGGTCACAAGACCTACTTTATTTTTCTAAGATTTTTTAAATTATTGAATCTTTTATGTATTAATAACAGTGTGTATGTATGCACACACACACAGAATGAGAGAGAGAGAGATACTTAGATCTTAAGAAATAGAATATTACTGCCATAGACCATTCAGGTGGCTATAAAAGAATAGACTGGGTGGTTTATAAACAACAAATATTTATTTCTCACAGTTCTGGAGGCTGGGAAGTCCAAGAGCAAGGCGCTAGAAGATTTGGTGTCTGGAGAATGCCCACTTCCTGTTTCACAGATGACATCTGTCCTGTGTTCTCACATGGTGGAAGGTGTGAGAGGTCTCTGGGGTCTATTTTCTTTTCTTTTTTAATAGATCTTTATTGGAGTATAATTGCTTCACAATACTGTATTAGTTTCTGTTGTACAACAAAGTGTATCAGCCATATGCATACATATATCCCCATATCCCCTCCCTCTTGAGCCTCCCTCCCACCCTCCCTATCCCACCCCTCTGGGTGGTCACAAAGCACCGAGCTGATCTCCCTGTGCTATGCTGCTGCTTCCCACTAGCTATCTATTTTACATCTGGTAGTGTATATATGTCCATGCTACTCTCACTTTGCCCCAGCTTCCCCCTCCCCACCGTGTCCTCAGGACCATTCTCTATGTGTATGTCTTTATCCCTGCCCTGCCACTAGGTTCATCAGTACCTTTTTTTTTCCTTTTTATTCTGTATATATGCATTAGCATACAGTATTGGTTTTTCTCTTTCTGACTTACTTCACTCTGTATGACTCCAGTTCCATCCACCTCACTACAAATAACTCAATTTTGTTTCTTTTTATGGCTGAGTAATATTCCATTGTATATATGTGCCACATCTTCTTTATCCATTCATCTGTCAGTGGATACTTAGGTTGCTTCCATGTCCTGGCTATTGTAAATAGTGCTGCAATGAACACTGTGGTACATGACTCTTTTTGAACTATGGTTTCCTCAGGGTATATGCCCAGTAGTGGGATTGCTGGGTAGTATGGTAGTTCTATTTTTAGTTTTTTAAAGGAAACTCCATACTGTTCTCCATAGCAGTTGTATCAATTTACATTCCCATCAACAGTGCGAGAGCGTTCCCTTATCACCACACCCTTTCCAGTATTTATTGTTTCTAGATTTTTTGATAATGGCCATTCTGACCGGTGTGAGGTGACACCTCATTGTAGTTTTGATTTGCATTTCTCTAATAATTAGTGATGTTGAGCAGCTTTTCATGTGCCTCTTGGCTATCTGTATGTCTTCTTTGGTGAAATGTCTATTTAGGTCTTCCACCCATTTTTTTTTTAACATCTTTATTGGAGTACAACTGTTTTACAATAGTGTGTTAGTTTCTCCTTTACAACAAAGTGAATCAGTTATACATATACATATGTTCCCATATCTCTTCCCTCTTGCGTCACCCTCCCTCTTCCACCCATTTTTTAATTGGACTGTTTGTTTTTTTGATTTTGAGCTCCATGAGCTGTTTGTATATTTTGGAGATTAATCCTTTGTCCATTGTTTCATTTGCAAATATTTTCTCCCATTCTGAGGGTTGTCTTTTCATCTTGTTTACGGTTTCCTTTGCTGTGCAAAACCTTTAAAATTTAATTAGGTCCCATTTGTTTATGTTTGTTTTTATTCTCATTACTCTAGGAGGTGGGTCAAAAAAGATCTTCCTGTGGTTTATGTCAAAGAGTGTTTTTCCTATGTTTTCCTCTAAGAGTTTTATAGTGTTTGGTCTTACATTTATGTCTTTAATCCATTTGGAGTTTATTTTTGTGTATGGTGTTAAGGAGTGTTCTAATTTCATTCTTTTACATGTAGCTGTCCCATTTTCCCAGCACCACTTACTGAAGAGGCTGTCTTTTCTCCATTGTGTGTTCTTGCCTCCTTTGTCACAAATTACGTGACCATATGTGCGTGGGTTTACCTCTGGGCTTTCTATCCTGTACCACTGATCTATATTTGTTTTTGTGCCAGTTCCATACTGTCTTGATTACTGTAGCTTTGTAGTATAGCTTAAGTCGGGGAGCCAGATTCCTCCAGCTCCATTTTTCTTTCTCAAGATTGCTTTGGCTATTTGGGGTCTTTTGTGTTTCTATATGAATTGTAAAAATTTTTATTCTAATTCTGTGAAGAATGCCATTGGTAGTTTGATAGGAATTGCATTGAATCTGTAGATTTCTTTGGGTAGTATAGTCATTTTCACAATATTGATTCTTGCAATCCAAGAACATGGTATATTTCTCCATCTGTTTATGTCATCTTTGATTTCTTTCATCAGTGTTTTATTTCTGAGTACAAGTCTTTCACTCAGGTCTATTTTCAAGGGTGTTCAAGCCATTCATGAGGGGTCCACCCTCATGACCTAAGCACTTTCCAAAGTCCCCACCTCCAAATACCGTCAAACTAGGATTACTATGAATTTGGCAGGTTGGGGATGCGGAGAGACACAAACATTCAGTCTATGGCAACAATCAACTCTTTGAAAGCCTTTGTGTGTCTCTCTATCCCATCCCCCTCTCTACCCCAGAAGTAATTATTTCAAATTTTGTTTGTCACTCCCTTGATCTTCTTTATCATTTTGAGATAGATTTCTAAGTAATACATAGCTTTGTTTTTCATGTTTCTGCCAAAGAAGTGGTAAAACCTACATGCTTCTATACCAGGTTGAGCAAAGAGGTGACCGTGGAAAAGTAACTAAACTGTGGAAAGACAGGAATTATTTTAATAAGGTCCGTTTTACAGAATTTTCCAAGTCTTAACTTCCCATCCTTGATGATAAGAATGTTACGTTCCTTCTGGTAGGAGGTGGACACATCTTCCATATGAAGGTCTTATCTCCTGCTTTCAGGAAGAAAAAGGGGAGAGTCAGAGCATCCCTCTTGCACCTACTGGTAAAAACGCCTTTAGCACGAAGTAATTTTTATGTCAAAGAGGCATATTTGGGGGCAATATATTCTGGTTTCCTTCAACAGCAACATCTAGACTGGTGTTTGACCAGACAACTGGGCACACAACCTAGCCAAATTGGCACATAAAATGAACCATCACAGCCACAAAACCCCAAGAGGGCGGGTGCCCATTTGCTGTGATAGTTTTCACGGCAGCATTCATACCTGGGCCTGTAAAAGGGTTCTTGGACGCCACTGCTAGGTGTGTGTGTTGCGGGGCGGTCCCCACACTAACAAGGAATTCTTGGGGGCACCAGCTGGGAGTCTGAGAATTCAACAAAACTCCACTCAATTCTGACACTGTCTACCCAGAGATACCATCAGATTACACAGTTTAAGGGCTCAGTCTACAAGACTGCCACCTCCCCCATTTCAGAGACCAGTCGAAGCCCAGGCTAACACCTGTGTTTCTGGTCAACTGGCTCTAGATTGGAGGTTTCAACAACCCCCTCATCGGGTTTGATTAATTTGCTGGAGTGGCTCACAAAAACGCTGAGAAAGTTTTGCTTGCTAGGTCACTGGTTTATCATAAAAGGATGGAACTCAGGAACAGCCAGATGGAAGAGAGGCACAGGGCAAGGTATGGGGAAAGGGCAGTGGAGCTTCCCTCCTCTCTCTGAGTGCACAATTCTTCCTGAATCTCCAACCCAGAAGTTCTCCAAATCCCATCCTTTTAAGTTTTTATGGAGACTTGCTTACAGTCATGATTGATTAAATCATTGACCATTGGTGTAGGCGGTGGGGATGGTGAGACTGAAAGTTCCAACCCCCTAATCCCTTGGTTGGCTCCAATGACAACCAGTCCAGAACCTCACAGTCACCTCATCAACATAACGAAAGACACCTTTGTTGCTCTCCTCACTTAGGAAACTCTAAGGGTTTTAGGGGCTCTGTGCCAGAAATGGGACAAAGACCAAATATATATTTCTTATCATAAATCACAGTATCACAGGCTGCACTCCTGGGTAATCCTTCCCACTTTCCCTTTTTTTTTTTACCCCTACCCCTACTCAGGAGTATTATGGGATAACTGAGCAAAGGGGAAGGAATGTGCTTTGTAAGAACATATCTTGGAGGAAGCTTGGGGTAGGAGGCATTTGGGGTCTGGGACCTAGCAGCCTGCAAGTGCCATGTAATGTTGCAGAGTCCACTTCCTTGGTTCTCTGTGGCCAAGAGGGGACCAAGACCACCTGACCTATGCAGGCTCTCTTAAAGCCCAAGCCACCTCCATTTCTCAAATTTAGTAGTACGTGAAAACCAAAGAGAAGCAAAAGCGGGGTTCCAAAATTGTGGCACGATTGAAATAGATACATTTAACAAATGAATGCTTTTAACAGGGAGACATTACTGTCAGAGAAGGTTTTGTTGCTGTCGTTTGTTGGTGGTGGTAAAGTTCAAATATACAGGCAGTAATGATGCACAAAGTTTAACGTGCAATGTCTAGTAAAATCTTACTAATTTATACGTGGACATGGCATGCATGAATTAAATGTATGAAAAGAAGAAGATGATGATAAATGCTATTGGGGAAAAAAAAAAGCCAAAGTAGATCAGGGCAAATGGGACCCAGAGTGTGCTGCAGTATTAAAGAGGGTAGTCATGGTGGGTCTCTCTGAGGAGACACTGAGAAGAGTCGAGGGAAGACTGGAAGGAGGTGAGGAGGTAAGCCTGGAGGAAACCTGGGAGAGTTTCCGCGGCAGAGGTAACATAATGCCAAGGCTCGGTGTGTGCACGGATGTGTGTGCCTGATGTACTGGAGAATGGGCAGAGAGGCCAGTGTGGCTGGAACTTTCTGTGCTCAGGGAGGTAATGGGCCTGATCTCACAGGGGCATATGTAGGAATTTGATTTTCTTCCTCTGAATTAGTGGTTGTCAACTTTTTAAAAATTATCATGCCCCTTAGGAAACTTTCTGGACAATTTTATTTTCCTAAATGGCTAACCTTTCAGAAAATCTTAATACCACAGATATAACATATATTTGGTTATGTACTGTGGCTCTTTGGAGGGCCACTAACCATTGTACAATAATATCCAAGATTCTTTTCACTCCCTGACCCCCGCCCCAAACCACTTGTATCCCCTTGGAGATGATACTGCTCCTGTTGAGAATATATGTTCTGAGGGAGATTTTAGAGTTGGTCCTGCCTGTCACAATTGGGGGACATCCTGGGGTGGTGGGTGATGGCCCTGAATCACTCTCAGAGGCTGCTCAGGACCCTGGCAGCAGCGAAGGAAACTTTACTTTCTCACAACCCATAATTCAGACCCACGTTTTTTTTCATGCATGAAAAAGAATTTGAACGTGGACATGAATTTACCTCTTGCCTCTTTGGTGGGAAAACCCCTCCCACAAATGCCATGCCCGTTGCTCTCATTTTTTGTTTCCCTGTGCTTTATTTCACTTCCCCCCATGACCAAGTGAGTAACTGTGATCCTCGGTGGGGGACCCGTTTCACCTCCTCCCCTTCACACCCACCACGTGGGCACCAGTGCACTTGCACAGAATTCCTAATGCTATTGATCATGCTTTCCTGGCCCCAAATGCACCGAGAGCCCAGAGTGGTGAAGGGAAGTAGGGAAAGGAGAGGGAGTAGGGTAGAGAGGAGGGAGGAAAACAAAGGAAGAGAGAAGTAAAGGGTGAGTAGGTCAGGGTTGGGAAGTGTTTGGGATGAGAAGATGCTAATCATTCCCACACAGCTGGTACCCTGCAACCCCCTCTCGCCTGACGGGGAGACCTCTCAGTGATCCTGTAAGCCCTCTCCCGAGACCACAACGAAAACAAAGCTAGGAAACTCTGAATTCGGTTGTAAGTCTGAACTCGCTAGTCAGGTTTAAAAAAATACTTCATGATCTGGCTGTAATCTTCCATTCTGGCCGCATCTTCTGCCTCTGCCTTCCTGGGATTATCCGCTTTTCTCTCTCTGCAGGTGGCACTTCTGTCTGGGATGCTCCTCCCTCCCTCCTCTGCCTATCTGTGAACTATTTCATTCTTTAAAGCCCTCTTCAAACCACCGCTTCCTCTGGGAAGACTCTCCTGTACCCAGAATTAATTGCAGGGTCCTCTGTGCTATTCTAGAAATTACAGCCTCATACTGCAGCTACTAGTCTGTAGGCTGGGTTCCCACTTTAGCGTTGAGCTCTTCAAAGCATTCCAGTAGCGTGCCTGACCCAGCCGTTGATTTACGTTTGCAGAAGGAATAAACAAAAAGAGGTGGGTAGTTACAACAACCCCTCACATCATACACAAAAATAAACTCAAAATGGCTTAAAGACTTAAATATAAGACAGGACGCCATAAAACTCGTAGAAGAGAATGTTCACAAAACATTCTCTGACATAAATAGCAGCAATACTTTTTGGATCTGTCGCCTCGAGTAATGGAAATAAAAGCAAAAGTAAACAAATGGGACCTAATTAAACTTACATGCTTTTGCACGGCAAAGGAAACCATAAACAAAATGAAAAGCCAACCTATAGAATGCGAGAAAATATTTGCAAACAACGTGACTGACAAGGGCTTAATTTTCAAACAGCACATATGGCTCAATATCAAAAAAACCCCCAAACAACCTGATTAAAAAATGGGCAGAACTGAAGAGACATTTTCAGAGAGGAAATGCAGATGGCCAACAGGCATATGAAACAATGCTAAACATCACTAATCATCAGGGAAATGCAAATCAAAACCGCAGTGAGATACCAACTCACACCTGTCAGGATGGCTATCATCAAAAGGAACACAAATAACAAATACTGACGAGGATGTAGAGAAAAGGGAACCCTCGTACACTGTTGGTAGGAATGTAAATTGGTGCAGCCACTGTGAAGAACAGTCTGGAGGTTCCTTAAAAAAATAAAAATAGAACTACTGTATGATCCAGCAATCCCACTCCTGGGCATATATCTGGAGAAAACCATAGTTTGAAAATATACACGCACCCTAATGTTCATAGCTGCACTATTTACAGTAGCCAAGACATGGAAGTAACCTAAATGTCCATCGACAGATGAATGGATGAAGAAGATGTGATACATATATACAATGAAATATTACTCAGCCATAAAAAAAGTATGAAATAATGCCATTTGCAGCAATGTGGATGGACCTAGAGATTCTCATACTAAGTGAAGTAAGTCAGACAGAGACAAATATCATGCACTATCGCTTATATGTGGATTCTAAAAAAATGATACAAATGAACTTATCTACAGAAATAGAGTCACAGATGTAGAAAACAAACCTATGGTTACCAGGAGGGAAAGCGGGGGAGGGGTAAATTGGGAGATTGGGATTGACATATACACACTACTATATATAAAATAGATAACTAATAAGGACCTACTGTATAGCACATTAATAAAAATTAATAATTTTATTAATAAATTAATAAAAATTAATTTATTTTTTAGTTATTTATTTTTGGCTGTGTTGGGTCTTTGTTGCTGCGTGTGGGCTTTCTCTAGTTGCGGCGAGCGGGGGCTACTCTTCATTGTGGTGCGCAGGCTTCTCATTGTGGTGCCTTCTCTTGTGGTGGAGCACGGGCTCCAGGTGTGTGGGCTTCAGTAGTTGTGGCACACAGGCTCAGTAGTTGTGGCACATGGGCTTAGGTGCTCCACAGCATGTGGGATCTTCCCGGACCAGGGCTCGAACCAGTGTCCCCTGCATTGGCAGGTGGATTCTTAACCACTGCGCCACCATGGAAGCCCCACTATTGTTATTTTGATGTAGTTTATTTCTCATATTAAAATGTATTTTTAAACATGGAGAAAAAAAAAGAAAAGATACATACACCCCAACATTCATAGCAGCACTATTCACAATAGCCAAGACGTGGAAGCAACCTAAGTGTCCATCAACAGATGAACGGATAAAGATATACATACATTTATGTATGTATATATACATACATAAATGCAATACTACTCAGCCATAAAAAAAATGAAATAATGCCATTTGCAGCAACATGGATGGACCTAGAGATTATCATACTAAGTGAAGTAAGTCAGAGAAAGACAAATATTATATGACACCACTCATATGTGGAATCAAAAAAATAGTACAAATGAACTTATTTACAAAACAGAAACAGACTCACAGACATAGAAAACAAACTATGGTTACCAAAGAGGAAGGGGGCGGGGAGGGCTAAATTGGGAGTATGGGATTAACAGAGGCACACTACCATATATAAAATAAACAACAAGGATTTACTGCATAGCACAGGGAACTATATTCAATATCTTGTAGTAAACTATAATGGAAAAGAATTGAAAAAAAAGAATATACATATATACATATGTATGTGTAACTGAATCACTTTGCTCTATACTGGAAACTAACACAATATTGTAAATCAACTATACTTCAATTTTTATAAATAAATAAATAAGAAAAGAGATTGGTGAGGAGGGAGAAAGAGGAAAGGAGAAAGGAGAAAGAGCAGAAACTAACTAGTAATCAAAGGAGGCAGGAAGTAGAAGAATAAGAGGAGGAGAAAAAGAACAAAGAATCATGCCTCATTCAGAATTTGTAATGTGCATTTTATGTCTTCAGAGCTTTTGCAGGTTATATTTACCAACTCAACCACTGTGTAATGTAAATAAGGTAGATATGATTAATTTCATTACAGAAGAAACAAGTTAAGCAAGTTATGCAAGATATGCAGTAAGTAGCTAGATATTAACAGTGGGTATGACCTGAATCCAGGATTTTTGAGGGGAGTGGTGGAGGTGTATTATGTATTTCTTTGCAGAGAAAAGGAAAAAAAAGATTGTGAAAGGAGAAGACCACCCCCACCCATCCACCTCTCCCCTAAAGAAGAAGAAGTAAAATATTCAGGAATTAGGAAGGGATGGGGTGGGTTTCATTTCTGTTTTTCTCTTAAGTCAATAGTCACATTTAGCTCCTCAACTATACAACTCTAGAGGATGGATTTGAGGTTATTTGTTTTGGAGAAATGAAGGCAGAGGAGGTAAGGGGGAAAGGAAACAGTTGAGTCTTGGGGTTAAGGAAAATAGTGACATCTAATTCTTTTGTCATTAGGACTAGACGCAGCTTAGGACAGGGCAGACGGGAGCCCAAAAGGTGCAAAAATGGGAAAGAAAAGAAAGCATGATGGGTTTTGTGTAGGGTCCCTAGATGAAACTGCATCCCTAGGGCAAAGAGATGGAGGAGGTTTGTTGATGAAGGCAGTTAACGTTTTAAAAACTATTTTAAAAACCAAACAATACAGAAGAATTGTAGCAACATTAGGAAACATGCATAAGCAAAAAGGTGAAAATAAAAGTTACCCACAATCAGGGCTTCCTTGGTGGCACAGTGGTTAAGAATCTGCCTGCCAATTCAGGGGACACTGGTTCGAGCCCTGGTCCGGGAAGATCCCACATGCCGTGCAGCAACTAAGCCCGTGCACTACAATTACTGAGCCTGTGCTCTAGAGCCTGTGAGCCACAACGACTGTGCCTTAATGCCACAACTACTGAAGCCCGTGTGCCTAGAGCCCATGCTCTGCAACAAGAGAAGCCACCAAAATGAGAAGCCCGCGCACCGCAACGAACAGTAGCCCCAGCTCGCCGCAACTAGAGAAAGCCCACGTGCAGCAACAAAGACACAACACAACCAAAAAAAAAAAAAAAATACTAACGGAAAAGAGAAAACTATCACAGGACTTGTGACTTATCTCCCATTTAGAAAAGAAAAACAGACATAATATCTATAGCGATTATTTTAAATACAAGTATATCCCAAGCAGCCAGAATCAAGTACAAGTCTTGAAGGTATCTGAAGAGTAGGAAGGTAACATAGAAAAGCCAGCCAGTTGTTCAGTGATCATGATCTCTGTGAACTCAACTGTAAAGTTGGCATCAGACTAATTGTAGCACTTGCTTATCATGCTTTTGAGAAAAGTCCAGTTAATTTATCCCTCTCCCCCTTTCCCCTTTAGTAACCATAATTTGTTTTCTATGCCTGTGAGTCTATTTCTGTTTTGTAAATAAGTTCATTTGTTTGTTTTCGGTATGAGGGCCTCTCACTGTTGTGGCCTCTCCCGTTGCGGAGCACAGGCTCCAGACGCACAGGCTCAGCGGCCACGGCTCACAGGCCCAGCCGCTCCGCGGCATGTAGGATCTTCCTGGACCAGGGCGTGAACCCACGTCCCCTGCATTGGTCAACCACTGCACCACCAGGGAAGCCCCATTTGTATTTTTTTTGATTCCATATATAAGTGATATCATACAGTATTTGTCTTTCTCTGACACTTCACTTAGTATGATAATCTCTGGGTCCACCCATGTTACTGCAAATGGCATCATATCATTCTTTTTTATGGCTGAGTAATATTCCATTACGTATATATATCACATCTTCTTTATCCATTCGTCTGTGGATGGACACTCATGATGGCTGCTTTAAAAATCCTCATCAGATAATTCCAACATCTGAGTAATAATCTTGGTGTTGGCACTGGGTGATTGCCTTTTCTCACTCAAGTTGTGATTGTCCTGGTTCTTGGTATGATGAGTGATTTTCTCTTGTATACTGGACAATTTAGGTATTATATTGTGAGACCCCAGGTCTATTTAGCAGGCAGTCACCCTGTTTAGGTGTAGCATGTAGGTCCAGGTGATGGGGGGGGGGGGATGTTCAGCTCCCCTTGGGCCCTGCTGATGCCACCCTGGTGTCAGTGGAGCACCAATTCCCATGGCCTTGTTGCCTCCAGATGAAGGGGGAAGTTCAGGTCCACACTTTGCACTAATGACATTAGGGTGGGGGAGTGCAGTGCCAACCAGCATTTCTTCACTCCATTTTTTCCTGCTGTTTTGCTGCCAGGTGGGAACAGAAGCTCAGATCTCTCCTGGAGTCAATTTTATTTTGATTAGTGTATATCTTACTTTGAATTCTTTATACCCTACAAATAACCCAGTAGATATCTTGCAAATGGAAATATTCTTTAAGAATATTCAGCAGATGGAATAAATAGTGGAGTGAATACCACTTTAGAGCAAATCAGCTGAAGATTTATTTCAGAATCCAGGTTCTCTTCCTCATCGCTGCAGTATTCTTTAGAATTCTCTTTACTCTGCTACAGTTAATAATTCTTTATGTTAACTTTCCCTGTTCCAATTAATGTGTGATCTCTTTCTCCCGATTGGACACAGACTGATACACTAGTAGTTCCTAATGAATCCCTTTTTTGACATTTCTCTTTTTTGCAGTAATAAAAATAGCCCTGGAATTTCAGTGGCTGTTTGACACAAAAGTTTATTTTGAACTCACCTGAAGTCCAGCCAGGTTCTGGGAGCAGCCTTCCACACTGCTGTCCTCCAAGCTGCTACTCGAGAACCCAGGTCCCTTTCATTCTATGTCTCCACTGCCCCCTAGGGCCTCCCCAGAGGTCACTACTTGTCCTCTGCACCCAGCCCACTGATGAGCTGAGAGAGAGAGAGAGACAGAGACAGAGAGAGAGAGAACAAAGGATTGCATGAGATGTTGGACGTCCAGGCGTGGAAATGGTATGCATCTTCACTGCCCAAGTTCCAACGACCACAACCTATTCACGGTCCAAACAGGGAATTTGGGAAACACTGTCTTCAGGAAAAGAAAATGCAACTAGCTAGCCCCCGCTTCCCACCTTTCTAATGTATTTACATTAATTTTAGACATAGTAACCTGCGTCTAATATATTTTATAATTATATATTTTTATAATTGTATATTTTTCTCTTCATAGTCAAAACTAATACTGTGATTTAGTTTCTTGTACAGTGATTCGTATTTCCTTGTCTCTCTTTCCTTCCTTTTCTTTCTTTCTTTCTTTTCTTTTCTTTCTTTCTCTTTCTCTCTCTCTCTCTCTTTTTCTTTTCTTTCTTTCTACTTTTCATCCATAAATATTTATTAAGCACCTGTGATGTCCAGGCAGTGTTCTAGGTTCTAGGAAAATAGCAGTGACCAACAAGAAAAAAAGATTCCTGTTTCGTGGTGCATAAAAACTCTGGTGAAAAGACTCAGAAACAAGTAAGAAAATAAATATACATACGACTCCGAAGAATGAAAAATTTTGTGAGAAAACGTAATGTGAAAGTTCCAGATGATGAGGAGGAGGAAGATGCTTCTGAGGCATTTCATTTGGGCTGAGTCCAGAACGATAAGGAGCCAGCTCTGTGATGATCATCTCTGTCTCATGCAACCCTCTGCCTCTTTTTCAACGACACCTCTGCAGCTGAACATGCGTGGATAAAAAGTGCAACCACACTGAATCGTCTCACTTTAAAACCTCAAGGCGGGGGCTCCCCTGGTGGCGCGGTGGTTGAGAGTCCGCCTGCCGATGCAGGGGACGCGGGTTCGTGCCCCGGTCCGGGAGGATCCCACGTGCCGCGGAGCGGCTGGGCCCGTGAGCCGTGGCCGCTGCGCCTGCGCGTCCGGAGCCTGTGCTCTGCAACGGGAGAGGCCACGACAGTGAGAGGCCCACATACCGCAAAAAAACAAAAAACTTCTCAGGCCCCACCCCAGACCTACTGAATCAGAAATCCTGGGGATGGAGTTCAGTCTGTGTTTCAACAAGCCCTCCAGACGACTCATGCACACTGAAGTTTGAGAGCCACTGCACTCATCCCACCGTACTTCTCTCTCCTGAAACATTCCTCATCCTCACACTCAGCTGATGACTTAACCTATTTTCTTGGACAAAACGAAGCAAAAACTTTCCATGCTCCCATCTACAACTGGTCCTTCCACTTCAGCTCTAAACCTCATCCCCTCTTGCCTATTCCAGAACATCACTCGACCAGTTTTCCCCTCTCCCTCCTAAATCATCTTGCTTCTCAATAGCCTTATTTCCATCACATTCCCATCAGCATACAGACATGTTACTTTTTACTTTATTTTCACATGCTTAAGTATTTTCAAGTGAATTACAGACATCATGATGTTCCACCCCCAAATGTTTCAGTATAAACCTTTAAAAAAAAAACAGAATATCTTTAAACACAACCAAAAGTAGATTCTTTGCATCTAATACCCAGTTCATAATCAAATTTGCTCAATTGTCCTTCAAGGGTTTATACAATTGTTTTTTCAAAGCCAAATCCATTCCAGGATCTGGTGTTTTGTCCCTTGATTTTTAAAAAAATGCAGGCCAGTCCTTTCTTTTCTTGACCCTGATGTATGGAAAAGCCAGGGCCATTTGTCCTGTCAAATGTTCCACCTTTGGATATTTCTGATTGCTTCCTTATGGTGGCATTTAGTTTGTCCTCTAGTTCTTGTATTTCCCATAAACTGGAATTTAGAGTTAAAGGCTTGATAGATTTAACTTAAGCATTTGCATAAGTGATGTTAAATTCTGTTCGCAGTACATCGGAGGATGCAAAGTATCTGATTGTTTACCATTAGTGATGATAAGAGTGACCCCTGGGTAAGAGGAAAATCGCCTGATCCCTCCACAGTAATGCTTTCCTCTTGGGGCCAGAAAGGAACCTAGTATTATTCTGGCATTGGAAAAATTCCAGAAATCTTCATTCCCATTCTCCTAATTATTTTAACACAAATTATAATTATTGCATGTATATATATATATATACATATATACACTATATATGTATATATGTATATATATTGAGTGCACATAATTTAAAATTTTATTATAAAATATAACAAAACGTAGAGCAAATGCATAAAACAATTTAACAAATTGTTATAAAATGCTCACCCATATAACGTCCATCCAAAATTAGAATGAGAACATGACCCTCAGTCCAGAAGCCCTCTGGTACCGTGTCTCTCCACAGTTATAACTCCCTCTCTCTCTCCCATTATTCTAGGTGTACCCATGATTCTAACTTTCATAGTATTTATGCCCTCATTTTTCTTTATCCTTTTGCCAACTTATTAGGCATTCCTAAACAATCCATGTGAGTTTTGCCTGATTTTCAGCTTCATATAAATGAAAACATACTCTATGAATTCCACTGTGTCTGGCTTCTCTATTCAGTATTCTATATTTAAGTATTCATTAAGATTCATTAAGATTCATCCAAATTGTCTCATGTAATTGTAGCTCATCCATTTCTACTGTCATATGGTCTTTCGTTGTATGATTGTATCACACTATATTTTTACATTCTACTGTGGATAAGACTGCTATAAAAATTGCTACCATAGGGGGAATTCCCTGGCAGTCTAGAGGTTAGGACTCCGCTTCCACTGCAGGGGGCACGGGTTCGATCCCTGGTTGGGGAACTAAGATCCAGTGAAGTACAGATGGTTTACAATGCTGTGTTAATTTCTGCTGTCCAGCAAAGTGACTCAGTTATACATATATATATATATACATTCTTTTTCATATTCTTTTCCATTATGGTTTATCACAGGATACTAAATATAGTCCCCTGTGCTATATGGTAGGATCTTGTTGTTTATCTATCCTATATATAACAGGTTTGCATGTAACTTTTGAGTCCATATGAGCGTGTGTTTCTGTAGGGTGTCATCTGGCAGTGGTTTTGCTGATCAGAGAGTAGGTGTGTCTTTGACTTACTGGATTCTGCCAATTTTTAAAAAGTGGTTTTACCTGTTTACTCTTTTACCAGCAGTTTCTTGTTGTTCCACATTCTTGCTAGCATTTGATTTCATTTTTAAATATTTGGCAAAAATTATGGGTGTGTATTAGTGGCTCATGCGGTTTTAATTTGAATTTCTCTGATTATTTACAAGAGAACACTAATTTTTTAAGCCTTGGATATTTGGAACCTGATTGGCCCGGCACTGCTGGCTGAGTTCATCCTTTCTCCATAGCTCTGCTGTGCATCTTTGTCATAAATCAGGTGTCCATATGTCCATCTGCCTGGGGGCTCTCTATTCTGTTTAGTGAATTTGTCTCTACCAGCACCAGTACCACCCAGTCTTCATTACTCTCATTTTGTAATAATTCTGGATTTCTGGTGGACAAGACCTACATTTTTTAGGTCCTTGACCCATGTTAACTCCACTTTTCTTTAAAGGGGCTTTGGCAGTTTTTGATCTTTTGTGCTTCCATATGAATCTTTTAATCAATCCGTGGAATTACAAAAAAAGAAATTCCTTTTGGGATTTTAATTGTGATTATATTGAATTTGTAGTTCATTTTGGTTTCAAATTAGATACTATGAACATGATATAATGTTCCATTAATAATATTTTTTGTTATTGATTTCTAATGTAATCACCTTGTGACCAGAGAACACATTTCATATAATTTAAATCTTTTGAGATTTGATGAGACTCACTTTTTGGCCCAGTATACAATCAATTTTGTAAATGTTCCACGTGTATATTTTGCAACTGATAGCTTTATTGTCTAAATAGAATGGTTTTCATAATTCAAAGAGTCATGTACCAAAATGTTCATTGCAGCTCTATCTACGATAGCCAGGACATGGAAGCAACCTAAGTGTCCATCAACAGATGAATGGATAAAGAAGATGTGGCACATATATACAATGGAATATTACTCAGCCATAAAAAGAAATGAAACTGAGTTATTTGTAATGAGGTGGATAGACCTGGAGTCTGTCATACAGAGTGAAGTAAGTCAGAAGGAGAAAAACAAATACCGTATGCTAACACATATATATGGAATCTAAAAAAAAAAAACAATGGTTCTGAAGAACCTAGGGACAGGACAGGAATAAAGATGCAGACCTACTAGAGAATGGACTTGAGGATACGGGGAGGGGGAAGGGTAACCTGGGACAAAGTGAGAGAGTGGCATGGACATATATACACTACCATATGTAAAACAGATAGCTAGTGGGAAACTGATAGCTAGCCGAATAGCACAGGGAGATCAGCTCAGTGCTTTGTGACCACCTAGAGGGGTGGGATAAGGAGGGTGGGAGGGAGGGAGATGCAAGAGGGAAGAGATATAGGGATATATGTATACGTGGAGCTGATTCACTTTGTTATAAAGCAGAAACTAACACACCATTGTAAAGTAATTATACTCCAAAAAAATATGTTAAATAAATAAATAAATAAATAAAATAGAGTTCGCATGTGAACCGCCCCCACCAAAAGTGGCTGGTGAAAAAGCCACATTTCCCAGACTATTTTGCAACTAGGGATTGCCATGTGACATACTTCAAGCCAATGACATTTCTGAGTTGGGCTTCAGGAAAGTTCTTTAACAGGCAGAGAGACTTGGCTGGTGAATGTCTTTTGCCCTTTTCTCTTTCTTTTCCTGACCCCCTAAGATGCAGCTCTGGTGCTGGGAGGGAGCAGACATCTTGTGACCATAGGAAACAGAGCAAATGCTAAGTCTGGTTGAAAGGAAAGATACAGGCAGCCAGGGTTCCTACCGGGATCACAGGTCTGCTGTGCCCCCGCCCCCAGGGCTGCCTTCTTCCAGACTTATCCTTATGTGAGACACACAATTTTTCTCTAATTTGTTTAAGCTCCTGGGTTTTGTTTATTTGTTTCTGTACTTCAGAGCTGAATCCATGTCACACTTCACACGATTGTGGATCTTTCAGCTTATTCTAATTCAAACCATTTTTCTTTCACATGATTGAAATCTGTATTATTACATGCATACCAAAAAAAAATTGGCACAAAAGAGCCAACATCAGGGCATCACTTGTAAAATCACTGACATTTAAAAATAAAGAAAGAATCCTTTGGGCATTTAAGAAACACAGGTTTAAGTCACCTATAAGAGAAAATTTTAGATTGACTTAGATTAATAAACAACAACATTGAACACTAGAAGATAGTGGAACAATGCTTGCAAAGTCCACAAACTATTAAAAAACAAAACAAAAACGCCCAAGAATTTTACACTCACATCTTCAAGGAATTCATGGAAAAGACTCTGACAAGTACATGTTTCTGGTAACTGACTGTACTGCTGAAGTGAATGAATAAGCATTTTCAGAACTCTAATGGAAAACTGATGAACTCATAAAAGTGCTAACAAAAGATCAAGATGAAAAAAAAAATTAATTCCATGGGACTGAGTTAACTGATGAGGATGATTTTTGTGACTTTCTGTTTGAATTTTTTAAAAAAATCCCACAAGGACTCAGAGGCAAAAAATATACAAATCAATTTTCACTGCAAAGTAAAGGAGCTGTTACAGTGGAGGATGACTGGACTGAATGTCAATATTATGACACAGTATGAGTGTGTTTCGTGTTTGGTAATTGCAATCATTGTTGCTTTTGTTGTGGCCATCCATTTACAATGCTTGGTGTCAGTCTATTTATCTCTTGTAAAAATAAAATACAGTGTGTGTGTGTGAAAAAAAAATTGTTGAATTCCACCCATGAACTACGCTGAACATTTTCCTGGACTCCCCTGGTCCAGGCATTATGCTATTTGTATTCATTAAAACTGAATATGGTTTTCTTCATATTTACCACCAGTGTGACTTCCATAGCTGAGGCTTACTCTGCTATCAGCAGGATTCCTTGTCTCCTTTGGAAGTTTTCAAAGTGAAAATCCAAGAACACAAATGAATTCTGGCAGCCAGAAGTCCTTAATTTAGTGTGTGGGTTCCAGTGAGATGAGAGGAACTGTATTTTAGGATAAAACAATTAGATAACCCTGAATTAAACTTGTGGTGTACTCATCACATTCTTTTCTTGGATTCCTGTGCAGTGTAACTGTACTTGATGTGATCCAATTATGTCTTAAGTTCCTGATTGCCAAAGCTAATTGAATAATAAAAGGGTAATGTGCCAGTCATATTTACAAAAGTTGTATAGAGCCAATTGACCTTGGAAAGGGCATCTTACCTCTAATTGTGCATTATGGGCCATGTGGCCCCTACAAATCATAAAGAATAATCACTAAAATGCTAAAACTCAATTATGAGTTCAACAAAAGGTAGGGACTCTCCATTACATTTTATTAATATTGAAGGAGGATGAAGAGCATGAATGGGCACAGACTATAGCATCTTTTTTTTCTGGTCTGTTGTGTGGTTCCAATCTCAGGACACTTACTGTGATCACAAATGCCTATAATCCCTTGCACATCTGAACAATTTCATTAAAGAGAAAGGTGTCCTGAAAAAAAAAAAAAAGAATTTTACACTCAGCTAAAGTATTACACAGCTGTGAAGGCAAAAGACTAACATTTCAAATACGTGATAACCCAGGAAATACAGCTGACTTTCTAAAAGAACAACAAAAGTCAAACTTCAGTCAAATAAGAGACTACTGATATGATTCAGCAATTCTACTCCTGGGTATTTATCTGAAGGAAAGGAAAACACTAACTCAAAAAGATGTCACCTCCATGTTCATGCAGTACTATTTACAACAGCCAAGCTATGGAAACAACCTAAGTGTCCATCAATGGATGAATAAAGAAAATGTGGTGTATATACATAATGGAATATTATTAATCCATAAAACAGAAGGAAATCTTGCTATTTGCAACAACCTGGATGGACTTTGACAGCATTATGCTAAGTGAAATAAGTCAGACAGAGGAAGACAAGTATCGTATGGTCTCACATATATGCGAAACCCCACTCTCCATCCTTATGCGAGAGAGTTCTTTTCCCTTAATAAGGTACAACCTGTCACAGTCACACCCACACCTTCACACCTTGGGTCTTAAATGATGCCTGTGTCACCTTCAGGTTCTTCCAGATTTCTTTTATAAGAACGAAGGACACTTTAAAAAATTTACTCACAGTTTTTGCCTTTCAACTCAAAAGACAAAAATGCATATATTTTTTTGAAACTTGTAAAGCAAAGTTCCCAATTCTCAACTGCTCAGACATAGAGTCCTGTGGACTTCCATTCTTCTGGCTTTTCTCTGGCTTCTATTAATTTATTCAAAAATACTGACTGAGAACCTACTATGTGCCAGGCTCTGTGCAATGTGCAGGGGATGCCACAGAGAGCAAGAGCAAGCAGTCTCTGTTCTCATGTATAGTCGGGACAGAGGATTCAATCAAATAAACATACCCTCCCAGACTTCAGACAACACTGCAAAGCTACAGTATTCAAAACAGACATATGGATCAATGGAACAGACTAGCGAGCACAGAAATAAACCCACACACCTGCAGTCAATTAATCTTCAACAAAGGAGGCAAGAATACATAATGGAGAAAAGACAGTCTCTTCAGCAAGTGGTGTGTGTTGGGGAAGCTGGACAGCCGCATGGAAATCAATGAAGTTAGAACACACCCTCACACCATACACAAAAATAAACTCAAAATGGCCTAAAGACTTAAATGATACCATGCAAACTTACATGATGCCATAAAACTCCTAGAAGAGAACATAGGCAAAACATTCTCTGATATAAATCGTGGTAATGTTTTCTTAGGTCAGTCTCCCAAGGCAATAGAAATAAAAGCAAAAATAAACAAATGAGACCTAATCAAACTTAGAAGCTTTTGCTTTTTTGCACAGCAAAGGAAACCATAAACAGAATGAAAAGACAACTTACAGAATGGAAGAAAATATTTGTAAACAATGCAACTGACAAGGGCTTAATTTCCGAAATATACAAACAGCTCATATAACTCAATAACAAAAAACCTCAAACAACCCAATCAAAAAATGGGCAGAAGACATAAACAGACATTTCTCCAAAGAAGACATACAGATGGCTAAGAAGCAAATGAAAAGATACTCAGCATCATTAATTATTAGAGAAATGCAAATCAAAACTACAATGAGGTATCACCTCACACTGGTCAGAATGACCATCATCACAAAGTCTACAATAATAAATGCCGAAGAGGGTGTGGAGGAAAGGGAACCCTCCTACACTGTTGGTGGGAATGTAAATTGGTGTAGCCACTGTGGAAAACAGTATGGAGGTTCCTCAAAGAACAAAAAATAGAGTTACCATACGATCAGCAATCCCACCCCTGCGCATATATCCGGAGAAAACTATAATTCGAAAAGATACATGCACCCCAATGTTCACAGCAGCACTATTTACAATAGTCAAGACACGGAAGCAATGTAGATGTCCATCAACAGGGGACTTCCCTGGTGGTCCAGTGGTAAAGAATCCACCTTCCAATGCAGGGGACAAGGGTTTGATCCCTGGTGGAGGAACTAAGATCCCACATGCCGTGGGGCAACTAAGCCAGGGCGCCACAACTATTGAGCTCGCGCGCCTCAACAAGAGAGCCCACGTGCTGCAAACTACAGAGTCCATGCTCTCTGGAGCCCGCGAGCCACAACTAGAGAAAGAACACCCGCATGCCACAAGTAGAGAGAAGCCCGCAGGCCACAATGAAGACCCGACGCAGCCAAAAAAAAAAAAAAGTCAAGAAAGTAAATAAATTTTTTTAAAAAAGAGTCCTCTTCACCTTTTAAAATAATAAATAAATAAATAAAATGTCCATTGACAGATGAATGGATAAAGAAGATGTGGTGTGTATATACAATGGAATATTACTCAGCTCCAGGAGGCTGATTCCTTTGGACCACGTCACCCAGGTGCCTTTGCCCTCTGGTTTCCTATTGGGACCTGCCAATGGGAGACACCTGCTGATCAAGGGGAGGAGATCCCCTCCTTGCTGAATCACCTTGGGCTGCTGTTTTCCTCCACCAAAGGCCTTCCCCCTACAACTAGGGCTACTTATTCCGGTTTCTGGTAATTGTTCCCTCTCTTTGCTCCTTCAAGCATATTGGCAACGAGGACTCCACTCTTGCTAGCCCAAGATGCTCCACCTCCCTTGTCGGCATCCCATAATCCTCCCCGTTCCCTTAGAAATGGTTCCTTTATTAAACTCTCCTCCATTCCCTCAATTTGAGAATGTCATCTGTCTCCTGCGCTGACTGATACAAATAGAAACTAATCTCCCAGAATTTACTAAAGTTACTTAATTATTTAGTTTAAAAAGAGAAACGGCCTGATTGCACGGGCCCACTTTGTACCAAAGAAATAAGAGAAACATGTAGATGCATTATAATGAAAGATAAGAACATCAAAGACAAAGAAAATTCTAAGAACTTTCCAAGTAAGAGCAAGTCGTGTACAAAGGAACAAGATTCAGATGATTGTTATTACAACAGTGACAATGAAGTAAAGTGCTGTAGAAAAGAACCTTGAACCGGGCGCCCAGAGCCAGGAGCCGGCCGCGGGGTCGCCACTAGGTGGCGCCACTGACACCCGCCGCGAAGGGGCCCAATGGCGGGCGGCCCCCAAGGGGTCCCTGGAGGTCCCTCTGCAGAGGACGCCAGCCCCGCCGGAGAGGAGAGCATCCTGGGAGACGCTGTGGGGTCGCGGGAGGAGGACAGAGTTGTGACCCAACCCACGTCCAAGACCCCCAATCCCTTCGTGCTGGGTCCCTCAGCCCCGCCCCCGCCCACTGCAGCTGGCCCAGCAGCCCGGACCCGAGCTCAACCCTCCCCAGACCGTCCTCAGGACCCTTCCTCCCCCGTGACTATCCCCTCCCCACACCACTGCAAGCCAGCAGCGGGTCGCGAGAACGCGCTCAGCCCGTCCTTCTGCCCCTCGGCGACCCCAGTCCAGCCCCACCCACCCTCGGGCTCGCCCCCTGGCCCGACCCTGACACAGTCCCCTGTCCCCAGCCCCCCGGAGCCACTCTTCCCCACCCGGGGGTCCCGTCGCGCCCACTGCCAACCCTCCGGGAAGCCCACCGCCCATCCGGCCTCTCTCGGCTTCCGACATTTTGACACAACCGCCCTGTACTGACCCCCAGACCCCGCGTGGAGGCTCCAGGCAGTTGCCTTCAGGGGCCTGCAGGCTCCTCCAGGGACGGCTGGGAAGAGCCCAGGGAGCAGATGAAGCGCTGGGTCCTGGGCACCGCGACCACCCTGCCCAAATGAAATTGCTCATATTTGCAAATAATATATCTGATAAATACTTAATATCCAAAATATACAAAGAACTCATACAACTCAACATCCATAAAACAAATAACCCAATTAAAAATGGGCAGAAGACCTGGATAGACATTTTTTCAAAGAAGACATAGAGAAGGCCAACAGACACATGAAAAGACGCTCAACATCGCTAACCATCAGGGAAATGCAAATTGAAACCATAATGAACTACCGCCTCACACCTGTCAGAATGGCTGTCATCAAGAAGACAACAAATAAGTGTTGGAGGATGTGGAGAAAAGGAAACCCACCAGTGCGCTGCTGTTGGGAATGTAAATTGGTGCAGCCACTATGGAAAACAGTATGGAGATTCCTCAAAAAATTCAAAATAGAACTGCCATATGATACAGCAACTTCACTTCTGCGTATTTATCTGAAGAAAACAAAAACACTAATATGAAAAGGTATATGCACCCCTATGTTCCTGCAGCATTATTTACCCAAGATATGGAGCAACCTAAGTGCCCATCAGGAGATGAATAAAGCAGATGTGGTATATATAAACAATGGGATATTACTTAGGCATAAAAAAATGAAATCTTGGGCTTCCCTGGTGGCGCAGTGGTTGAGAATCCGCCTGCCGATGCAGGGGACACGGGTTCGTGCCCCGGGCCGGGAAGATCCCACATGCCGCAGAGCGGCTGGGCCCGTGAGCCATGGCCGCTGAGCCTGCGCGTCCGGAGCCTGCGCTCCGCAATGGGAGAGGCCACAACAGTGAGAGGCCCGCGTACCACAAAAAAAAAAAAAAAAAAAAAGAAATCTTGCCATTTGTGGCAATGTGGGTGCATGTAGAGCGTATTATGCTAAGTGAAATAAGCCAGAGAGAAACTAACACCATATGAACTCACTTATATGTGGAATATAAAAAATAAAACAAATGAAAACAGACTCACAGAAACAGAAGAAATGGGTGGTTATCAGAGGGGAGAAGGTTGGGGATGAGGACAAAAGAGGTACAGGGGATTAAGAAGTACAAATCTACAGCTTCCCTGGTGGCGCAGTGGTTGCGAGTCCGCCTGCCGATGCAGGGGACACGGGTTCGTGCCCCGGTCCGGGAAGATCCCACATGCCGCAGAGCGGCTGGGCCCGTGAGCCATGGCCGCCGAGCCTGCGCGTCCGGAGCCTGTGCTCTGCAACGGGAGAGGCCACAACAGTGAGATGCCCGCGTACCGCAAAAAAAAAAAAAAAAAAAAAAAAAAGTACAAATCTACAGTTATAAAATAAATTATGGGGATGTAATACACAGTATAAGGAATATGTTCAATAATATTGTAAGAATTTTGTATGAAGACAGATGGTTACTAGACTTATCATTTCATAATGTATGCAAATGTCAAAACACTAGGTGGGGCTTCCCTGGTGGTGCAGTGGTTAAGAATCCTCCTGCCAATTCAGGGGACATGGGTTCGAGCCCTGGTCCGGGAAGATCCCACATGCTGTGGAGCAACTAAGCCCGTGTGCCACAACTACTGAGCCCCCGAGCCACAACTACTGAGCCCGTGAGCCAAAGCTACTGAAGCCCACGCACCTAGAGCCGGTGCTCTGCAGTGAAGATTAGCCCCTGCTCACTGCAACTAGAGAAAGGCTGCACACGGCAACGAAGACCCAACGCAGCCATAAATAAATAAATAAGTAAAATTTATTTTTTAAAAAATTGGACAAAAGATTTGCACAGATATTTCATCAAAGAAGAGATACAGATGACAAATAGTGACATGAAATGAAGTTCAAAATTATTAGTCATTAGGAAAATGCAGATTAAAACCACAGTGAGATGCCACTACAATACCAAGAATTGGTGAGGATGCAGAGGAAGTAAACCTCTCACACTTCACTGATGGGGATGAAAAATAGTATGACCACTTTGAAAAACATTTTGACAGTTTCTCATACATGTAAATACATATGTACCATATGACCCAATAATACCACTGCTAGGTATTTACCCCAAAGAAATGAAAACATGTTCTCACACAAATTTGTACACTAACGTTCATAGCAACTTTATTCATAATTATCCAAAACGGAGGGAAAAATTGTCCCTCAGCTGATCAACTGGTGAGCGGGTCAACAAGTCATGGTACATCCATACAATGAATACGACTCAGCAGTAAAAAGGAATCAGCTACCAATACACATAAAGATGTGGACAAATCTCAAAAGTACTTTGCTAAGTGAAAGAAGCCAAACTCAAAAGGCTACATACTGTACAATTCCATTTATATGACAATCTGGAAAAGGCAAAAGTATAGGGACAGAATTCAGGGTGGTCATTGCCAAAAGTTGGAAATGGGAGGACAGTATTGACTACAGAGTGGCATGAAGGAACGCAGGGTACTGGAATATTATTTGTCTTGACTGTAATGGTGGCTACACAGCCCTATACCCTTTAAAACTCATTGAGCTGTAACACCTTAAAAGGATAAATTTTACTTTATGTAACTTATATCACAATAGACCTGAATTAATAAAAAAGATACAATTATCTAAAACAACAAACAATACACTATTAGGAATAACGTGAATAAATCTAATACAAGAAATGTAAGACCTTTTTGAAAAAATATAAAACTACTGAAATTGTTTTATACCATGGTCATGAATAGACTCAATGTCATAAATTAAATATGTCAGTTCTCCTCCAATTAGACCATAAAGACATACCAAACCAATAAAAATCCCAACAGGTTTTATCATGGAAATTGGCAAGCAAATTGTAAAATGCAAATGGAAGAGCAAAACACCTAGACTAAATGAGATTTTGAAGAACCAAAATTAGATGAGGGTCTCGCATACCAGGTCTCACACATATTGATACTAATTAGAAAGTTACTGAAATTAAGACACTGGCTTTGGCACCAATAGAGGAATGAGAAGAGAGCCTGGAAATATATCCTTGCGCACGTGGAACCTTTATATATTAGAGAGATGGCATTACAATCCTACGGGGAAGGATCGCCAGGACAACTGGCCATCCATCTGGAAAAAATTAAATTCCAACGTCACACCTTACACAAAAACCAATTCCACTCGATATGACTTAAAACTCAAATATGAAAAGCAAACTTTTAGTCTTAAACAGAAAATGCAGGAGGCTGTGTTTATGACCTTAGGAGTAGGACAGGATTTCTTAAATAAGACACACAGAGTTAGATAAATCTGAAAAGATTCGATTTAAATTTCTATAGTTCAAAAGCACTATAAAATGAAATAACTAGCCTCGTACAGAGAGATGATGTTTGCAACATATATAATCAGCAGAGAATTAGAATTCAAAATACCTAATGAACGACAAATCAATTTAAAAGTAGAAAAATACATTACCAAACCAGGTTCATTCGCCCAATGCACAGCAGGCCAAACCACGGGACACCAAAGTTTGCAGAGAAAAGGTTTATTCACAAGACGGCCAAACGAGGAAACAGGAAATCTGCCTCCTGGAAGGGGTGGGGCTCAGGATATTGATGGGATAAAGATGAGGTTCGGGGAGCTTGGGGAAATGTGGTTGGAGGTAAGAAAAGGGTGAGGTAACTGTCCTGCTGCGCAGGTGCAACTAAGCTACAGAACGTTTAAGAAGTCACCTCCTTATATATACACTACCAAACGTAGGGTGGATAGCTAGTGGGAGGCAGCCGCATGGCACAGGGAGATCAGCTCGGTGGTTGGTGACCACCTCGAGGGGTGGGATAGGGAGGGTGGAAGGGAGGGAGATGCAAAAGGGAAGAGATATGGGAACACATGTATATGTATAACTGATTCACTGTGTTATAAAGCAGAAACTAACACACCATTGTAAAGCAATTATACTCCAATAAAGATGTTTAAAAAAATCATTAAAAAAAAAGTCACCTCCTTAACCCAGTAGCAGTGGAAAGGAGGTTGTTATAAATAACAATATACTCATTTCACATTCATGGCTCTGAAGCAATTTCAAGAACTGAGGATGAGACCAAATATTATAACAAAAGATGCTCTTATGGCTCCTATTGCTCTTATGGCTCAGGAATTTCCAAGTGTTTTGGGAGCTGTGAGTCAGGAACTGTGGAGGAAAACCACATATATATGAGAAATATGTTTTGGTCATCCGAATCACCAAATATATATATTTCTTATCAATCACAATATCGCAAGAATAAGAGGCAAGTTGCAAATGAATGTATCCTGGAAGATACCTTGCATCAATCATCCAGTCCCCAGGGGCCCAAAGGTAAAGCCTGGGCTTTAGCCAGCCTCCAAATCTCTGGTGACAAGAGACAAAGCCTGGGCCAGAGCAGGATGGAGATCAGACGAGACCTCCGCATAAAGCCAGGACCCCTAAGTCACTGACCCTCAGAAAGTGAGCCAGAAGTAAAAGAACTGCAATGAAGGGGGAGGTAGTGGAGACTGATTCTTCAGCCATAGCCTTAGAGAAAAGCATGAAAAATATCTTCCCTCAGAGCATCCCTAAACCTCACTCACACTCTCAAGGGTGTAGGCCAAAATTTACAACGCCTGTGAGGCTTGAAAAATATAAGCCAAAAATGTCATCTAAAGTGACCCTCATGCCCTGACACCCAGTGGATCACCAAACCAGTCCACAAGCACAGGGAGATGCGGGGGCTGACGTCTGCAGGCCGGAAGAGCCGCGGCCTCGGCAAGGGCCACAAGTTCCACCACACAATCGGTGGTTCTCGCCGCGCAGCCTGGAGAAGGCGCAATACTCTCCAGCTCCACCGCTACCGCTAATATACGTAATGTTTGTAAAATTCTAATAAACAGTTTAGGAAAAATAAAAAAATAAAAAAAAAATAAAGTGACCCTCATGGGTAGTATACCTGTCCCCAGCAGATGTAAACACAGATCCTCTCTGGAGGAAGGCACTTACACCTAGGCCTCAAAGAATTCCCACAGATTAAGTTCCAAGTAAAATGAAATATCAATTAAAAAACCATCAAACAGGACTTCCCTGGTGGCGCAGTGGTTGGGAATGCAGGGAACATGGGTTCGAGCCCTGGTCCGGGAAGATCCCACATGCCGCGGAGCAACTAAGCCCGTACACCACCACTACCAAGGCTGCACTCTAGAGCCCGCGAGCCACAACTACTGAGCCCGTGTGCCACAATTACTGAAGCCCATGCGCCTAGGGCCCGTGCTTTGCAACAAGAGAAACCACTGCAATGAGAAGCCCATGCACCACAATGAAGAGTAGCCCCCGCTCACCACAACTAGACAAAGCCCGTGTGCAGCAACAAAGACCCAACACAGCGAAAAATAAATAAATAAATTTATTTTTTAAAAAACCATCAAACACAACAAAACAACTGATCATGAGCAAAAGAACTACAGAAACAATTAACTGCAGAGTTAGACCTTCAAAGACTGCTGATATTAGTATTAGATGGCATCGTTCATAAATCAATAGGTTTAAAGAAATAAAAGAAGATATTGGAAGTATGATGAAACAAGAGAATGTAAAACTGACCAGGCAGATTTTGGGGGAAAAACACACATAGAAACTCTACAAATGTAAAATACAAAAATTGAAATAAAAGAGTAAATGGGTAAGTTAAACAGCAAATTAAATACAGCTGGAGATTAAATTTGTGGTTGGCTTAAGATAGGTCCAAAGATGTTGTCAGAATGCAGCATGGATGTACAGAGAGGGAAAATATGAAGGAAAAAAAGTCAAATAGAAAAGACAGAGTTAAAAAGTGTCTGATGTGTCTAATAATACAACTTCAGAAAGAGAGACTAGAGAAACTGGGAAATAAGCAGTATTTGATAAGAAAATGAAGTTTCCAGTATTGATTCAGGAAGCCCAATAAATTCCAATCATAATAAATTTTAGAAGTCCACAACCAGAAACATTCTTGTCTAACTGTAAAACACCAAAGATAAAGAGATGTTAATAGTAGGCAAAATTTTAAAAAAACAAGTATCTACAGAAGAGCCACACATAGACAGCTAGGGACTTCCCTGGTAAAGAATCCACTGGTCCACTGGTAAAGAATCTGCCTTCCAATGCAGGGGACATGGGTTTTGATCCCTGGATGGGGAACTAAGATCCCACATGCCACAGGGCAACTAAGCCCCTGCACCACAACTACTGAGCTCCCGCGCCTCAACTAGAGAGCCTGCATGCTGCAAACTACAGAGCCCACGTGCCCTGGAGCCTGTGCGCCACAACTAGAGAGAGAAAACCCGCACGCCACAACTAGAGAGTAGCCCATGTGCGGCAACAAAGAGCCCATGCGCTGCAACGAAAGATCCCGTGTTTCACAACTAAGACCCAATGAAGCCAAAAATAAATAAAATAAATAAATAAAATAATAAATCTTTAACAAAATATATGCAGCTAACTTCTCACTGGAACCCAAAAGATAGTGCAATGTTATCTTTGAAGTGTTGAGAACAAAACTATGTCAACCGAGAATCATGTAGCCAGATAAATTATTTTCAAGAACTCTAGCAAAATAAAGACATTTCCAGACAAAACAAAAGTAACAGAAAGAAGTAAGGTCTGAGGTGCAAAAGGGAATAGTGAGAAGAAAGAAGCAAGCATGCAGATAAATCAAAAGTAATACTGAGCTTATAGAACAGTAACAATGATGCCTAATTTGTGGGATTGAAAATATCAAGGTAGGAGTCCCAGGTCTGGTTAAGATGACTAAACACACTCCACACTATCTATCCCCCACTGATTGCAACTAAAACCCTGGACGAATACATGAAGCAACAATTGGAAGACCCTCAAAAGTAAGGAATAGCGGACAGATTGGAGAGAGAAATCAAAACTCATGGAAGGGTGTGGCAGTGAGTTTATGGTTCGGTTTGGTTTGGTTTCCTCCCATATCTCTCAGCTCAGACTCAGACCATCCTGAATCCCAGAACTGCACAGCAAGCACAGGAAGAAAAAGCTCCAACAAAACCCCTCTTTTTCTGATCAGAGACTTAGGACAGAGAGAGTAGGAGGAGAATCCTGGTTTTATTTGTAATCCCACCCAACCCTGACCTGAGGCCAGATCCTGTCCCAAAGCTGCACTCTCATGGCAGTAGTGGCAACCCAGAAGCAGCAGCAGCAGCCATGCCCACCCTGACAGAGAAACTAGGAGAGAGAAAAAATCCTTCTCTCTGACCACAGAAACCATATTTCACTACTACGTATGCTCTCGAGGTTACTGTGCTATTGTATCCTCATGGTGGGAAGGCTGTACAATAACACATGCTGTACATTTCCTCCTGACTCACATTCAGTGATTTCACATTGGTAGTTGTATTATCTGCTCAGGCTGCCAGAGCAAAATAGCACAGACAGGGGGGCTAAAAAACAGAAATTTATTTCTCACAGTTCTGGAGGGTGGGAAGCCCAAGATCCAGGGGCTAACAAAGTAGGTTTCACTGTGAGGCCTCTTCTCCTTGGCTTGTAGGCGGCCGCCTTCTTGCCCTGTGCTCACAATGGCCTCTGAGTGCAGACTCGTGGAGGACGCAGAGGGGGCACTCTGGGGTCACTTCTCATGAGGACATTACTCCTATTGGGCCAGGGCCCCCTCCTCATGACGTCATTCAACCTTAAGCACTTCCTTAGGGGGGCGCATCTCCAAATACAGCCACACTGGGGGTTAGGGCTTCAACATACGGATTTGGGGTGAGGGGGGCACAGTCAGTCAGTCCATACAATAGTTAACTTGACACATGGAAACTGGAAAAGCCTACAAAGCAGGACTCCTTTCCTGGAGATGGTTTGGTGACCACTAACCAGCACACTGCTCTGAGGGGAAGTGCAGACAATGATCTCCTGGTCCCATTCTTCTGAGTACCCTTCACTTCTCCCAGCCTGGGAGCTCAGCAAGCTCGGGGGTCAGCTTTGATCCTCAGTTCTCAGCCCTCTACTCTCATCTCCTAGAAGCCCAATCAGCATTTGTCAGATTGACCAGGAGCTGAAATGCATCCTGGTGGCACGAAAAGGAGGCTGACAAGAGAGGAAGTCTCGGTCCCACAAAGATGAACCTTGTGAATATGACAGAAGCAGGAACTACAGACGCAGCCTCTGGAGTTGACTGTGGGACGGATGACTCCCCTTCCCCAAGCCTCGGGTTCCTCACCTGGAAAGTGGGGGTAGTAACAGTACCGCCCTTGGAGGGTCCCAGTGAGGACGGGATGAGGTAACACAGAGGCCCCTGCACACGGCCTGGAAAGCTACATGGATCATCACACAGACACCCATCCTTGAAAGATCTCTCCTTCTTCTATAAACGTCCAGTCAGCACTGACTGCCCCACTCACCGTGCCACGTGACAAGGACCCAAAGCCCCCTGAGCCAGTGTCCCAGTCAGTCCTCAAGCTTCTCCCTGTGTAGCAGGAAGACAACACAGAAAAGGGAAGCGTTGCTTGTTAACAGGGCCAGAGGGCTGTTGACCTTCATCACTGCGTGGGGAAGTGGTAGGGAGCTCGGGCTCTGGGCTCAGACCCAATGCCGCAGCGGACATTTACATGTGATGTGACCTCAGTTAAATCTCATAATCTCACTTGGGACCTGAGTTTCTTCCTGCATAAAAATAAGGATCAAACTAAACCCTGCCTACCTCTTGGGGTTGTTGGGAGAGTTAAGAGCTATTTTTAAACATAACCTGGATTTGGTAAATTGCTGCAGCCACTATGGAAAACAGTATGAGGGTTCCTCAAAAAACTAAAAATAACTACCATGTGATCCAGCAATTCCACTCATGGGTACATATCCATGAAAATACTAACTTGAAAAGATACATGCACCCCAATGTTCATAGCAGCAATATTCATAATAGCCAAGACATGGAAGCAACCCAAGTGGCTATCAACAGATGAACAGATAAAGAAGATGTGGGGTGTGTGTGTGTGTGTGTGTGTGTGTGTGTGTGTGTGTGTATAATGGAATATTACTCAGCCATGTAAAGAATGAAATTCTGCAGTTTGCAACAGTGTGGATAGACCTAGAGAGCATTACGCTCAATGAAATGTCAGACAGAGAAAGACAAATACTCTTGTGTTATCACTTATATGTGGAATCTTAAAAAAGACACAAACAAATGTATATGATAAAACACTATTAAGACACTCTGCCCTGTCATGCCCTGCTCTCAAGAGACACAAGTCATCTCCCCCAGCAAATGGGCCCGGCCTGCGGTGGAGGGCGGCATGCGGCTCCGCTTTGCCCGGCTTTCAGAGCACGCCACCACTCCGACCAAGGGGTCCAAGCGCGCCGCGGGCTGTGACCTGTACGGTGCCTGTGATGACACAGTACCACCTACGGGGAAAGGCCCTGTGAAACCCGACACTCAGATAGCTCCTCCTCCTGGGTGCTATGGGAGAGTAGCTCCACGTTTTGGCTTGGCTGCAAGACACTTCATAGATGTAGGAGCTGGTATCATAGATGAAGATTATAGAGGAAAGGTGGGTGTTGTACTGTTTAATTTTGGCAAAGAAAAGTTTGAAGTCAAAAAGGGTGATCGAATTGCCCAGCTCATTTGTGAACAGATATTTTACCCAGAAATAGAGGAAGTTCAAGTTTTAGATGACACTGAAAGGGGTTCAGGAGGTTTTGGTTCCACTGGAAATAATTAAGAATTATGCCAAAAACAGAAATGTACTTTTTCCTTGAAAATAAAGACTTTGCTTAAAAAATGTAAAAACATAATTAAGGGATTAAGAGATATAAACTAGGTATAAAATAGATAAGGAACAAAGATATAGATATGGCCTGGATTTGTTTTATTCAAGTATGGTGAGACACACAGACACAAAATTGGCTGTTAAGAAGGAAGCAGTTTATATTCACAAAACCATAAAAACAAGATGCGCAGCACTCCCCGCAGGGCCATGCGGGGAGGCACCAGGGTCAGCCAGGAGGCAGAGGGAGGGAGGGGGAAACATGGGCAGGAGCCTTTGCTGTAGGTTCTGTGAGAAAGACAAGGCAAGGGAGAGCAGGCAGGTTTAGGATCAGCCGGTATGAGTAATGTCTGCGGGCTCTGGGGATTAGGGGCTCTCCCTCGTTGCCTGGTACCTGGCCCTGGGAGGAATACGGCAGAAGAACATGGGCCTCCTGGAGCATAAGAGCCAGACGGAAGAGGTGGTGGGGAGTGTGGGCTCTGGACTGGTTGGTTTGCCTATGACAGGCGAGCTCCTGGGCACGTCCATTGCTCTTCTAAGAACTGGCAGCCCTGGGAGGGACAGTCTCTCCCTGGTCAGTGAGGCCCCAGATGTCAGAGCATCAAGAATACAGCAAATAAGAAAACACAGCCAACTCGAGTGCAAAGCACCCGACACACGGGGAGTGGGAGATGTCATCCCTGCCTGTTTCAACTTTGTGGGGCCTGGGTCTCCCTCTACTTGCTTCACATAGTGAAGCAAGCTGACAGTCTTCGCTTCCCAGCTGGACTCTAGTTCCTGGAGGGCTCACTGCACGCCTGAACCCAACCAGGGCAGGAGAAGCCTCCTCTGGGCCCCTCCCTGCCTGGAAAACAAGAGGAAGTAAACAGAGCGCCGATGTCAGCAGAGGCCCGCGCGCCGGGGACAGCCCATGGGAAAGAGCAGAGACCAAGACCTTGCCCTTCGTCCCTCCCCCTTCCCCGTGCTCTTTCTTTGCCTCCTGTGTCCTGCCTCGCCTCAGGGGCCACACTCACATTCCGCCTGCCTTTGTTTCCCCAGACCCTGGGAAGTGGCCAGCTGAATGAAGCACGATGAATGACCCCGCCCCCACGGATGGGCTGTGGAAGGAAGGGGAAGTGAGGGAGGTTAACGGGGGTGGTTGATGGGGGAGGGGCAACCTCGGGTAAGCGCCAAGCTCACGAGGCAGACAGACCTGAGTGCGGTCCAAATCCAGACCTGGAGGGAACCAGAGTCAGTGAGGTCAGCTCCCTGTGCACTGTGAAAGATGCTTGGGCTGAACTGGTAACAGGAGCTCATCCTCCGTTCCCCCAACAGGAATGGGAGAGTCTGGGACTCTCCATGACATTAAGGCTCTGGGCCTCAGTTTCTTCCTGGGTAAAATGGACATAAGGATACATCACCACAGGATGTCGTAAAGCTGAAACTGAGAAAACGCATGTTTAGGGCTTGACTCAGATATGAGGGTTCCATGAAAGTGCAGAATCTGTCCTCTGCGGCCTACAAGTGCAGGCACATAGAGGAAGCCAGAACCACTGGCTGGCCATGAGAAAACTGTGGGAAAAAACTATTAGGATTGGGACAAAAAACTGAGAAAAGGAAAAAGGAAGTTCAAATCATGTCCTCCCACCCCCATGGTCCATTCTGTGAACCAATGCCAATGTCATCCTGGGGAGTGGGTGAGCAGAGCCTCCATCCCAGCCAGCCCTGGGGGGCCACCAAAGTTCCCAGCCCCCAATCTCTCACCCCGCCCACCACCAGTCACAGGCGGGCAGGGCCTCCATCAGAGAGGGTCCCGGGGACTGTCACCAGGATGGCTCCTGACTGCTCTGACCTTCATCCCCTGTGTCCAGGGAAGGCTCTGGATGAGCCAGGGTTGCACAGCTGCAGATGGAACCCCCTGAGAGGCGTTATTCAGTACAGCCTCCGGGCTCACCCGCTAGAGCTCTGCACTCAGACGGTGAGGCCCAGAGATTCTGTGGTGCAGCCAGGAGGAAGCATCCAGAAGGGGCAGAGGGCTCTGTGGGCTCAGCAAGACTGGAGCTCAAGTCCTGGACCCGCCACCTCAGAGTCCTGGACGTGGGGCAGGGCGTGTCTGAGCCCCGGTGCCCTCGTTGCAGAGTGTGAGGACACAGGGCCCTGCAGACCCAGTCCTGCCTCTCCGGGTGGAGGTGTGGCCTCCAGAAGGCCCACCCTCGGGGTAGGTGGGAACCTGCGCTCACCCTCGCCTCCTCACCTCAGGGAGGGCGTGAGGCTGCACACACGGAGCAGAGCAGCGCGGGAGGGGCCTGGTGGGCCTTGGTTCTGCCTGGGGACTGAAGGGGGCACTGCAGTGTCGCCTACCTGGAGAGAGAGAGACCACTAGCATGCTGGGTGCCCCTGGTGCCTGGGCTGCGGGCGGAGGCTTGACCACCGGCAGCTCCCTCCTCCTCCTCCTCTCTAAGGGGCTGCAGCTGGGCAGGGACTCAGGGCCGTGGACCTCTCCCTGAAGGAGCCTGAACTGGTCCTGCTGTCGCCCCTTTCCCTGGGAGGAGAGAGACACTCAGAGAAGCAGAGAAAAGGAGAGAGACACACAGAGACTGACTCCTAAGGAGATGCCAAGGGGGTGGCAGAGGCAGGGAGCCGAGGGAGAGAGGAGAGGCCCCAGCTGGCCCAGGTCAGGACCAGCCCCTCAGTGTGCAGAGGGGGGCAGGGAGCCCTAGATCATGGTTCCCTTTGCACTGACCACAGAGAGGCCCTGTTGCAATACAGGAAAAGAAGCCAGATTGATAAAGGAAGTGCCAGTCATGGCAGGGGTGGGCGGGTTTGGGGAAGGCCCCTACCCTCCTCAGTCCTCTGAGGGAGCCTGGTCCTCGCTCTCCTGGTGCTGAGATTCCCCGCAGGCGGCCCCTCCACAGGCCTCCCCTCCGGCCTTGAAGGCTCTGCTTGTCTTCTCATCCTGGGAGGAGGGCAAGGCCATGGGTCTGGCCCTGCTGCTGCCCCTGCTGCTGCCCCTGGCATCTCCGCAGGCAGGTGAGAGGCCGGGACAGTCCCGCTCTGCCCAGGGCCGCAGGGACCACCCCCCCGGGGAGGGGCTACGGATGGGTGTCTGTAGAAGTGTCCCCTGGGGTAGCCGGCCAGGCCTCCCACCCCCAACCCCGCACCCTCCTCCCCGCCCCAAGCCTGGAGAGGGCCTCACCCAGGCCAGAGGGCCAGTCCTACCACCTGTCGCACATTCCCCCTGTAGGTGAGGGTGGCTGACGGTCTGGGGTCACCTTCAAAGTCTCTCCCTCTCCCTCCCTCCTCTAGGTCACTGGGCAGAACCCAGTCCAAACACTGACTATGGGATGAACCAACCGAAGGAACTCTCAGCCTCCATCGGTGGTTCCGTCCACATCCCCTTCTCCTTCTATTACCCCTGGCAATTAGCCAAGGTTCCCAACGTGAGAATATTCTGGAGATGGAAACACTTCCATGGGGAGTACATCTACAAAACGACCCCACTGTTCATCCATAAGGATTTCAAGGACCGGCTCCTCCTGCACTGGACACAGGGCAGGAAGAACGGCTCCCTCCAGATCTCGAAACTGCGGAAGGAGGATGAGGCTACGTACTTCTGCCAGGTGGCGCTGGACACGCTGAGAAGCGGCAAGAGGATGTGGCAGTCCATCCCCGGAACCACACTCACCATCATCCCCAGTGAGTCCAGCTGTCCTGCCTGAGGCTCCTAGAGGCCACTGGGGTCTTACCTCCCAAGCCTGGCCCAGGCCCCCTCTTCCTCTCTTCTCTCAAACTCCTGCCCCTGCCCCCTCCACTCCTCCCAGGCCTCTAGCAACCCCTCTCACCTTCACCTTCCCAGCCCTGGCTGGCCTCCCTGGCCCATCCTCCTCTCTGCCCTCCAGACCCAGCCCCTCCCTCATCCTCAGGCCTCCGCCCTCGGGGCTCCCAGCTATTCTCCTTCCTCGCTCCAAGCTGGGGCTGCACCCTCCCCTGCCCTCACCCCGTCCTCCAGGTGACTTGATGTCTTTGGGATGTGGCTGCCTCCCCTCTGTCGCGTGTCCGCGTGTGGAGGCTCAGCTACCCCATGTCTGTCTCCCCACGGCCAAGAGCTCAGCCCCCACACACAGTAGGTGTGCGGTGGCCACCCATGGTGGCCCGAGGCGTCCCGTGTCCCCCTCACCTGTTTCGCATCTCCTCTTCCCCCGCGTCCATCCCCTTTACCTCCTTGCCTCCCCCCCACCTCTCCCTGTGTGGTTCTGGTCACACTGTCCCCGTTGTCCACCCCCATCTTGCTCCTCTGTCCTGGTCATGACGAGGCAGCAGCAGCGGTAACGGCGGCTCCCGCTGACTGTGCCCTGCGTCCCGGCTGGACACCTTGGCAGCATCACCCAGCTGAACCCCGGCTAACCTTCCCCATGACCCCGGTAACAGTCGGCCCTGCTGCCATCCTCCTGTCACAGGAAGGGAGACCGAGGCTCGCACAGCAAACACCTGCCCGAAGTCACTCCTGGTGCAGGTGGGGTTTGACCCCAGTTTAACCCCAGAGCCTCCCTTCTTAACCATGAGCTGCTCGGCCTCACCTACTGACCTCATCATCTTGGTGTCGTGACCTCTTTTTAACCTAATAATGGACACGCGGCATTAACAGATCTCTGTCTGTCACTCAGTGGGGCGTCGGAACTTGCACCTCAGTGTATCTGACTCCAGAGCAGGGGGGAGGGGTTCTCTCTGACAGGCAATGGCAATAAGGGTGTTGTTGTCTGTAATTGTTTAGAAAACTAATAATTGACTAAGACAGTTTGCTCTTTATAATCACTTGTGCTGGCAGTTCTAAACAATGTCCATGATGGATTACTGCTCTTGGCCGGAAAGACACTCTCCCTGTCTCCCCTCTTGGAAAGCCACTGCCCCTTCTTTTTTTTTTTTTTTTTTTTTTTTGCGGTATGCGGGCCTCTCACTGTTGTGGCCTCTCCCGTTGCGGAGCACAGGCTCCGGACGCGCAGGCCTAGAGGCCATGGCTCACGGGCTTAGTTGCTCCGCGGCACGTGGGATCCTCCCGGACCGGGGCACGAACCCGCGTCCCCTGCATCGGCAGGCGGATTCTCAACCACTGCGCCACCAGGGAAGCCCCACTGCCCCTTCTTGACCACTATGCTCGTTTAAGAGCGAACAGGTAGTGACTAACAATCCGAATTAAGCAAGACAGGCTTGGATTACTATTTCCTGCACCTCCTCCATATTCCCTTAAATCAGGGGTCCGCAGCCTGTTAGGAACAGGGCCGCACAGCAGGAGGTGAGCGGCGGTTGAGCGAGCAAACTTCATCTGCCTCTCCCCATCGCTAGCATTACCGACTAAACCATCCCTTCCCGCTTCCGAGGAAACACTGTCTTCCACGAAATCGGTCCCTGGTGCCAAAAAGGTTGGGGACCGCTGCCTTAAATGACCTTTTCTGACAGATTTCTGGTCTCCTTAGATCCCTCTTCTTCCTTTTCTAATTCCCTAATTTCCTCTCCATTCTTTATTTTTATTATTAATGTACAACATTATCTTTTGAATGTTTACTTTTTATACTTTTCATTGTAAAAGTAAAGCATAAATTCTGGCCAAGATAGAGAGTTATATGCACGTTTACCTCCACTCCCTCCCAAAATCTACTAAAATGACAGCAAAGGGAATTTTTTTTTTTTTTTTTTTTTTTTTTTTTTTTGTGATATGCGGGCCTCTCACTGTTGTGGCCTCTCCTGTTGCGGGGCACAGGCTCCGGATGCGCAGGCTCAGCGGCCATGGCTCACGGGCCCAGCCGCTCCGCAGCATGTGGGATCTTCCCGGACCGGGGCACGAACCCGTATCCCCTGCATCGGCAGGCGGATTCTCAACCACTGCGCCATCAGGGAAGCCCAGCAAAGGGAATTTTTAAGACAAAAACCAACAAGGACAAAAAAATTGTGAGCTAGGAGGACAAAACCAAAATTTGGGACACTGGAAACAGATAGATGAATGTAACTGGCTCAGGAGATCAGAGTGGTTAAACACTAAGCCACCAGCGGGGACACCCAGAAGCAAGATGACTTACCCTGGAAAAAGGGTCAGGAATGGCAACCCCTAATATCCCTGAAGGTGCGTACGGAAGCAATCCAGATTATGATTGGAGATTAGCATAAGGTTTTTTTTTTGCTTTTGGCTGTGTTGGGTCTTTGTTGCTGCACGCAGGCTTTCTCTAGTTGTGGTGAGCGGGTTTCTCATTGCGGTGGCTTCTCTTGTGGAGCGCGGGCTGAAAGCGCACAGGCTTCAGTAGTTGCGGTGCGTGGGCTCAGTAGTTGTGGCGCATGGGCTTAGCTGCTCCGTGACATGTGGGTTCTTCCTGGACCAGGGATCGAACCCATGGACCCTGCATTGGCAGGCGGATTCTTAACCACTAGGCCACCAGGGAAGTCCCTAGCATAAGGTTTATGTTACTATTTAACAAAATGAATTAGAATTGCCTTATTTTCCATATTTCTATGTTCTGGAACCTTCTGTCTGGGAATTATCTACTCCTTAAATTTTCACAAGAATTCATCCATTAAAGCTTCTGAGCTTGAAATCTCTATGAAAGGTAGTTTTTTTTTTGTTTTTTTTTTTTTTTTTGCGGTACGCGGGCCTCCCGTTGCGGAGCACGGGCTCCGGACGCACAGGCTCAGCGGCCATGGCTCACGGGCCCAGCCGCTCCGTGGCGTGTGGGATCTTCCCGGACCAGGGCACGAACCCGCGTCCCCTGCATCGGCAGGCGGACTCTCAACCACTGCGCCACCAGGGAAGCCCTGAAAGGTAGTTCTTTAATACTGTTCTCAATTTCTTCTTTGTCTATCCATTAAGTTTACTATTTCTTAAATTAATTCTTTTAAATTTTTCTTTCTCTCATAAAATCATCCACTTCACAAAGGTTTTTAGATTTCTCAACTTATAATTGAGCACACATGCACTCATGATTTCAACAGACTCTTTGTCACTATTAGGTTTGCAAGAGTCTTGTCTGTTTTCTTATTTGTTTTTCCCTAAATAACCACTTCCTGAATTTTTTAGTCCTTCTGCTGTTCTGTTTCCTTAAAAATGTATCCTATCTAGGTTTTCATTACTTTCTATGAAAACTATGCATTTCCTTAGAAACGCCTCTCCGTTTTGGGTACTCTTTTCTTGGATACTGAATCTTTCATTCATTTAAAAAATATCTTCACATTTAAAATAATGAAAGTTTTGTTGTTGTTGTTTTGCGTTACGCGAACCTCGGGCCCAGCCGCTCCGTGGCATGTGGGATCCTCCTGCATCGGCAGGCAGACTCTCAACCACTGCACCACCAGGGAAGCCCTAAAATAATGAAAGTTTTTAATACTGTGAGTTCAACTTTGAATGTAGCTTTAGCTTTGTAGGGTTTTTAACATGCGTTCCTATCACTTTTATTTTATCTGACATGTTAGTATAATTAAGTAATTTTTCTTTGATTAAGTAATTTTTAAATTATAAAATCTTAGTTGAGGGATGGTATTTTCACTTTTATTATAATTTCTAATAAGAGTGGACAGTGAATTTGGTCCACACTAACCCGAAGACTTTATTGGAATTTGGGTTTTTTTCCTTTTGGCTGGGTATTCAGTAATCTTTTAATGGTCTGTTAAAAGAGGTGCAATCTGTTTGTAGGACTTAATAAGTTAACCTTAGAAACGCATTCCAATATACATTAGGTGCAGACGAATACTGTTTGATTCGACTTATAGGAGGTACTTAGAACAGTCATATTCACAGAGTCAGAAAGCAGATTGGTGGATGCCAGGCTCGGGGAAAGGTGATGGGGAGTTAGTATTTAAATGGGACAGAGTCTCAGTTTAGAAAGGTGAAAAATTCGGGAGCTGGATGGTGGTGAGAGTTGTACAACAGTGTGAATGTACTTAATGCCACTGAACTGTAGAGTTAAATATGATTAAAATAGTAACCTTGGGCTTCCCTGGTGGCGCAGTGATTGAGAATCCGCCTGCCGATGCAGGGGACGCGGGTTCGTGCCCCGGTCCGGGAAGATCCCACATGCCGCGGAGCGGCTGGGCCCGTGAGCCATGGCCGCTGAGCCTGCGCGTCCGGAGCCTGTGCCCCGCAACGGGAGAGGCCACAACAGTGAGAGGCCCGCGTACCGCAAAAAATAAATAAATAAATAAAATAGTAACCTTCATGTTACGTGTCTTTTACCACAATAAAAAACATTTTTTTAATCCTGTGATTTAGTTCACCTATGGGTGGGTGATCAAATGAGGTTCTGAGAGCACAGCACTGATCAGTGGTAGGGTCAGGATTTAAACAGAGTGATGAGGATTCAGAGCTTCCAGCACCTGCCCTTGTTAACTCCCCTCCCTGTGGGAGAGCTTCAGAGACTTGCTCCCTACCCGCCCCCATTCCCCAAACTAGGGAACAAGATGTGACAGCTTCACCCAGATACCCCCAGCCCTTTAGTGAAGAATTTGCATATTTCTCATGTCTTCCCAGCCACCAAGACAACCATTCAAAGCCCCACCACCGCCATCACCACCACAGCTGGCCTCAGGGTCACAGATGGCAAAAGGAGTTCAGAATTGTGGTCCCCAAGTATGGAAACTATAGTTGGGTTGTCATTGGCCGGCGCTATGCTCAAAATCGCGATTTTGGGATTGATCATGTACCTCAGGTGGAAGAGAAGCAAAGGTAAGTGGTCTGGGACCTCCAACCTCTCCCCAGCATTCCCAACTAGGTGTTTCTCAGAACCCTCCTGCAGCAGAATGATCCAGGTGCCCATTAAAAATGCAGATCCCCCATAAGACCATAGAAATGAAAACAAAACAAACAAACGAAAGAAAAAAACAAACAAAATGCAGATCCCTGATGGGCCTGAGGTCTGGGCTTGGGAATCTGCATTTTTAATGATCTGCTCAGGTGGTATTTGTGTGTCATCAAGTTTGGGAACCACCGCTCCAGACCAATCCCTCTTCATAAACCTGATCACTTTCCAGTTCTGGATGCTTGACTTAATCATTTCTCAGGCCTCGCTTTTGGTTCACGGGAGGGACGCTCTGCCCTGGGAAAAGGAAGGTGAGAGCAGAAGGGACAGGAAGGTGGCTCTGTTCAGCAAGCACTGGTTGGACACCTATTTCCCAGGGCCTGGCTTGTAAATGGAGATGCGAAAGTAAATAAAGCACAGGCCCTGCTTTCAAGGAACTGGGAGACAGGAGGATACGGGGAGGACAGTTGCCTCAAGGGCTAACTGACCCACTTAGGAAGAGCTAGGTTGGGAGGAAGGAGGGGTAATCAAGGAGGACTTCCCAGAGGAAGTGACTCCTGAAAAAAGTCTCAAAAAATAAGAAAGAATTAGCCAGGCAAGTGGTGAGGGTGCTGTAGAGGTCACTGTCCTTCCAGGGGAAGGAAACCATTCTGGGAACTCTAAGTAGCTCAGGGCTATGGAGGAGGCAGGAGATGAGAGAAGATGACCTTGGAAATCACACCCCAGAGCCTCTGATCCCAGAGGCAAAGTGAAGCAGCAAAGTGGCAACCTCAGCTTGGCCTTGCAGATACACAGTCTGCGGTAAAGGGGCAGGAGGTGGGCCAGCCTGGGGTCACTCTAATGCCGTGGCAGCGTGGATGGAGGGAGAGGGCCAGATCCTGGAAAGTTTAAGAGGGGAAACCAATAGGACTTGGTGATTGGATTGATAGAAGGATGAGGGAGCGGGGCTTAGTCCCATGTTTTCAACTTGGGTGAGTGAGGCCATGGTGAGCCCAAGTAAAATAGGGGGCATAGGAGGTCAAGGACCATGACTGGGAGAGAAGGATGATTCTTTTTTTTTTTTGCAGTACGCGGGCCTCTCACTGTTGTGGCCTCTCCCGTTGAGGAGCACAGGCTCCAGATGCGCAGGCTCAGTGGCCATGGCTCACGGGCCCAGCCGCTCCGCGGCATGTGGGATCTTCCCGGACCGGGGCACGAACCCGTGTCCCCTGCATTGGCAGGCGGATTCTCAATCACTGCGCCACCAGGGAAGCCCAAGGATGATTCTTGAGTTTGGAATGGTTTATATTTGTGTGGCATGTGAGTAGAGATGCCCATCAGAAATCTGGATGTATGCATTCACAGCTGAAAGAGACTACAGGGCTAAAGGCATTACTTATTTATGCCACAACACCCACCAAAATTGATTTGAAATAATTTTTTAAAAATTTGCAATGAGAGATGAGCCCTGTGAAATAGTAAAACTCAGAGGTTGAAAAGCATAGAATCCGGCATGCCTGCAGCCAAACCTGCTTCACACCCTGGCTGGGTAAACTCTGGCACTACGATACTACTGCTCTGAGCCTCAACTTACTCATAGGTAAAATGGGAATAAAAATAGTATTTCCCTGGGGTTGTCATGACAAACAAAAGGCATTTAGAATAGATCCTGGTGCAGAATAAGCACTATATGAGCATGAGGACTTATAATTAATAAGTTACAATAATTAAAATGATGTAATTCTGGCATATGATAGATAAACAGATGGAATAAAAGTGAAAAATCAAATACAAGCAGGATGAAAACAGATCCAGATATATGAGGGAATTTAGTAGGTTAAAAGGAAGCATTTCTAATCTAGGGGGAAGGATGAATAGTTCAATACATGGTCCTGGAACAATGGAGTAGCAGCTGAGAAAGAATAATGTTATCTCCCTACCTCATAATTTGCACCAAAATTGAAGATATAAATGAGGAAAAAATAACCCTAGTACTAGCAGAAAGCATGTGAAACTATTTTACAACCATGGATTGAAGATGACCAGCCTAAGTATGAAAAAGTCATGAATAAAAATGTTTATAAATTCAATTGCATACAAATTGTTTTTTAATTCTGCAGAGCAAAAACCACAGTGGTTGTGTCCTGGGAGTGAGGATGAGGGTCAGAGACAAAGAGAAAATGTGACGTAGTCACTAAGGAAATGCAAGATGGTATTTGAGGACCAACTCAGATGAGAAGCCATAAATCTGTACAAGCATCATTGCACGGGATTATGTTTCCCCCCAGCAGTGTTCAAGCATGCAGGTTTAGAAACACTTAGGAATTACTGGTTAGAAGTTGTGTTCAGCTGCTAGCACCAAAGTCCAGAAGGAACAGTAAGTTAAATAACACAGAGTTTACTTTTTCCCCCCTCATATAAAAGGATGTAGAGCCAGAGAGCAGAAGCTACCACCTATAAGCACTCAGGCTTCTACCTTTCTGCTCACTGTCCTGGATCCTGGCTTCTATCCTAAAGGTTACCTCATAGTTCAAGATGGCTGCTAGAACTCCAGCCATTATTTCTGAATCCAATCAGGGATAAAGGAGGAAAGGACAAAAAGACAATTCCCCAGCTGTCTGTCCTCCTTTTAAAGAGCATCTGTGAAGTCCTACCCACAACTTCCCTTTATATCATATTGGCAAGATTTAGGTCCCACATATGTCCCACATCTACCTGTAGGGGGGCATGCTGCCACTCCAAATAAAATCAAGGTTCTGTAACTGAATAAGAAGAAGCAAACGGATATTGGGATAAGCAAATAGCATTCCCTGCCTTAGGACACATCCAGGATTGAAGATGTGTCAGAAAGTGTGGCAGAAGGACAGGGGAACACAGGAGGTCAAGGAGCCAGTGAGAGGGCAGAGATGGAGAGTAGAGGACTCAGCAGGGAGCCTGGATAACCTGAAGGAAAGTGGATCATCAAGAGACAAGAGTTAATGAGGTTAAGCACAGGTACAGAGGGATGATAACAAGAGAGCTGGAAGGAAAGACCGTAGCAGCATAAAAATGATACTAGCATTTACTAGGTCAGAGGTCTCAGCTCGAGTAATTAAAAAAAAAAAAAAGGCCCAGGGTGTGGCTGAGTGGAGCAGAGGTCACTGGAGTTGGGGGAAGTGGGCAAGTCCAATGTATTCAGAAGGTGAAGGGGCGCAGGGTGCAGGGAAGAGCCGCTCTCCTGATGGGTGTTGAGGACAAGGCAGGACAGGCGTGGGCAGCCTCAGGGTGCCTGCTGGGTGCAGGCTCAGAGTCCCAGGCCCTTCCCAGGCGGGATTCAGCCGAGCTACTTCGCTGCTCTGGTCTCTCCAAGGATGAGCTCAGAGTGGGACGGGCCAGAGAAGGCAGTCAGGAGACAGGCCTCCATGGATGACACACTGACACACTGTTGGTCCCCCTACATGTCTGCAGACTAAAGCCAGAACCCCAGCCAGGTGAGCGCTTCTCCTCCAAGGGCGGGGAGAGGGGTGCTGTTTTGTGAAGCAGGAAGTTTCCTTCTGAGAACAGCACTAGGGAGCCTTTCACAGCCCCTCCCCTCCTGGACTCTCCATCCACACCCTCCCAAGTCCCCTAACAGGCCAGGCTCTCCACTTCCGGAGGCTCCAGCTCTTTAAAAAATCGAGAGCAGTGGACCAGCACTTTCTCTGACTCTTTCCCGGAACATCTCCCTCTGTCTTTCTCTGGCTCCCCTATCCTCCTTCATCCCCAGTTCTCGGCCTTTTCCTCTGTTCATCCTGGTTTCTCTCCACCTCATCCTTCCTGAACACACCTACCACCTCCACGTTCTGTCCTCTTTCTTGCCCCTCATCCAGTCTGTCCTTTTCCCCTGTGACACGGGACCTCCAGCTGCTCCGCCCTCTGTCTTTCCGCAGAGCAACTTCCCGCCTGGCTTCCAGCCTGGCTCCCTCTCCTCGGGCCCCAGCTCCTCTTCCTTTCCTGAGCTCTTACCCTCCTCATGGCCCACCTCTTTCCTTTCTCCATCTTTCCTTCCACTTCCAGGCTTTTCCTTCTCTCAGCCCCTCCCTCTTTTCTCTCCCTCCTGACTCTTGACAGCTGCCCTCCTCGGACCCCTCCCCATGGCGATGGCGTCTCCTCTAGGGACCAAGGCCTGAGCACCGCCCAGGGGACCTGAGATGAGCTTCCTGGTCCTCATGCTCCAGTTGTAACTGAGGCGCTGCGGCAGAGAGAACAGAAGCTCCCCCTCCTGCTTCTCCTCCCTGTGCCCCTGCAGTAAAGCCGCTTCTCCGGAACCAGCCACCTCAGTCAGCACTCAGGGACAGGGCTGCACCGCAAAAGAGCCCTCACCCCGTCCAGGTGGCCTCCTGCTGAGAGCCTCCAACCTCTGCCTGCATCTTCCGCGTGTGTCCAGGCAGGTCACAGAGTCGCCACCGAGAGAACCAGCCCGATGCAGGTGGTAACTCTTTTCTGCCCAGCCTCTGACACATCGCCCCCCTCCTGTTCCCACACAGGGGATCCTTCCAAAACCCGGAGGAGAAATACGAGAACGTTGGGAATAAAGGTAGGTCCTGCCGCCATCATCCCCGCTCTCCACCTGGGCCGTCCTTCCCCACATACACCCCCTCCCTACACACGTGCCCTCAGCATCCTCCTCTCTCCCCCGCCTCCCCCACCCTCCCCCAGACCCTGTTCCTGACCTAAAGATGACCTCACTACTGGAGCCCCCTGCCCACTTCTCTACCCTTGCTGCCAGGCCACCTAACCCTGGCACATCTTGATTTTTTTCTAGGACAACATACAGGCCCCAAGCTGGACACCAAGGTAAGCAGCTCAGATTAGGGCCTGAAAGAATTAAAGGGATGTTTGGAGAAGGTGGGGTGGAAGAACAGAGGGACTGTGGTTTGGGCAGGGCATCAGCTGTGGGGCTGCGGCGCTGAGATGGCACAGCTCCCCCTCTGCTGCCTGGCCCCCCCCCTCCATTCTCCCCCAGGATGACGGCATCGTCTATGCCTCCCTCGCCCTCTCCAGCTTGACCTCACCAGCAGCGCCTCCCCACCCGCCTCCCCAACAGGGCCCCCAGGAAGAGACCCTATACACTGTCTTAAAGACCTAAGGAGTGGGACTGAGTGAGGACCTGCTTAGAGTCAGCTGCACACAGGGATCTCAGTTTCTCATAATCACCCTGGACAGACACAGACGACTCAGAAGCCAGCAGGTGTTGAAGGCCACCAAGGACCTGAGAGACACACAGCCACCTGCTCCAGTTCCGTCTTCAACCTCCTAGCCCTTGACCACAAAAATAAAAGTTCCTGTAAAATTTGCCTGAATGCATCTAAGGAGAAAGCTGACATCACCTTCAACTTCTGTCCTTCTTGCCATAAATTAACCATAATAGATAGCTCACACCCAAGATCCCTCCCCTAGTACTTTTGGTCAGTGACTGCCTCAGGCCAGGGACCAATAAATCCCCAAACACGGGTAAGTCAGTCCGGAAGCGAACTTTAACCATTCTACTTTGCTTAGGAAGATAACTAGCATGTATCGTGTTAGTGCCTTACGTGCATCACCTAATTCCAGCATCATCAACCACCCTATATGGCACTGGAGGTACCATCTGACGCAGGATTAACAAGACCCAGAATGGTTACAATGCTTTTCCCAAGGCCATGTAGCTAATAGGAGGCTGAGGCAAGATTTGAACGGAGACCTGCCCTTCTCGATGTCCTTCTCCCAGGACTCTGGTGTCGTCACCTTCCCAGTTCCCCATACTGACAGGCCTCCTACCAGAAAGCACCATGGGCCACAGTGACACGGAGGAGGAGGGAGAGAAGAAAAAGCAAGCAAGTGCTTGAGAGGAACCAAACCAACTAAACCCGTAACCTGGTTTATTAACATAAACTGCACGACTCTGACCTTAGCCAACAACCTCACAGCCCATGAGCAACCCAGCGTTGATCAGCTTCTTGGGGGCGCTCTGAGAGGCTCTGCCTCCTGCCCCCACAGAAGGGATGAGAGGGCAGGGAGCAGGCGCGGCCCAGCTACTCCTCGCAGGCGGCCGCGGCGAGCCCCCCTGCGCCGTCGCTGCGCCGTGGCGCCTCCCTCTGCCCCAGCTCTGCTCCAACGTCCTCCACGAGTTGCTCCAGGCCCAGCTCACTGGAGGCTCCATCGTCACAGAGGACACTTCCAGCCTCCTGAGGCCGTGGCTCCTGGGGTGCAGGCCCTTCTTTCCCCACCATGGGACAGGCCCCGGGAGGAGCTGGTGGGCTCAGGACCTCTGGCACTAATCTAGCTTCTTTTTCCTCAGATGAGCTGCTTACTGGGGCCTTGCTTTGGGGAGCTTTAAATTTTTTCTTAGGGCCTAAATGAAAAAGTGACAAAACTGAGAGTCTTTAAGTTTTACATGTCAAATTCCTAAATTTCTAATTCCAAAACAATGTCCGGAAAAGATGACGTATTTCAATAGACAGAAAATGGGCTTTGGAGTCAGAAAGACCTGGATTTAAGCCACATGCTAGACACTGGTCTGAAGGAAATTTTAAAACCTTTGAACCTCAGTCTCCTTACCTTTAAAATGGCAAATATCCAATCATAGAGATAATGAAAGAAGTAAAGGGAAATAAAGGGAACAATCATAGAACTATGTATCTAGACAGCCCACAGAAACGTCAATAAATGTTAGTTCCCGCCTCCTCACCATTCTCCTGTCCCTGGAACAAATAAAATCAATAACCATTATGTTTCTATAATATGTGCTGCATTCATATAAAATGCTCAATTAAGACCACAAAAAGCAGAAAAAGAGTGTAAGACAAAAACAGGAACAAAGAACAAGGGCAAAAAAAACAGTAAGGAATGTTGTACACATTAATCTAACTATACTGATAATCACTTTGAACGCCAATCACTTTGGTCTAAGAGAACCAATTAAAAGCTAAAGACTGTCAAAGTCGATCAACAAAACATTGCCCACCTATATGTCGTCTACAAGAAACCCACGTTAAAGATAAAGACGCATACATGGGACTTCCCTGGTGGCACAGTGGTTAAGAACCCACCTGCCACTGCAGGGGACACATGTTCAAGCCCTGGTCAGGGAAGATCTCACATGCCGTGGAGCAGCTAAGCCCTTGCGCCACAACTACTGAGTCTTTGCTCTAGAGCCCGTGAGCCACAACTACTGAAGACCATGCACTCTAGCTCCTTGTGAGTCACTTTTCACATAATTGTCTAGAAATTTGTCTATTCTGTTTAAATAGTGAAATGCATTGTCACAGACATAACTTTTCATATCTGCACAAGCTCTAGTTATGTCTCCTTTTTCATTCCTGGTATCGGCCCACTCATGCTTTCTCTCTTAATAAATCTTGTTAAAAGTTCATTAATTGTCTGAGTCTTTTCTTTCTTTTAATATTTATTTATTTATTTGGCTGCATTGGGTCTTAGTTGCACTATCTTCATCACAGCATGTGGGATCTTTCGTTGTGGACTGCAGGCTCTGCATTGCTGCACGTGGGCTCCTCTCTAGTTGCGGTGCTCGGGTTCTACAGCGCTCAAGCTTAGTTGCCCCGTGGCATGTGGGATCTTAGTTCCCCCACCAGGACTGAACCAGTGTCCCCTGCATTGGAAGGTGGATTCTTAACCACTGGACCACCAAGGAAGTCCTGAGTCTTTTAAAGAGTCAAATTTTGGCTTTTTCTATGCTTTCTACTTCGTTTGTTTTCTATGAAATTACTCATTTTATCTTTATTATTGATTTCTTTCCATTTTGTTTGGATTATTTTGCTCTTCTTTTTCTAACTTTTTGAAACAGATATATAGCTCAGTCCATTTCAGCCTTTTTTTCTTTTCAAATAGAAGCATTAAGGCTATAAAATTTCCTACATCCTGCTTTAATTGCATTCCCCAAGTAACTATGTGTTCAGAATGTTATCTCATATCCATTTTTATTTCTTCTTTCATCCATACGTTTTTAGAACTGTGTTTCTTGATTTCCCCAAATGACTTTTTCTCGTTTATCTTTTTGTTATTGTTTTCTGCAGGGGAAGTAGAGTTATTTGAAAGCAACAAGGCCATTCTTGCAAGAAGGCAGAGGTGCTACCATTGTTATTTTTTTTTCTTTTATTTGAAGACATAAACTTCTGCTTCATGAAGAATAGTTGCTACCTTCAAATAAATATGGTGGTGACTCAGACAACAGGCTGATGAGTGACAGCCTGATACAGGTAGGACAGAACTGCTGGGTCCTACGTCGGTGACTGGAAATCTCCTTCCCCTTAGAAAGTGAAGGAAACACAAACCACTGATAGATTCTTCTTTCACTACCCACAGGTCCTCTATTTCAAGAGGTCCTGGCCTGACAGCAACATCCCTCGGTCCCTGGGACCCTACTCTGCCTCTAAATCTGCCTCCAAGTTCTCAGAATCTCCCTCGCTCTTGGACTTTTTCCTCCAGGAGCTCTCAGACCTGACCCATCTTCTGTACTAGCCTCCAACCCTGGGCGATGGGGAGGGATTTTTGAGCCTCCACGAGCCCCCAGACCTTCACCTACCACCTAAGGGGTCCTGCTTAGGCCAACTGTGCCCTGGGAGGCTACCTGGAAGCATCCTTGTGACCAGAGACCACCAAGAGGGCAGACCCATGACCCACAGTGGAGATCTGCTTTGGGTCCTGCTCTGAAGCCCAGGGTCCCTGGGGATGTCCAGGATCTGGAAATGGCACATACCTGCTATCCTTCCCCCTGCTCTGGTGCAAGTGCAGCTGATTACTCTAACAAAGTAGTTGGTTTTTTGGAGAATATGAAGAAAGCAAAGGACCACAGTAGATTTCATGGGGTATTTCCAAGGAATTTGATAACAAGTTAATTAGAAAACACCAAAACTGACATACAAGAGGAGAGAAAGAACAGAGCATGCAAGAGATGCTGGTAAACGTCCAAGGTCTAACATACTGGTAATTGGAATTTCAGAAGAAAAGAGTGAAAAAAATGCAGAAGAAATATTTGAAGAGACAATGTCTAAAGTTTTCCAAAATCAATTAAAAAAAATCAACCCACAGATCCAAGAAGCTCAGAAAACTCCAAGAACACACACACCCACACCCACACCCATAAACACATCATATTTAAACCAAAGAACACCAAAGAGAAAAATTCAAGGCAACCAGAGAAAAAATATGGCATCTCATACAAAGAGGAACAAAGATAAGAATTACAACAGGCTTCGGGTCATAAGTTAGAAGAAAATAAAATGACATCTCTGAAGTACTGAAAGAAAAACTACCAATCCAGAATACTATACCCAGTAAAACTAACTATCAAAAATGGTGACAAGGGACTTCCCTGGTGGCGCAGTGGTTAAGAATCCGTCCGCCAATGCAGGGGACACAGGTTTGAGCCCTGGTCTGGGAAGATCCCACATGCTGCCAAGCAACTAAGCCCATGTGCCACAACCACTGAGCCTGCGCTCTAGAGCCACAAGCCACAACTACTGAAGCCCGCATGCCTAGAGCCTGTGTTCCGCAACAAACAGAAGCCACCGCAATGAGAAGCCCACACACCACAACGAAAGGTAGCCCCCGCTTGCCGCAACTAGAGAAAGCCTGTGCTCAGCAACAAAGACCCAACGCAGCCAATAAATAAATAAATTTATTTATTTATTTATTTTTAAAATGGTGACAAAAATGACTTTTTCTGACAAACCAATGATGGTGAGGATGTGGAGTAACTGGAGTTCTCAAACATTGCTGATGGGAATGCAAAATGGTACAGCCACTCTGGAAACAGTTTGACAGTTTCTTATAAAATTAATATACACCAAATATCCTTCAAATACAACAACCCCAGTATAAACAAACTGGTACATCCTTACAATGGAATACTACTCAGCAATAAAAAGGAACAAATTACTTTTACATTTAACAACATGGATGAATCTTAAATACATTAAGCTAAGTGAGAGAAGCCAAACTCAGAAGGCTACAAACTCTATGATCTATTTTTATATGACATTCTGGAAAAGGTAAAGCTATTTTAAAAGGAAACATCAATGATTACCAGAGGGAGGTGACTACAAAGGATCATGAGGGAATTTTTAGGGTCATGAAAACATTTTGTATCTTGATTGCATTTGTGGTTATGCAATTACATGTCCATCAAAATGCATAGTTATAACACTAAAAAGTAAATTTCACTGTATGTAAATTATACCTCAGTAAGTCCAAAGTTTTTAAATGACAAAAATACTTTTAATATTTTTAAATGCATTGATAGGACTTCCCTCATGGTTCAGTGGTTAAGAATCCACCTGCCAATGAGGGGGATGGTTTCAAGCCCTGGTCCAGGAAGATCCCACATGCTGCAGAGCAACTAAGCCCATGAGCCACAACGACTGAGCCTGTGTGCCACAACTACTGAATCCCCCACGCCTAGAGCCGGTGCTCTGCAACAAGAGAAGCCACTGCAATGAGAAGCCCATGCACTGCAACAAAGAGTAGCCCTCGCTCGCCACAACTAGAGAAAGCCCACACAAAGCAATGAAGACCCAACGCAGACAAAAATTAATTAATTAATTTAAAAAAACCATTCTGGGCTTCCCTGGTGGCTCAGTGGTTAAGAATCCGCCTGCCAATGCAGGGGACACAGGCTCGAGCCCTGGTCCGGGAAGATCCCACATGCTGCGGAGCAACTAAGCCCATGCGCCACAACTACTGAGCCCACGTGCCACAACTACTGAAGCCCGCGCACCTAGAGCCCATGCTCTGCAACAACAAAAGCCACCATAATGAGAAGTCCATGCACCACAATAAAGAGTAGCCCCCGCTCGCCACAACTAGAGAAAGCCCGCGTGCAGCAATGAAGACCCAATGCAGCCAAAAATAAATAAATAAATAAATTTATTTTTTAAAAACCCCACCTTCTATCTACTTTAAATAAATAAATAAATGCATTGATAATCTGTCAAATTTTAAAGGAATTATCAGAGGGCAAAATCTAAATGAAACTGGGAACTCAGAGAGTAATACACGAAAGACTGCTTTCCCCTTGAGGGCATTTGCCAAGCTCAAGAACCTTGAGATTTGGTGTTGAGGAAGCCAAGAGCAGGATACAGACCCCAAAGTCTTTGACAGTGTGGTGAGTCTAATAGGCAATTGCCCGCTTGGCATAAAGTCAGGGTCTCAAAGTTCTACACCCTCATATTGTGTGACCTGGAGACCACCACCCCACACTCAAGCGAGGATTTCAGAGAATTTGACTGTCTTTGACCTTGGTTCAGAACAGACAGAGAAAACTCTTTCTGGAGAATTTATTCCCACAAGCCAGCCCTTCGGTAGATGTGCAGTCCAAATTCACAGAACCATTGGTCTGAAAAAATCTCAACCTGTGTTAATTTAACACACTCTAGGAAGTTATTAGCCTAGATTTTTGGCAGAAGCAAAAATTTTCTTTGGAGAAGCCCACTATGAGATGGGATTCTTCTATGCCTATTTGGTAACCTCTGAATTCAGTACCAAATTAATAGAAAATTCAATACCAGATTAATGAGCAAGGGATCTTATTTGGGTCACGTTTAAATTAACCATAAGGTGTTGCTATTAATAGGGGTAACTAACCCAGAGCCAAACATGCTTATGATTTAGATCCATTAACTGTCCCTTACAGTCTCTGTGGCCTTCAAACCAGCTTTCCCATTTGTTACTTTTTGGCCATCTTTCCAACTTCTTCTTTTAGTTTTTTGCTATTGTTAGCAGCTTTGACTTGAATTTGTCATTCCAATATCTAATATTAAATTAACTCCCTTTAAAATTATTTTTCCCCAGCTTTAGTGAGGTAAAACTAACAAAAATTGTATATATTTAGGTTGTACAGCGTGATTTTTTAAGGTGTACAACATGATGGTTTAATATATATATACATCGTGAAATGATTACCATGATCAAGCTAATTAACACATTCATCACCTCACATAGTTGTTACCTTTTCTTGTGTATGTGGCAAGAACACCTAAGGTCTACTCAGCAAATTTCAGGTATACAATACAGTGTTGAGTATAATCACCATGCTGTACATTAGATCCCCAGAACTTGTAACGGAACGTTTGTACCCTTTGATCAACATCTCCTCATTTCCCCCACTCCCCAGCCCTTGGCAACCATTTTATCCTCTGGTTCTATGAGTTCAACTTTTTTAGATTCCACATACAAATGAGATCATACAGCATTTGCCTTTCTGTGTCTGGCTTATTTCCCTTAGAAAATGTCCTCCAGGTTCACCCATGCTGCCCCAAAATGGCAGGATTTTCTTTTTTAAGGCTGAATAATATTCCTCTGTGTGTATACATATGTGTATCTCACATTTTCTTTATCCATTCATCCATTAATGAACACTTATGTTGTTTCCATATCTTGGCTATTGTGGATAATGCTACAGTGAACATGGGAGTACAGATATCTCTTTAACATACTGAGTTCATTTCATTTGGATACCCAGAAGTGGGACTGGGATCATATGGTAATGGTAATTACCATGGTAATTCTATTTTTAATTTTTTGAGGAAACTCCATACTGTTTTCTATAATGGTTATACCAATTTACATTCCCACTAACAGTCAGTACACATAGGTTCCCTTTTCTCCTCAATCTCGCCATCACCTGTTATCACTTATCTTTTTGATAATAGCCATCCTAAACAGGTGTGAAGTGGTATCTCATTGTGGTTTGGATTTGCATTTCCCCCGATGATGAGTGATGCTGAGCACATTTTCATATACCTGTTGGCCATTTGTACATCTTCTTTGGAAAAATGTCTATTCATGTCCTTTGACAATATTTAAATTGGGTTGCTTCTTTGCAATTGAGTTGTATGAATTCCTTATATATTTTAGACATTAACCAATTATACAGTTTGCAAGTATTTTCTCCCATTCTGTAGGTTACCTTTTCACTTTATTTCCTTTGCTGTGAAGAAGCTTTTTAGTTTGAGGCAGTCCCACCCGTTTTTGCATTTGCTGCCTTTGCTTTTGGTGTCATATCCAAAAGAATCACAACCAAGACCAATGTCAAAGAGCTTTTTCCCTATGTTTTCCTCTAAGAGTCTATTGCTTCAGGTCTTACATTTAAGTCTTCAGTCTGTTCTAAATTAATTTTTGTTTATGGCATACGGGTCTAATTTTATTCTTTTGCATGTGGATAACTAGTTTTTCCCGACACTACATGGTAATTCACAAAATTGAATACTACGCATGTGAAAGTGAATGAATTACAGCTACACCCACAATAAATGGGTAAATCACCCCTCTTCTGCAGGTGAGCCTCAGTGCAGATGCAGTTTTCTGGTAAGGTGGCTTGAAGCAGAGAGCTGGGACAATGGTCTTTGCTTTCTCTGTGAAGTAAGTGCTGCCCCCTTCCGGAAGTGAAGAGGGAATGATGTGATGTGATTGACAGGTGCTTTGGGCAATGGGAGAAGGCATAAAAGATTGCATTTAAGAATGTATATAACAACAACAAGAAGAAGAATGTATATAACAAAACACAGGAATTCCCTGGCGGTCCAGTGGTTAGGACTTGGCAATTTCACTGTCGGGGCCTGGGTTTGATCCCTGGTCAGGGAACTAAGATCCCACAAGACATGTAGCGCAGCCAAAGGGGGGAAAAGAAAAGGAATGTATATAACAAAACAGAAACAGACTCACAGATATAGAGAACAAAGTAGTGGTTAGCAGTGAGGGAAGGGAAGAGGGAAGGGGCAAAATAGGGGTATGGGATTAAGAGATCCAAACTGCTATGTATAAAATAAATAAGCAACAAGGATGTATTGTACAGCACAGAGAAATACAGCCACTTGTAATAACTTTAAATGGAGTACAATCTATAAAAATATTTTATCACTATGTTGTATACCTGAAACTAATATAATATTATAAATCAACTATACTTCAATTTTAAAAATCAAAAAATAAAAATAGAACCTAGGATAACCACCCCACCCCCAGAAAAAGAAGGGGAACTTTTAGCATCACCAATCCGGGCACTAACCCATTGTGGTAGTGCGCTGCAACAGAAAAAAACGGCCCCAAATTCTTTGCAGCTCCTTCTATCGAGATGGAGAGGCTATTTCCTCATCCCTGAACCTGGGCTGGCCTGCTTTGGTCAACAGAATGTGATGTAAGTGATATTGTGCAATTTCTGGGCCTAGACCTCAAGTGGCCTTGCAGCTTCTGCTCTCAAGGGGCACAGTGGGGAGAGGACATTTCCAGAAATAATGACCAACACCAGGTATCACCTAATGCTAAGTGAACAATATAGAGAAGGCATAGCTAGAGTTTTAAATAAGGCTGGCAAATTCAGGGGAGGTTTTCTGTAGGAGGTGAGAAAGCTGAGCCTGGGTGTTTGAGATGGTGGAGAAAAGCAAGAGGATGAGGAGTGGAGGGGGAGCGGGCTCAAAGGCCCGAGAGGAGGGTGTGGGTGTCTGAAAGGCAGTAGGCAGTCAGCCAAACTGGAGCAGAGAGCTGTTCTTGGAGAGAACTGGGCAAGAAAGCCTGGGTTATTCTGCAGCCAATGTCTGCCAATGACTTGTGAGTAGAGGAAGCTGATCACATAGGTCCAGTTTTCCTAAGAGTTTTCACAAAAAAGAAGTTTGAAAGACACAATCACTCTGGGTCCAACCTCCTAATACCTTAAGCACTTTTTCCCTGTTGTCAGCCCTCTCCCCACGCTGTTGTCCTCACTCCCTGTCTCTAAGGGATCATTTCCATCAGTGTTTGTATCCAGTCACAACTCATCTTGTAAACAGCTGAAAACACAGAACAGCTTAGGCACGAAAGAAGTTGATTAGCCCAGGTGACTCATGAGTTAGCAGCGGATCTGGCTTCCCGGGCTCACACCTGTCATCTGGTCTGTTTCTCTTCACTGCCCACTTCTGCCCCCTACCGTTCAGCTTCATTCTCTCATTCTCAGTCCCTCTTTGGTGGCCCCAGCAGCAGCGGGCTCTTCCAACAAGGGGGCAAGATGACCCATCCTCCCATGTCAGTCTTGCAGGAAAGAACGAAACTTTTCCCTTAGCTCCAGCAAAACCCCTAAGATTACTAAGACTGGACTAGCATAGGTGACACCCGTCCATCCTGGAGACAATCAGTGTGGCCAAAGGGATGTGTTGCTCTGGGTGACCAGCCCTCCGTCAGGGGCAGGATACCCATGTTCTAGAAAGTAAGTCGAGACTGGAACTTTTATCTGTATAACTTGAGAGTGTACAGCTCTAAATAACCCGTCCCCCTCCTCTCTCGTCCTCCGTGCAGCCCCGAAGCCAGTGGATCTACACACCACGCATCAGTTGGGTTCTCTGATGGCTGTGGACACTGCTCGGGGCATAGTGCGGCACTGGCCTGCACAGCTGGCCCCTGCGCGCCCTCCACACACCAGTGGCCTCATTACCACTGGTGGCCCATGAAGTGGGGGGGGGGCTGGTTGGGGGCCCCCACACCGTGGTGGTGCCTGGGCACCCACTTCACCACCTTTCTTCTATCTTTGTGCAACGACGGGCAGGGATCTGGGCAGCCGTGGCTGCACTGCTGGCCTGGGAGCCCTGAACTCTGGTGGTCATCGAACTGGCCAATACCGGCTACAAGTCCATGTACAGCAGCAACTGGTTCACCCTCCAGGAGAACCGGCTCCTCTGAGCTGCCTTTGCTGACCATGTGGCCTTCGTGGACCCCTGGGAAATGACCTCCAGCCTGGCCCTGCCCGACAGCATCCACCCGGAGAGGCTCATCGTCCACAAGGTGGACTTCCTCCTTTCTTTCCTCTCCCCGAGTACTTCTGTCCATCCTGGGGCTGTGTGAACGGACGGCCCAGGCTCGGGGACCCAGTTGTGAAGAGGACCACAGCCACAACAGGACTTCTGGGATAAGGGCAGGTGCCATCAAGCTCTCTCACCTGGAATACCGCAATGGCTTTCGGTCTAGTCCAGCCCATTCGCCCCACTCCAACCCCTTCTCCACTCAGAACAAGAGTGCTTATTTTAAAACATAAATGTTTGCATCAGTATAAAGCCAACGCCTTCTATCTCAGAACAAATCCAAACCCCTCACCATGGTTACCAAGGCCCTGCAAGATGGCGCTGCGTAACTCTGTCGGCTCATTTATTGTCACTCTTCCCCAGCGCTCTGCAACCCAACCCCGAGGTCCTCTTGCTGCTCAAGTAGGTCAAGCCTGCCTCGGGGCCTTTATACCTGCTGTTCCAGGGCCTGGAAGGCCCCTCTCCCAGGCCTCCATGTGACCAGCTTTTTCTCATTCAGTTCTCTCATCAAACATCACCTCGGAGGCTTTTCCTGACCACTCTCCCACCCCAGTACTTTATACCCTTCTCACCCTGCTTTTTCTGCATATCAGTAACCAGAACCCATAATTATTTGGTTTACTACTATTATTATTTACCTGTCTCCTTGAGTTTGTCTGGCTTGCTCACTGCTGTATCCCCGTGACCTCGAGCCGTGCTTGAGACATTGCAGGTGTGTTAAGCAGCATTCATTGAACGAATTGATAACTTAAAGTCAGATGACTAGAATGATACCTGTCTGCCCTGCACCTTCTCTCAGCAAGCTGCCTCCTCTGACAAACAGGCGATGTATCGCCAAAGTGTCCCCTTGTTGCACTTGCTGGATTGTATCTGCATGATTATCACTATGAACGCTTCACATTTACATTTAGGGCGGTATGATTTTTTTCTTTTTTACTGGAGAATAGTTGAAGGGCAGTACGATTTTCAATGCAGTTTCTACTTTTATTTTGGAAGACTCTCCCAAGAACATTCTCCCATTTTACTAATGAAGCCCGAGAGGTGGCACACAGCTGAGCCAGTCCTTGGTCCTAGTGATACTGGTGACAACTGTGGCAAAAGTACTCTGTCCTCGCTGGAAAACTGGCCTCCTGGAAGGGCTGGAAGTGACAACCCATGACTCCTCTCTGACACATCCTCTCGTGTCCTGGACGTCAGTTCCTTGTCTGGTGGGTGGGGGGCTGGGGTCCTTGAAAGGAATCCAGTCAAGACTGGGGTTTATCGGTGCACCGTGGGCTCCTTGTCTCCGATCACGAGATCTGGCCGGCTGTTCCCCAGACCCTCTGTTTCTGGCGCCGAGGCTTCCCTGATCACCCTAAAGGGGGCTCCGTGACCAGGCACGACCACGTCGGCAGTGCCTAGGACCCTCTTCCGGCTGTGCTCCTGGGACACCGGGTCTTCGCTCAGCGCCTGCCACGAGTCCTCGTCCCCATCACGTTCAAACACATCGCCCACTATCATGACGGTACCCAGGGCCGTGCCAGCCACCAACACGCTCACGTCCCGCCGGCCACCATGGCCGGGCGTGGCCCACACCTCGAGTCCCGGCCCCAACCGCAGAGGCTGCTCCTCAGCCAGCCCGTGGGGGAGGTAGCGGCCCCCGGGGAGGCAAAAGTCGTGCGAGACCAGCAGGGCCGCCGCGGGAAACAGCCCCAGGTTCCCGATGTGGTCCGAGTGTCCGTGGGTCCCCACCACCAGAGTCACATCTCCCGGGGCCACGCCCTGCCCCGCCAGGGCCCCCAGGAGCGCCTCTCGAGCCCAGGGCCCCGCGGTGTCCACGAGGATGGGGCCACGGGCCGCCTCCTCCAGGGCGGTCTTCGCCTCGTAGCCCTCGGGCGGGGGCTCTCGGTGGCCGGAGGCCGGGCCCCAGGCCTGGGGCAGAACAAGGGTCACGGAGCCGTCGGCGCGCACAGCGTCGCCGACCCCCTCTGGCTCCGCGTAGCCCTGCAGCAGAACCACCACAGAAAAGGCGTCGCCGGGCACCCGCAGAGGAGGCTCCCCGCGCAGCGGCTCGGTGCGCACCGGCTCGGTGCTCATGGCCGGAGAGGGACTGGCTGGGGAAAGGAAATGGGGCTTCGGCGACTGTCCGCTCCCTTCGGGTTTCCACACTCGCCCAGCCTCCGCGGAGTGAATCTCAGTTCCTTGCCACCCCTCTTACACTCTTAAGTTGGCATCGCCCAACTGAACTTCGGCGAGAAGGCACCCGTCCCTCAGCGTCTTCGGCCACCACCCCGCTCGCGTGTGAGGTCCTCAACCGCCACCCTCCGGAGATAACCTTGTTATTTTCTTCATTCTAACCGGAGCTGCTCTCTACCTTGGACCTAGCTTTAGCGCCTCTTAGATCTTGCCTCACTCTGAGGAAAGAAGACACACCGGAAAAGAGCGTGGGAGTTTGTCCTCTGCGAGCTCCCGTAACCCAAGTATGGCGACCCAGGCGTCGCGCACGTAACTCAATTCCGGCGCGTTTTCAGGCATGCGCGGACCGCGGCTGCGCAGTCCGAAGCCTGAAACCCGTCTCAGCGCGCTGATCCGTGCCACCCTCCTTGGGCTGCAAAACTACAAAGCACCGTTAGCTTTTAACAGGACAGCGACCAACGGCCCTATTCACTGGGCGCTGCCGTACCGGCCAGCTAAGATGTGTGCACGGCACTTGTTTGAAATTTGGGGCCCAGCTGATATTTTTTAAAAAGTTTACTAGCGTTATAGAAAATTTGGCACCTTTGATATTACGTGGTGGCCCCGCAGTGAAATTAATATGAAGTACACCAAGTGTCTACCCCACCTAACTTATCAATACTACCCCTTCCCCATCCAGTGTCCCCTTCCCGTTCACAGACTGTTGGCATGTAGCCTCCTAGACTCCGGCAGCGGCAGCGTGTATAGGTCGTAGAGAATGTCCATTCTGCTTCTTTGTTATAAGAGTCTAAAAACAGACCCTCGAGGGGCAAAGTGACTGCCAAGGTCCACTGCTGCTAAGCCATGTTGACCTCTGGGTCCGGTGGGGAGTAGCGGACATATTTAAATATCTCAATACTGTCACCACACACACCTGACAAGGGGATAAATGGCAGGTAGAGGACTCATCTGTCGGCGCCGGGCTTCCGCCTACTGCTCCCACCTTTCTCCCCATAGCCATGCCATGCTGCACCACCAGGATCCTGCCTGAGACTACAAGGGAGAGAAGAGCTACAAGCTCTAGGGTGGGGTCACTCACACATACACACACTATGAAAGCTGTGGGGCAGGGAGCGCTCAGACTTCAGAGGGTTCTTCTCCAAGACCCCTGTCCCTCCTGGAGGCTCAAAGGCAAAGGTCAGAGTTCCTCTGGGTCATGCTTGGGGTGGCCTGGTGTGTTCGTCACCTCCTCCTCCTCCTGATCTTGCCCCTCCTCCTCTTCTGTCTTCTCTTGCCCTTCTGTGATCGTCTCCTTTCCAGTCCAAGTTTCCTGTAGACATGCTAGGTTGGGTGATAGAAAACAATTTAGATGTTGGTTCTCGGGAGAGGGAAGGTTGCGGCCTGGCAAGAAAGGGGCCAGCCCCCAGGCTTACCCCTTTCAGTAGATCGGAGCACGTGACCTGCACAGAGAAAATGCTGTAGGGGCTGCTCCTGATGGTGGAAATACCAGTCTCCCACGACGTCTTCAAACTCCTCCAGCATCGTCTCACACTGGTCAGGTGGAAAGGTCAGAAGGGTATCTGCTCTGCTGGCCTCTGCAGACCCTCCTCTCTGCTCTTCACTCCCTGTCTCCCCACCCCACTTCGGAAAGGCAGGGAACCAGGAGGTTAAACTTGGCTTATTAGATGTGTGATCCTCATTCATTCAACAGACATTTACCAGCACCTACTCTGCCAAGTAAGTTATTATACTCCGAGTCTCAGTTCCTTGCCTGTAAAATGGGAAGTGGTAATAGTACCTACCACATCAGGTTGTTGTGAGGGTAAAATGAGGCAGCAGCTGGAAAGTATGTGGCCCCAAATCTGGCACACAGTAGGTGCTCAGTAAGTGGCAGTATATATCATTAGCCTCCATTATGACTTCTTGATATGCTCCTGGGCCCACTTCAGTCAATGGCAGAGTCCCTGCTCTGCTCAAAGATGGACCTCCTTGGGATCTAGCTCCCCTCTCAAGTTCCCTTCTCACCTTCCTGGGCAGTGCAGTATCCTATCCTACCTGCTTCTTGAGGAACGTGACCTCCACGCTGGGCTCATCCCACAGCTCCAAAGGGATCCCCAGATCCACCTTCACCCCCTTCTGCACCAGGCCTTTCAGCGTTGCCATGGTCTGACTCTGCCCCTGAGAGATGGGAATTTGAGATCAGCCCAGGCCACTGCCCTGCCTCCTCCCCTTTTTGCCATATCAGCTTTGTCAACTACTGGAGACCCCGGTGAGTTCCATAGAGATGAGATGAGGGAGTCTACGATGGGGAGGGGACTCTCCAGAGCTGGGGGGAGCTGGGCAGACATCGTGAGGACCTCAGGGGGTACAGGCTGTAGTTTCTGAGAGGTGGGACCCTGCCCTGGAGAAGAGTCTGACCTTGGCATATCTCAGTGAGCCCTTGCGCTCGGCATGAACACTGTAGTCCAGGATCCGCTCACATAAATTCTCCAAGGCCTCTTCCAGCCTTGTCTCTCTGTGGGAAGAGGGGAAACAAAGGCTCCCTGGATGCTGTGGGCGCTCCAGGGCTCCATCGGGGATTGGAAGGTGGAAGAACACCAAGAAGAACTCACGAAACACTGTAAGGGATGTGTCTCTTCCTCTTGCCTGTGTCCAGCACCTGCCCCAGCTCCAGCACCTCTCGAGATCGGCCAGTGCGACTCAGCTCTTCCTGTAGCTCCAGGCTCAGCAGTTTACATACTAGATGTCCAAGGGGACGTGAAAGACAAACATACCAGCAACTCATTCGGCAGATAAGCAAGGCAGCAGAGCCCAATGGTTATGGGTGCAGGCTCTGGAGCCAGCCTGGCAAGGCTGGAATCCTGACTCAGCCACTTAGTAGCTGGGTGACAATCCTGCTGTGCCTTGGTTTCTTCACCTCTAAAATGAAGATAATAATAGTACGTCTCTCACAGGGGTGTGGTGAGGATTCAATCAATCAATCTATGTAAAGCCCCAAGAATAGTGCCTAGCACGTGGTGAGCACTGCCCAAGTGTTTGCTGTTTTCTGCAGTTATTTATTGAGCCCCTTCTGGATGCACAATAGCAATACAGAGAGCAATAAGACCCGTGATCTATCCACAGGACATTTCCAATGTATCTGGGGATAGATAAAAAGATGATGACAATATCGTGTAATGGACTCTACCAAGAGACTTAATCTCACTAGGAAATGCAAAATTCACTCAATGGTCATTCATGGACTTCCTACTAGCCTACGATTTCCTCAAGGATGAGCATTGTGTCTCTTCCACCACTGTCTTCCCAGCACCAGTGGGTCCCAAGAAAAGGACAGGCCTATACAGAAGTGCCAAGCCAACTAAACACAGGGGCAAGGAGCAAAAGTGTCCCAAATGTGCCTATGGCACTATGCTAAGGATACACAGGGAGACACAGGTACTCTCCTTCCCTCCAATGCAGTGGGAGGTGACAGATAAGGAAGGAGGCTTCCAAAGGAGGTGACATTTAAACTGGGTCTTGAAGAACCAAATACAGAAGGGCAAGGATCATTCCAGGCAAAGGAAAAAAACAATGTGCAAAGGCAGAGAGGTGTGAGAGGATGAGGCAGGCTCAGTGACTGCTGAGAGGTTCAATATGGCTGAAGCATGGGCACTTTGGGGATGGGAGGTGGGGTATGGAAATGTAAGAAAGATGGAGGCCAGACCACAAACACTTGGATGCTATGCCAAAAACATTGGCTGTAGTCTAATCACAGCAGGAGGCCTGAAGAGGCATTAAAGCAAGGACATACACAACAGAGTCTGTGTTTAAAAAAACTGACAGGTGTAGGGGGTTAAGAGTAGGGACACAAATGAAAGGAGAGGAGCGATGAGGACCAAGTCAGGAGGAACATTGCTACTGAAATGCCGCGTGGAGTGAGGCGAAGGGGAAAAGAATCCAGGAAGAAATTAAAGCCAGGGAGGCAACAAACCAGGGGACCAGGGCACTCTGAAGTGCCCCCTCCCAGCTGGGCCCCATAGGTGATACAGCCACAGAAGATGCTGTTCACTGTAAAATCCATACGGTGCACACCCTCTGCAAGACCTCACCATTATGGGGAACCTCTCCCAGCTGTATGGCCTCCTCTTTCTTTTATGAGCTTCAAAGGCTGACTTACTCACTCCCAAACCCCTCAGGAGGGCGTGGGGCCTATAATTTGGGAGCATCTCCGCCGGGGTGGAGCAGAGGATGTCCACAGGTAATGAGACACACACACACACACACACACCCCTCAGTAAAGTGGCCGGGCAGACACACACACACACACACACACACCCACACACCAGTAAAGTGGCCGGGCAGACACACACACACACACACACACACACACACACACACACACACACACACACCAGTAAAGTGGCCGGGCAGACACACACACACACACACACACACACACACACACACACACACACACACACACACACACACACACACACACACACACACACACACACACACACACACACACACCAGTAAAGTGGCCGGGTAGTCTCTGCACTACAATTCCCACAAACCATTGGGGGGCCCAAACCAGCAAGAAAAAGCGGGCTCCCTCTGGATGTCTCATGGGAATTGTGGTGCCATAGTCTTGGGGTAGCGCTATGCGTTCCCTCCGTTGACCCCATTCGAATTCCACCGGGCTCCATCAGGAGGTCAGGTGACCCACCCATCACGGTCCATTTGGTCTGGCCCAGACGGAGGTGGGGCCGAGAGATGCGAATAGGGGCTACTCCCTTTAGATACCTTCGCATTTGCTGGGCAAGCGTTCTGTGTCATCGTCCTCCTCCTTCGGCGTCCCAGACACAGTCAAAATGAAAAGCAACGTTCCCAACCGCACAGGTCCCATGACCAAGTGCCGTCCACAGCCAACCACCTTCTGCCTTCAAACCAACTTCGGGCAGGCAGCGGGCCCTTTAAATCCCGAGGCGGTCGGCTGCAACTCAGCCTGGCATGGGAAGCGCAAGCGCAGTGCCGGTTCGAAGAGGGCGGGGCTTCGCGGCGCGGCACTGCGGGCTTCCCCGCCTGGTTTTGTGGCGCCTCCCAAAGGTCCTGGCTGCCGGATAGTGAAGGAATAAACTGAAGTAATTACAGCAAGAGGGTGTGCTCCTTACACGTAGGCACAGAGACAGCATTTTTATATAATTTCAGGCCGTGAGCCTAGGGGGCTTATTCCGGCTTGTGGAAGGGGCAGTGACCTGCTCCCAGTCTCTGCCAGGACCTGCTCCTGGAGGGGGCGGGGCCAACATGGAGCCGAGCGCCGGGTGAGAGGCGCTTTGGCTGTGGTGAGAGGCTCTTCCTGCGCTGGGCGCTCGACTGGCGGGGGCGGGTCTGAGTGGTACCCGGGACTAGACCCTTTGAAGGGCCCGTGTGGGGACCCGGAGGAGGACGGTTGGTTGTGTGTCCGTGCGCGTGGGGACTCTGTGTTTGCATTGGAGGGTGCTGGGGGGATGAGGTGGGCTCTCTACGCCTTCTTTCTCGCTGTACCCATTGCCTGGGGACCTTAGACCTGCTTCCCTGCTGGGGAAACTGCTACACGGATCTAGGTCAAGTTAATCTTCTGGGAAGCCTTCCTGCCGACTCCACTGACCTGAGGTTTCCTGAGGCCGTGGCGTGTTATTTGAGCCTTTACTGGCAGAGGGTACCGCGGGGTATTGAAGGATTAGTAGGAGTTCGCTAGGGAACTGGGACATGACCGCCTCCTGCATACCCAGCTCCAGGCACATAGTATGTTGAATAAATGTGTTCCCTGCAGATAAGACTTACAAAAGCGGGGGAGGAGACCTGGGATGGTTTGAGAAGAACTAACTTGTATTTGGCCCCCATCTTCCCCCCCACTCCATCAGGCCCACACCCGCCCTCCACGTACACCTCGCAGTCAGTCCAAAACACTTTTGACATTAGTCTTCCTAATGCCAGATTGAAGCGAGCCACTTTCCTTTTGGACACAAAGTAGATTCCAAGCTTGGGCTTATATCTTGTTCATTTGATAACAGTGGTACTTGAGGGTTTAGTGAGCACCTAATTCCTAAGCCTTACAGTTCATTCAGTTATTCAACAGATATTTATTGAGTATCTAGTGTGTCTCAGGCACCAGTCCGGGGTCTCAGAATACATCAGTGAACGTAACAAAGATCCCTGTGCCACACAGTGCAGTAAGGGGAGATGTGGTGGTGATAAACAATAAGAAATAATACAATATGTATCAGCAGATGTTAAATTCCCTGGGAATTTTTTTTTAAAAAAAGCAGAGCGGGGGTGGGGTGCGGTATTAAACAGGGTGATGGGAATAGGCAGCCAGGGAACATCTGGGGAAGAGCATTCCAGGCAGAGGGACTAGAGCGAAGGTTTGAACAGCCAGGAGGACAGTGGGGCTGGATCAACGTGGAAGAAGGAAGGAAAGGAGGTCAGAGATGTGATGGGGAGAGAGTAAATCACGGAGGAGCTTGTAGACCATAATAAGGATTTCGAATTTACTCTGGGGCACATTGGGAGCCAGTACAGGGTTTTGAGTAGAGACATGACCCAATGTGGTTTATTTTTTGACAGAATCACTCTGGTTGCTATGTTGGGAATAGATGTAGGGAGCAAGGATGGAAGCAGGAAGACCTTATCAGGAGGCTGTTGAAGTTCCCCAGGGGATAGATGCTGGGGAGCTGGTCACACAGTGGGAGCAGAGGATCAGGTTGGGTCACCTGGTGGATTTGCTGTGAGGGCTCACCTGGATGAATGGCGTTGCTCTGAAGGTGAGAAAAGCCGAGGCTGGAGCTGGTGGGGTGGGGGGCATCAGGAGTTCACTTTAGAAGGGATTCTAAGAAGCCAGTTTGATATACAGTTCTGGAGTTAGGAAGAAGGCTCTGGGCTGGGGATATAAATTTGCCATCATCAGCCTATAAGCGATACTGAAAGCTGTGAGAATGGTTGAGGTCACCAAGGGAATAAGTATAGCTCATAGTTGTACAAGGACCAAGCCCAGGGCACTGCAACGTCAAGCAGACAAGGAGAAGAGGAAGAACCAGCAGAGAAAACGTAGACAAAGTGGCCAGTGAAGGAGGAGGAAAACCAAGAGAAGGTGGGGTAGCAGTGGTGTCAAGACAGTGTCTCCAGAAGGTAGTAGGCAGCTATGCCCTGTGCTGCTGAGAGGTCGAGGAAGATGGAGAAGGAGATGGGACTTTGGATTTGACAATGTAGAGTCACAATGACCTTGATAAGTGGTTTCAGGTACCTAATGGAGTCAAAAGCCTGAGTAGATAGGTTCAAGAGGAATCAGAGATAAGACAGCTCTTTCAGGGAGTTTTGTTGCAAAGAGGAGCCCCAAAAATCCCAGAGTATCGCTAGTAGAGAAAGTGGGATAAAGAAAATATTTTTTTCCTTTATAAAATTATGTATTTATTTATTTTTACCTGCGTTGGGTCTCCATTGCGGTGCGTGGGCTTCTCATTGCGGTGGCTTCTCTTGTTGTGGAGCACTGGCTCTACACGCGGCCTTCAGTAGTTGTGGCACGCGCGCTCAGTTGTCGTGGCTTGCGGGCCCTAGAGCGCAGGCTCAGTAGTTGTGGCGCACGGGCTTAGTTGCTTTGCGGCCTGTGGGATCTTCCCAGACCAGGGCTCGAACCCGTGTCCCCTGCATTGGCAGGTGGATCCTTAACCCCTGTGCCACCAGGGAAGTCCAAGTTTTGTTCGTTTTTTTCGGTACGCGGGCCTCTCACTGTTGTGGCCTCTCCCGTTGCAGAGCACAGGCTCTTGGCGCGCAGGCTGAGCGGCCACGGCTCACGGGCCCCGCCGCTCCGCGGCACGTGGGATCTTCCCGGACCGGGGCACGAACCCACGTCCCCTGCATCGGCAGGCGGACTCTCAACCACTGCGCCACCAGGGAGGCCCTTAACCATTTTTAAGTGTACACGTTAGGGGCATTAAGTACACTCACACCCATCACCACCATCTATCTCCAGAATGCTTTTCATGTTGTAAAACAGAAACTGTACCTATTAAACAATAACTCGCCCTTCTCCCCTTCCCAGCTTCTGGCACCCACCACCACTCTGCTTTCTGTCTCTATGAATTTGACTACTCGAAGAACCTCATATAATTGGAACCATCCATTATTTATCCTTTTGTGACTGGCTTATTTCACTTAGCACAATGTTCTCAAGGTTTATTTGTGTTGTGGCGTGTGTCAGAATCTCCTTCCTTTTTAAAGGCTGAAAAATAGTCCATAGTATGGGTGGACCACTGTTTTGTTGTTTGAAGATGGGAGAAATAACTGCATTTTGTAGGGCTAATGGGAGTGATCTGGTAGGTCGAGGAATTGATGATGATACAGGGAGAGGGGGGAATGCTGGCGGGATGCTTGAGTTGGGGAGGGGCAGGACCAGAATCTCTACAGTGAAAGGGAAGGCAGAGCATGTGGGCGCCGGTGCTGCTCCGTGGGTGGGTGTGGTGCTGGGAGCCTCGGGAGGTCTCTTCTGATGGCCAGAAATCAGGGAGGAGAAGAGGTGTCAGATGAGACAGAAGGAGCCTGGGTGCACTGAAATGTAGGACCATCAGGCAGCGTTAAGGGCCCGTTTGAAGTTCGTGGCCATGAAAAAAGTGCACATTGGTCAGGATGGTTGTGCGTTTTCTCATCACGTTCAATCGTAAGGGCACATCGGCTCAGACAGAGTTTTTAACCAATGTTGTAGTTTTGTCAAGTGTGAATAATGATGCATGATGGAGCAAGAGACAGGAAAGCAGGCACGTTAACAACCTAAGGGGAAAAAGATGCTTTCCACGTTTTACAGAGAAGAAACCCAAAGCTGGGAGAATTTAAGTAGCTTGCCCAGATAGCATAGCTCGGTAGTGCTGGGGCCGGGATTTAAACCGAGAGCTGAGATCATTCCACTATACCTCGCTTGTACTGTGCCTGGCATAGAATCAGCTCGATAAATTGTGTTGAATTGGGTCCAAGTGCTACCTCCTCCTGTTCAGCCGGTGCTGCTCACGTGGGGAGGGACAAAGGGCACCCCCCGAGCCCCTTCCCCCCTCACATCTCCACCGTCCTCCCTTTGTTGCGGCCCCTCCTGAACGGACAGCCCCTCTTCTTGGGATGTCACTCTCAGGTGTCCTCTCACCCCCCCCTGCCAGGGTCTCCATCTCTCCGCCCTGGGGCATCTTCCTTCAGGGGAGGGGAGGAGGGGCTCCAGCATGGCCGAGGAGAAGAAGCTGAAACTGAGCAACACCGTGCTGCCCTCGGAGTCCATGAAGGTGGTGGCCGAGTCCATGGGCATCGCTCAGATTCAGGAGGAGACCTGCCAGCTGCTGACAGATGAGGTCAGCTACCGCATCAAGGAGATTGCACAGGTACCCTGGCCTCACTGCGCTGTATGGAGGATGCTGCCCAGGCCGCCTTCTTCCCCAGGGTCTCGGGCTGACGTCTGTCCTCCCGTCCCTAGGATGCCTTGAAGTTCATGCACATGGGGAAGCGGCAGAAGCTCACCACCAGTGACATTGACTACGCACTGAAGCTAAAGAACGTCGAGGTGATGGGGACGCACAGGACTGAGGGGGCAGGGTACTGAGACCTCCCATGCGGCACATTTGCCTCAGCCAGACCTGCCTGCTCGGGCTCCCTTCTCATCCCAGTGCCTCTCTCTGTCCTGTTGTAGCCACTGTATGGCTTCCACGCTCAGGAGTTCATTCCTTTCCGTTTCGCCTCTGGTGGCGGCCGGGAGCTTTACTTCTACGAGGAGAAAGAGGTTGATCTGAGCGACATCATCAATACCCCTCTGCCCCGAGTGCCCCTGGATGTCTGCCTCAAAGGTCGGGGAAGGGGGCGAGGGGGCGGGAGAGCAGGGGATGGGGAGGAGGGGAAGGAGCAATGCGTACGGGTGTGAGGAAGCACACGGTGAAGGAGCCCTCAGTGTGAGATCCCCGGTGAGCAACAGGAAGGAAAGCACGCATCCCTGAGTGTGGTGTGACTTCCTGATGTCTGCGCTCAGCAGTTCACCTTGACACCTTCCTTCCTTGCAGCTCACTGGCTGAGCATTGAAGGCTGCCAGCCAGCTATTCCAGAGAACCCACCCCCAGGTAACCTCCGTGCCCAGCGTCCAGCAGCCACCCCTCTCCCTCCTCGTCCCTTTACAGCTCCCGCCCTGCTTTCCCACCAGCTCCCAAAGAGCAGCAGAAGGCTGAGGCCACAGAGCCCCTGAAGTCAGCCAAGCCCGGCCAGGAGGAGGACGGCCCCTTGAAAGGCAAAGGCCAGGGGGCCGCTGCCGCTGACGGCAAAGGTCAGTACTGCTGGGCCAGGCCTCCTGCCCCAAAGCCACGTGGTCACTTGGGAAGTGGGTGAGGTCAGGGCAGAGGGGGAGACCTCAGGCCAGGAGCCCCAGAGAGGATCAAGAAGCCCGAGGGAAGCCGGGTCCAGGGGGGGCGGGAGGGGAGGGTTGCGGTTTGTCTGGTGCCGAGGCCTCCTCTGGAGCTTTCTTGTCTAAACCTGTCTTCCCCCTTCACACAGGGAAAGAGAAGAAGGCGCCACCGCTGCTGGAGGGGGCCCCTCTGCGACTGAAGCCCCGAAGCCTCCACGAGTTGTCTGTGGAGCAGCAGCTGTACTACAAGGAGATCACAGAAGCCTGTGTGGGCTCGTGTGAGGCCAAGAGAGCGGTGAGGCCCTGCCACCCCGTCCTGGCCTCCCCCCCTGCAGTGTCGGCCCCTCTTCACTCGCTCCCTCCCCCCCGCAGGAGGCCCTGCAGAGCATCGCCACGGATCCGGGGCTCTACCAGATGCTGCCGCGTTTCAGCACCTTCATCTCAGAGGGGGTGAGAGGACGCGGGAGGGGGCACCTAGGACGAGCTTCCGGGGTGAGGAGGAGGGAGAGGAAGCTCACCGGAAGGGTCCCGCTGCCCCATCCCTTCTCTCCCCCCAACCAGGTGCGCGTGAACGTGGTGCAGAACAACCTGGCCCTGCTCATCTACCTGATGCGCATGGTGAAGGCGCTGATGGACAACCCTACTCTGTATCTAGAGAAATACGTGAGTGGACCTGCCCGGCCGCCTCTCGTCGCGGGCTCTGGGGACCCTGCCGCCACCCCCAGGAGACCATCTGTCAGAACCCGCTGACTCGAGGCTTCTCCCTCAGGTGCACGAGCTGATCCCGGCGGTGATGACGTGCATCGTGAGCAGGCAGCTGTGCCTGCGGCCAGATGTGGACAATCACTGGGCGCTCCGGGACTTCGCCGCCCGCCTGGTGGCCCAGATCTGCAAGCATTTCAGCACAACCACTAACAACATCCAGTCCCGAATCACCAAGACCTTCACCAAGGTGAGCCGTTCCCCATCACGGCCCGGGCTTGTCACCAGAACGACGAGAGCTTCACTCACACCAGTGTGGCTGCGGGAAATGATGCTGAAAACCACGGGCCAGAGGGCAGCGGGGTGGCGACTGGGACCTGAGCTGCATCTGTAGTGTCTTTTTTTTTTTTTCTTCCTGATTGTGTGATCCCATTTACTTAAAGTTCAAAACCAGGAAAACTAATCTCTGGTGGTAGAGGTCAGAATAGCGGCTACTTTGGGGAGGAGAGGGTGGCTGGGAAGGAGCTGGCATGTCTTAATGGTTTACAAGGAAAATGTGTGTATGAGAGACCTTGGTCCTTCGTACTTAGCTTTTCACACCCCTTTACTTGGGTTTATCTTCCATCCCCTTACAGAGCTGGGTGGACGAGAAGACCCCGTGGACAACGCGCTACGGCTCCATCGCAGGCCTGGCAGAGCTGGGACATGATGTTAGGCCCCAGCGGGGGAGGGGGCGGGGGGAGCCCTGGGGGAGGGGAGGGATCGTGAGGTCAGAGTGGGCAACAGCCCCCTGACCCGGGAGACCCTGTGGTGACCCCAGGGCCCCGGCTTCTCCCCTTCGCTTCCAACAGGTGATTAAGACTCTGATTCTGCCACGGCTACAGCAGGAGGGGGAGCGGATCCGCGGGGTCCTGGATGGCCCGGTGCTGAGCAACATCGACCGCATAGGGGCTGACCACGTGCAGAGCCTCCTTCTGGTGACAGAGCCCCACCCCCGCCCTCCCCCACTTCTTCCCGCTGATCCCCCTCTCCACCCCCCACCACACACACACACACACACAGACACACACACACACGCGCGCGAGAGGACAATGTTTAGCAAACATACAGCATCTTCCATTTCATCTACCCCATCTTTGCCTCTTACGTTCAGGGCGCACCTCCGAGTCCCATATTGTTTCGCAGCTGGAAAAACGGAGGCACTAAGGGGTTAAGTGAGAAATAAGAGTCTTAACTCTCAGCCTGTGACTTCAAGCCTGCACTGGCCCTGATGCTTCTGCATCACTCTGGCCCATTCTGTGCAAGGCACTTGCCCTGTGGACCGGCTGGCCCTTAGATAGCACGAGCGTAATTACTCAGCAAGTTCTCCACTCCCACCAGCTGGTGCCCAAGTTCTCTATGAAGCAAAACCACAGCATTCCTTACACACTGATAACCCAGCACAGCCTGGCTTCTAGCAGGAACAACACTGAAATAGCGGGTGACCTCCTTTCTCACCCCGTCCCCCGTCGTGATTCTCAGAGTCACCGCCCTCCCTCCACCCGGCTGCCTTTTGCTTTCTCTCTGCAGAAACACTGCGCCCCTGTTCTGGCAAAGCTGCGCCCACCGCCTGACAATCAGGATGCCTATCGGGCAGAACTTGGCTCCCTCGGGCCCCTCCTCTGCTCCCACGTTGTCAAGGCCCGGGCCCAGGCTGCTCTGCAGGCCCAGCAGGTCAACAGGACCACTCTGACCATCACTCAGGTGAGCACAGGGTCCGGGAGGACGGGGGAGCAAGCGGTAGGGTGAAACGAAGAAAAACACGGCGCTGGTTCCCATCCAGGCGGGACTCAGACAGACACCACGTACTCGGGCACACACACTGACTTTTGTAAGACACAGGGCCCCCTGAGTCAGCCGTCTGGGGGGGCGTCTAGGCCCCCTCTGTGATGATGTCCCAAACCCAGTGAGACCCACTGAGGAGCAAGAGGAGCCCTTCTTTTCGTAGATGGTGACATTTTCTTCCTGCTGCTGCTTCCTACAGCCCCGGCCCACGCTGACCCTCTCACAGGCCCCCCAGCCTGGCCCGCGGACCCCTGGCTTGCTGAAGGTCCCGGGCTCCATTGCGCTGCCCGTCCAGACACTGGTGTCTGCTCGAGCTGCTGCCCCGCCTCAGCCCTCCCCTCCCCCAACCAAGTTCATCGTCATGTCGTCATCCTCCAGCGCCTCCTCCACCCAACAGGTATGTGGAGCCATGTGGGACCAGGGATGGTGGGGGCTGTGTCACCACGTCGCTGATTATTTGGTTGGAGCGAGGAAAGAAGTATCCCCCGGCCTCGGTGTGGGAAGAGTGCGAGGCAAGCGGCACTGCCTTTCTTCCCGCCCAGGTCCTGTCCCTCAGCACCTCGGCCCCCGGCTCAGGCTCCACCACTACCTCTCCCGTCACCACCACCGTCCCCAGCGTGCAGCCCATCGTCAAGCTGGTCTCCACCGCCACCAGCGCGCCCCCCAGCACTGCCCCCTCTGGCCCCGGCAGTGTCCAGAAGTACATCGTGGTCTCTCTGCCCCCCACAGGGGAGGGCAAAGGAGGCCCCACCTCCCATCCTTCTCCAGCCCCTCCCCCGACCTCAGCCCCCTCCCCGCTTGGGGTCAGCGCCCTATGTGGGGGGAAACCGGAAGCTGGGGAGAGCCCCCCTCCCGCTCCAGGGACTCCGAAGGCTAATGGCTCACAGCCCCCCGGACCTGGCTCCCCTCCGCCTGCGCCTTGATGCTGTCACACGTCGGCTGACCTTCTTCTCTCCCGTGTATTCTCTCTCTCTCTCTCTCTCTCTCTCTCTCTCTCTCACACACACATACACACACACACACACACACACACACACACACACTCTCTGTCTCTCTCACACACACATACACACACACACTCTGGGTGGAAGGAAATAGCAGTCAGCTTCCGCCACGTGACTTTCTCTTTCGGTCTATTGTATAGTCAGTTCCTCAGAATAAAAGTTTGGTTTTTAAATTGTGATCCACCTCAGTCCTTCCTGGGTCAGATCCCACGGGACGGGCGGTCGAACCTGTAGAGCCCCGCTGCTCTCTAGGACTCAGGACTCTTCCAGCCAGAGCCACAGCCAGAGCCACAGCCACAGGCCAGGCCGCTGGGAGAGGAAACATCGTCCTTCTGATGCACAGACCTCCTCCTCTGCCACCCGTGTCCTCGTTTGGGAGCCTCAGATCCGAATGACGTAGGCGTCGCTGTGGCTTAGGTGTCGCACCCACTTGTGGGGGTTGGCGACGCCGCATGGTCTGAATGCCAGCCTGAGGAAGCGAACCTGGAGGCCAGAGCACGTATGCCGGGGAAGTTCAAACGAGAGGCTGGCGGGGCCCAGCCCCAGAGGAGGAGCCGCGGTGGAGGGCCCTTGGCCGGGAGGCCCGTGGAGGACCGGGACGTCCATCTGTGAGGGGCAGAGGCAGGAAGGAGGGTGCTGAAGGCCTCAGCAGGAAGGAGGGCAGGGGAGCCAAGGGGCCAGGAGGCTGACCACGCGGGCCGACCGCATTAGGAGGCTACGGGTCAGGGCTGAAGGTGGAGGTGGGGGGAGAGGGCCTTCGAGACTCAGCGGCTGATACCTGGAAAAGGCCTGAGAGCTGAGAACCTCCCTGCACTCGAGGCAGGTCCCAGCGAAGGGCTCCCTCCCCCAGCTCTGCCGTCTGCTCTGGGCTGCTCAGCTCCTGAGACAGGCTGGAGTCGGGAGAGGACAGGTGCTGGGTTACCCCCTGCCATCCCACAGCTCCCACTCTCCTCCCCCAGTGCCGTCCTGTTGTCCGGAGAAGCTGGTAAACCCACCCGCGGGCCCACGGTGCACACACGCTCACCTGACCACCCCCCGTGGCAGGGGAAGGTGCAGCCTGACATTGAGAGCCTGGCTGCAGGGATAAAAGGAACAGAGTCAGCCCCAGGAAGGTCGTGACGTGTCCCATCTTCATTGCTGTCACGACTGGAGTTCTGCACAAGTGCCACCCCACCCCCTTCCCAAACTCTAGAGCCTCTAAGCTGGATTCTGAGGCTGGTGGCTGCACCTGAAGGAGGAAACAGCAGGTATCTTGGCCTTGTCTCCTACCCTACGTAGCCGGACTAGGCTTGGCTACCCCCGCTTACCTCTTTGGGGGCAGGTCACATCGTAACTTCAGATAAACCTGGAGCCTGGGTGGGAGGGCACAACGCCATTACTCAGGCCCTGTCCTCCCGGCATCTCACCGTCCCTCACACAGGGCCCCCGCGTGTGGCTGTGTGGATTTGGCCCCAAGACGGAGAGAGAAGGGCTGAAATCCACCCAACTCCACGGGCCATTACATTTACGGAGCTGGGTCCACTTGTGGGGGAGGGTGCCTTTACTAACTCGGAGCCAATATCACCACCGCCACCGCTCCTTCACAGCCAGTCCGAGGGGTAAACAGATACGTGTATATACGTGCACACACACACGTACGTGCGTACACACGTTGTCTTGGGCTCCAGAGAAGTTCTAGAACAGGGCAACGGTCTCACCTGCCTGAGCCTCGGTCCCAGTGCACGGAGGGAAAGAGCCGGAAGGGGAGCGGGGAGGGGAGGTCATCTGAGAGTTGATACCTCATCACCGTCAGCTGAGACCAGAGAGGAACGGAGGTGAGTTTGGTCTCCTCACACCTGAACCGCCTCCCTTCCCCTGGGTAGGTGGAATATGCTAGGCCAGCCCGATCCTGACCTCACCCTGAGGTGGCTGCAGGCGGAGGATTCGATGAGATTCAAACTCATCCAGATGCACCGAGCTGTGAAACGAGACCTCATCCACCCGAATTCCTGGCCCATAACCTAGAGAGAGAGAGAAAGATCCCTCTCCTAACCCGTATTTTGGGAAGGGGTGGGGATCTGTTCCTAACTTCCCTCCATGAAACCTTTGACAGTGACCTCGACTTACGAGAGAAAGACCCACTTTCTCCTCACCTCTCAGTTCTGACTTCCCCACACAAAACTCTTCCGTCAAGCCAATGCGCATCTCTGTCAGAGGAAAGAACAGGGGAAGCTGCCAAATACCCCATACACGCCACCAAGGAGCCTGTCCCAAACCCCACCCTGGTCCAGCCTGCAGGCTGCTCACCAGAGCCGCTGGGCAGAAAGCTCTTGAGTCGTATCTCTCCCTGCACGTCCACCTTCAGCAGCGAGCCCTGAGAGTGACAGGAGGTCAGTGCCCAGACGTGACCTCCCCAACACACTTCCCAAAGGCCGCCTGTCCTCAGCTGCAGGGCTGGGGGCCCAAACTTACGTTAGAGGATATCAGGACGGACAATCTCTCGACCACATCCAGAAACACTTCATTCTTTTGGCTCTAAGGAAAGAGGGATTTGGGGGCTGATCGGCCTGTGTTCTAATGTGGACAGGCAGAAAGGACAGGACAGGGGAGGCTGCAGCCCTGGGGTGGGGACACGGGTAAGGAAAGGGATCATCCACGTCTAGGGGAGGTGGAAAGGTATGCTGGGATCTTGGACTCTGGGGGCTGCAAGAAAAATCAGAGGATCTGAACCCATCAATCCCTCCCTCACCTGGTCAGAGCGGCTGGACAGCACCGGGCGGCCGGCTGCACTGCTGGGGGCCACTTTGCTCTGTTGAGTCTCAGCCCCAAACTGGAAATCATCCAAAGCAATCAATCCTCACGCATGGCACTTCCCACTAACCCTCCTCAATCCTGGCCTCATCTGTCCCTGGACTGACCAAGCCAACGCTGCTGAGGTCAAAGAGGCTGAAGGGTTTGCTGACCACGGCCTCCGTCTGGATGAAGTTCCTCAGCATCTCCGTGGATGTGGTCTGTACATAGCCATAGTCCTACGGGCAAAGGAAGGGCAGTCTTTGGGTGGTCAGGGGGGGGAAGGGGTGAAAATGAATGGACTCAGCCTCCCAACCATGGGAAGCATCTTCAGGGAATGGGGGACACGGAGGGACATCCTTGGACCTCACCAGCACTTCATCCAGAAGTTCGTAGACCAGAGCCACGTTGCGGGAGATGGTCCCCTCACCCAGGGAGCCACAGTAATCACCCAGGAGCGTGGCTAGCCTGCAGAACAGGACAGAGTGTGCGTACCCCCCTCCTCTCTGACCCCCACGCCCGGGTGCCCAGCCCCGCCCTCCTCACCGGGAGAGCAGCTCTAGGAGGCTGAAGGGAGAAATGTTTTCTGAAGTCGTGGCCACCAAATAGAGGCCGCTGTGTCTGATGTGAATAAAATGACGGTCATCGTGGTGCTGAGGCAGAGGCAGGGGAAAAAAGCATTAGCAAGAAAGAGTTGTGGTGATTCCTGGCCCATGAGACCTGAGCTGGTATCCTGATTCCCCTACTTACTAGCAGCGTGACTTGTGCACATACGAAACCTCCCCAGGGCCCAGCTTCCTAATGTGTAAATGGAGTTAATAGTAGCTACTCCAGAGTGGCTGAGGATTGAGACGTGCGGGGAGCTGTGCCTGGTGCATTGTGAGCGCTCAATACACTTCCATTAATGTTATTTAAAGGAATGTACCCCCCAACTGGAAGCTCTCAAGGAAACAGCCCTGGGAGGAGGCGCCCCCCACCCAGACCCACCAAGCGCATCCCCTCCACCCCACCCCCCGCCAGTGGTTACCATGACAACTGGAGACTCGTCTCCAGGCAGTCCCGTCAGCTTCCGGTAGAAGAGCTCGGCCACATCCCGGCCGCCGCTGTCTCCGCGGACTGACCGGGTGGAAGGTCAGCTAAGGAGCTGGCGACACTGGCTGGCTCGGGGGCACTAGTCCCACCCAGCCCCTCCCCGCGGCCCCGCTGGCTAAGGATACAGTCCTTGTAGATGAGCGGGTCCCCCTTGGAGGACAGAATGAAGAACTGGGAAATCATGGCCGTTCTGGAGAGTAGACCAGGAGACAGCTAAGGTTGGGCCTGCCCCGCCGTGCGGCCCCGGAACAAAAGGACGGCAGTGGGCTGGCCCTTTAAGAGCGATTCTCCTTCGACCGCGGGAAACCCGGCGCCCGCCCAAGCCTCGCCCAGCCTTTCCCTCCTGACACCCGCGCCGCTCCCCCGTCACTCAGCCCAGGTTCGCCCGCTGATTGGTCGTGGCAGGGGCCCGTGGCGAGTGGGAGGGACGGAGAGCATCTTCTCCGATTGGCCTGCACTCAGCGGCGCTGATCACGTGGGGAGCGACGTTTCGCGCCAATTTCGGTTGGTCGGCCGCAGTCCGCCGCGCGGACGTTTTTAGCTGTCCCGGGGTGAGGGCTCGGAGCCCGCCAATTGCTGCCGCACAGCCCTCGGCAGCAATGGCACTTAAGGACTACGCGCTCGAGAAAGGTGAGGGTCTGCAAGTGTGGGAGGGGCGTCCTGCGCGGGAAGTTTCCTGGTCAACACCTGTTTGGGTGAGCTGGGGTTCTGGGGGGCCGGGTTCGGCGCGCGAGGCCCGAAGCTGGGTCGGGAGGTGGCGGGTTGGAGGCACACGGTGCCTGGGATGCGCACGGGGCGCCGAGGTCGGGCGAAAGCTGGTAGTCGCGTACGGGAAAGTAGGGGTCGTGGTGGATGGGCGGACACCCCGGCTGTAAGTTCCAGAAGGAAGGGTCGCGCCAAGGCGTGACCAGGACCTCAGGGGACCCTGTCAAACGTTCAGGGTCGGCCACCCCCAGTCCCACTTCCCTCCACGCTCTTAGGCGCTCCGAGCGCCCGAGACGCGCCGAAGCCCGGGGGGCGGGCAGGCCGGCCGGCCGCTGCGCTCGGGGATTGGCCGCGTTAGGCCCACCTCCAAGCGGAAGTGAAGGCGGGCGGAAGTTGCGCGACGCTGCTGGAAGGAGTGTCGTGTGTAAACAAGTGTCCTTCCGCGCGGTGGCCTCGGAGAGAGCCGCTGAGGGTGGGAGCCTGCCTGGAATAGGGGTGCTTATCAGAGGCAGAGGGAGGAAGTGGTGGGGTGGGACGGTGTGGCCCTTGACGAGCCGGCCAATCGCCGGACGGGCTCCCGCCCTGGGCGGAGGAATCCCGGGTTGTGAGGCGGCGGCATCTGGGCCCATGTGCTTCTTTGTTTACTAAGAGCGGAAGCCGTGGCGGGAGAGGGGGTGGGGCGGAGGACGGGCCTGGTGGCGGAGATCCTAGTGCGAGCAGCGGTTTAGGGACCGAAAGAAAAGGAGAATAAAACGCGTAGAAGAAACGCTGAGAACCTTGAGACCTGAGTGTGTTCCGGCTCTGGGAGGCCCTTAGGAAACGGTACTGAGATTTCTAACTAAGGCAGAGAGTGGAATTCCCCTGCGGGGAGGGTATCGGTTAATACTCTAAACTGCCCGGGGCCACTTTTTCTTCCCTAGGCCGAAACAGGCTTGTGAAAAAGAGTTCTCCCCTGTTTGGGGAGAATTAGGTAAGCTTATTTGAATGTTGTTTCGATTGGTGAGTTATTCGATCTCATTTTAAATGGAGGTTTCTTAGATATCTCTCAGACGGGTTTTGCAGTAAGGTATCTAAAGAAAGGTTGATTCTTATGGTTTTACGTTTTCTTTGTAGAAAAGGTGAAGAAGTTCCTACAAGAGTTTTACCAGGATGATGAATTTGGCAAGAAGCAGTTCAAGTATGGGAACCAGTTGGTAAGTTTAAGGTTGGGTAGAGGGAATGGGGCGGTGACTTGAGCTATAAGAGCTATTAGCAAGTGCATTTTTGTGTAAGTGACCGGCTTAGCTCCATACCTGATAACTGTGTATCACTAGATTCACAATAATTACGGTATTTTCAGGGGTTAGCGGGGCTGAGAAGTGAGTCTTGGTCTGTCTCACACTGCTGTTTCTCCCATGTGGGGCCTGGGACCTGTGTGCTGAGCTTGTGGTGACAGATTTTTGCTTGTCGACACTGGTAAGGTAAGTTTGGCCCCGTGGGTCTCTCCTCCCCGCCCCAGGTTCGCTTGGCTCATCGGGAGCAAGTGGCAGTGTACGTAGACCTAGATGACGTAGCTGAGGATGACCCTGAGCTGGTGGATTCAATCTGTGAGAACACCAAGCGCTATGCCAGGCTCTTCGCTGATGCTGTACAAGAGCTGCTGCCTCAGTACAAGGAGAGGGAGGTGAGAAACATGCAGGGCATGGAACTTGGGGTTTTTTTCGAGAAGGTTCTTGGGGGCAGAAAGCTAGCTTTCCAAGCTGGCAGAAAGGGGGCGGTGATTTCTGCCTGGCCCCCTTTATGCGCTCTCCTTTCACCATCCTGATTTTTTTTCTATTTCCCTTTGTTTTCCCTTAGGTGGTGAATAAAGATGTTTTGGACGTTTACATTGAGCACCGGTTGATGATGGAGCAGCGGAGCCGGGACCCTGGGGCAGCCCGGAGCCCGCAGAACCAGTACCCTCCTGAACTCATGCGCAGATTGTGAGTAGTCTGGGTGGGGAGGGGGGTGGGGTTTGATCCCCAGAGCCTTGCTAACGACGATTTTTTCCCTTAGCGAGCTGTATTTTCAAGGCCCCAGTAGTAACAAGCCTCGCGTGATCCGGGAAGTACGGGCTGACTCTGTGGGGAAATTGGTAACGGTGCGTGGAATCGTCACTCGCGTCTCTGAAGTCAAACCCAGGATGGTGGTGGCCACTTACACTTGTGACCAGTGTGGGGCAGAGACCTATCAGCCGGTATGTATGAAGCAACGAACAGTGACTTTTGTAAGAATTAGTTTTGTTTCCTGATGTTGACTTGTTATTTTCTCTGATTATAGTAAAACATGCTGGCGTGTTCACTTTTTATCTCCTTTGCAGCGTGGAATGGTCTTGCTATACATTCTGTGTGTTTTGTGTCTGTTGATATCCACCAGGACTAACTTAAGACATTCTCGAAAGTTCCATGATTTTTTTTCCGACAAAGAGGAATGTGATTCAAGTAACTGACTCTAAGGGGCTCCTTTCCTTATGATTTCCTTTGATGCTTCCTTTTTTGCATTCTAGATCCAGTCTCCCACTTTCATGCCTCTGATCATGTGCCCGAGCCAGGAGTGCCAGACCAACCGCTCAGGAGGGCGGCTGTATCTACAGACACGTGGCTCCAAGTTCATCAAATTCCAGGAGATGAAGATGCAAGAACATGTGAGTTTGGGGTGTGTGTTCCAGGACCCAGGGAAGGCGGAGCTTGGGAGTCCACTGGAGTAGAAGGAAGAAAGTAGAACAAGAGAGAGAGGAACTGAGGCAGAGAAGCCATCGAGAGCAGCAGGGAGGTTTAACTGGAACTTTCTGATTGAGTTGGGAAGAGGTAAAGGAGGGCTCAGCTTCCCTCTTGTAGGCTTCCGTGAGGCTGAGCAGGCCTGGCAGCGGAAGGGCGGTGTGCCGGGGGCGGGGAGGTTCGTCCTTGGCGGCCTCACGTACCCTTCTCCCCCAGAGCGACCAAGTGCCCGTGGGGAACATCCCTCGCAGCATCACGGTGCTGGTGGAAGGAGAGAACACGAGGATTGCCCAGCCCGGGGACCATGTCAGCGTCACCGGTATCTTCTTGCCGGTCCTGCGCGCTGGGTTCCGACAGATGGTCCAGGTGAGAAAGGGAGTTTAAAATGAGGAGGTGGTTTTCCCTTTTTCTCCTCATCCCCTTATTCTTATCCAGCCCCACAGAGAAAAGTGTCAATAGCAGAACACCAAGCAAAGCAGAACGAAAGGTTTTGTCAGGAACTCCTGAGGGAGTCACGTGGATGGGCGAGTTAAAGCACTGCATACATACTCTGGCGTCTTCCTGCCCAAGGGTTTGCTCTCGGAAACGTACCTGGAAGCCCATCGGATTGTGAAGATGAGTAAGAGTGAGGATGATGAGGCTGAGGCAGGAGAACTGAGCCGGGAGGAGCTGAGGCAAATTGCAGGTGAGGGGCTGGGGAAGGACTGGGAACGTGAGTTTCATCCGAGCACTTTTGATCCCACAGAAAACACTCTGACTTTTCCCTTTGTCACAGAGGAGGATTTCTATGAAAAGCTGGCAGCCTCCATCGCCCCAGAGATCTATGGGCACGAAGACGTGAAGAAGGCGCTGCTGCTCCTGCTGGTGGGAGGGGTGGACCAGTCCCCTCGGGGCATGAAGATCAGGGGTGAGCGCGGCTCAGGAAGAAGGGTGGTGACCGGGGCCAGCGTCCCATAGGCCATAGAATAAAAGAGCAGGCGTCTTGGCTTCATGGGCACGGGGTGAGATTAAAAGAAATGGTGCTGGGCATGACGGGGGCAGATCTCGAAAGCACTTTGCTCTGTGTTCGGACAACTCGCGTCGAAGGAATAGTCATTCGGGGACTTCCTTCCCGTCCTCCAGGCAACATCAACATCTGCCTGATGGGGGATCCCGGCGTGGCCAAGTCTCAGCTCCTGTCTTACATTGACCGCCTGGCCCCCCGCAGTGAGTAGTCAGACCCTGGGAGAGGCAAACAGAGGACAGGAGTAGGACCACCACGCTTCCGTGCTGGTTCTCTTCTGGGAGCGTTGGGGGATGGAGATTGGGTCAGCGCCACCACCCACAGACCTGCAGCTGCCTCGGGAAGGCCTGGCCGGGTCAGAGCAGTTCAGTACAGGCCTTGCCTCAGTAACCCTGTTTCTTCTGTCCTTTGCCCCGTTGTTGCTCCCTTGTTCTCTTCGCTTTTCCTAAACGTGTCTATTTTCTTTCTCCCTGGCCCTTTTGTTCAGGCCAGTACACGACAGGCCGCGGCTCCTCTGGAGTGGGGCTCACAGCAGCTGTGCTGAGAGACTCCATGAGTGGAGAGCTGACCTTGGAGGGTGGCGCCCTCGTGCTGGCTGACCAGGGCGTGTGCTGCATTGATGAGTTTGACAAGATGGCGGAGGCTGACCGCACGGCCATCCACGAGGTCATGGAGCAGCAGACCATCTCCATTGCCAAGGCAGGCATTCTCACAACGCTCAATGCCCGCTGCTCCATCCTGGCTGCCGCCAACCCCGCCTATGGGCGCTACAACCCTCGCCGCAGCCTGGAGCAGAACATACAGCTTCCTGCTGCGCTGCTCTCCAGATTTGATCTCCTCTGGCTGATCCAGGACCGGCCCGACCGCGACAATGACCTGAGGTGAATGCAGCTCGGCACTCAAGGAGACACCCCTTAGTAACAATCTCTGGAGAGGGAGGAGAAATTGAAAAACTCGTTGTCTGCTCGTGGAAACTGCAGAACCTTTCCCTCATACAGCAGGGGCTGGTCGACAGTTTTTAGAGTGGGTCAGGGTTGAAATGTTGATGGACTTTAATGGGAAAGTTTGTCCCTGCCAGGCTGTGAGGTGGAGAGCTGAGGGGCCAAGATGTAGAGTTCGGGTGTGACGTGCAGCACCAAAGAGACGGGGTTCCTACTTGCCTCCCCTCTTCCCAGGTTGGCCCAGCACATCACCTATGTGCACCAGCACAGCCGGCAGCCCCCCGCCCAGTTTGAACCTTTGGACATGAAGCTTATGAGGTAGGAGAGCTGGGCGAGGACTGGTGTAACTTGCCCAGGTGCCATGGGGGGCAACGTCTTGACCTGGGTGTGCGTCTCTTGAAAAGCTTTCACTCCTCCTCCACCGTATGTCCTGGGTCTAAGAACAGTGAGTCTAGGTCCCCCCAGCCTGGCCATGGGAGACCCTGAGGCAGAAGCTGCCTTTCATGCTACTTCCACCACCCGTCCATCTCAGGGTTGAGTCAGGTTCAGATTTTTGGCAGCGCTGCATCCTGCTGCGTGGTACTTGATAGCACTATTCTCTCCGTGGAGTCTGTCCAGGGGCTCCCAGGGATTCCTCAAGTTTTTCTTCCTTTTACCTATTCTCTTGAAGTTAACAAAACCGTTTCTAAGACAGGTGGATTTATCATATTCACGCAAAGGCCATTTTCCTAAAAATTTGGGAATAACTTGAAATGCAGCATTTGGAGAAATCCATCAGTGGTACTTAAGCAAGCAAATACTCATCTGCTGATTTTGTTTTTCCTACTTACAAGCCTTTACTCCCCCCCCAAAGTTTTCTTAAATGGAAAAATCTTAATGCAGAGAAAACGTACTCTTTGCACCCCTCTCTCCTGCTTTCCCACAGACGTTACATAGCCATGTGCCGGGAGAAGCAGCCCACGGTGCCAGAGTCTCTGGCCGACTACATCACAGCAGCGTACGTGGAGATGAGGCGAGAGGCTTGGGCCAGTAAGGACGCCACCTATACTTCCGCCCGGACTCTGCTGGCTATTCTGCGACTGTCCACTGCTCTGGTGAGTGCCAGTCTGTCCTGCTGGAGGATGGTCCATTTGGGCTCTAGTGGGCAGCCTGCCTTAACGTGGCCCCTCTCGCTGCCTCCCCCCTCTGCTCAGGCCCTGCCGGGGCTAAAGTGCTGACAGTGCAGATAGTGGTCCTCTCCGTGCTACCGCACTGTGGGTACTTGCTGCTCCAGCAGGGCACGCCCAGCGCCCGTGGAGGGAAAGGCCTTCTCCCTGCTTCTCCGACCTCACCAAGGGGGTGGATGGGTTAACTTCACTCCCTGTGTCCTAGATCCTGTGCTAGGAACCTTCATTTCTGTCCTCACATCTTGGACCTTAGTCCTGGGGGCTCCAAAGTGCTGTTCGTGCAGGTAGTGTGATTACCTGACCTACTGCTGAGCTAGCACTTCCCGAGCCCCAGGGACACTACCTCTCTGCCAGTTGCTTTCTTGGCTGACCTCCCCAAGCTCCATCTGTCGTGGTGGGGAGCCCAGTGGAGTTCAGAAGGGTCTGGTCTCCCTCACAGGACAGCTGAACACCGGGACTGGCCAGTGTTGAGAGGCGGAGACTTGGGCAATTGCTGGACGCTGCCCTGGGCATTGCACTTGTCTCGGTCTGACAGTGCCGGCCCCACACTGCGGATGCTTGGCGGGAGGGGAGGGGCCTCTACTCCTTTGTGAGTAGGAACACATGGGTTACCCAACCTTAGAGCTGGAGCTGGGGGGGGGGGGGGGGTGGCGGTCCCTGACTTTGTTCCACCCCCCTCCTCCCGTTCCCATCTCTCCCTACCTTCCCCTTAGGCACGTCTGCGAATGGTGGACACTGTGGAGAAGGAGGATGTGAATGAAGCCATACGGCTAATGGAGATGTCCAAGGACTCACTTCTGGGTGACAAGGGGCAAGCAGCCAGGTGAGCGGCTTCGTGAAGGGTGTCAGGAGTTACCTTGACCTTCTTGTGGCCTCTGCATCCCTCCGTCTGTGATGTCGGCCTCAGAATTCTAACCCTGACCGTTGCTGTCTGTTGGTACTGGGTGTTCTTGTTGTACCCTGACCTTGCACACCCATGCTTGTTTCCTCCAGGACCCAGAGACCAGCGGACGTGATATTTGCCACTGTCCGTGAGTTGGTCTCCGAGGGCCGAAGCGTCCGGTTTTCCGAGGCGGAGCAGCGCTGCGTGTCTCGCGGCTTCACACCTGCTCAGTTCCAGGCGGCCCTGGATGAGTACGAGGAGCTGAACGTCTGGCAGGTCAACGCCGCCCGGACACGGGTCACTTTTGTGTGACACCGCTGTCTAGTCTGCACATCGCCCTAATTCCCCTTCCTCTAAAGATCTAGAGATGCCCTTGAGGGGAAAGGAGGATCCCCTCTTTTGCCCAAGCTGCACTGGTTTTACTCATTCTTTTTGCTAATAAAGCGTTTGTAGATTTGCTACCTTCTGTTAAAACAGGGTATTTTGAGTTTTCTAGATTCCTATCTTTTCCCCTTACGCTCGCCTTACTCCGGCCACTCACAGGTCTCCTCGGGAGGTCCTGCTCGGCCTGCCCGGCACCGGTACAGAGACTGCACTGCGTCTTCACTCCCAGCCCCACTCCAGTTTATGGGCTCCAAGTATGGACACGAGTACCTCTGCCTTCTGGGGTTCAGGCACGTGTCTCCCTGTGGTAAACGGTGCTGCAGTAACTGAGAAACACCGCCCCCTCGGCCATCCACCGAGCCTGTAGGATCAAGGCTTTAAGATCCAAAAGAGTGTGGCACCTAACAGAGAGGACAGAGCCACTAGAAGGGGTGCGGAGGGGCTGCTCCCCTTTTATTAGCAACAGGTTTCTCTAAACGGAGCGTAGCACCCTCCTCTCGACAGCTGTCCGACCCCTGTGCTGCATCCTTTCAAGTGTCCTCTCTTCAGAAGAAAAGCCCCCGCATCCGCCTGCCAATGCCTTGTCGGTCATAGAGGACGTTGAACTTGTTCACGAACTGGTTCATGGTGTTGCACGTCTTGGTGATGGTGCCAAGGTAGGCCATGAGCCCCACGTCGTTGCATTGCTGCGAGGGAACAGGAAGAGCCGGTTCCCCAGGGGCTCTGGGCCCCCCACCGCATGCCCAGGGAACAGCCAGGTCCCAGGTCCTGCGTGCAGAGACGGCGGCGCGAGCCCCACCTCCCTGTCCGGGGCTGTACACTCACATCGTAAAAGTCTGTCTTGAACTTGTCTGTGCTGAGCACCGGGAGGCAGTGACACAGAGCATAGGCCTCGCGCAGGATCTCATGGTTAAAGGGGACCTCTCCTAAAGGCGCGACAGAGGCTGTGTTAACGTGCGCGCTGTCGCTTCCCCAGGAGGGAGGAAAAGGGGTTCAAGTGCCGGGAGACACCTGTCCTACCTGCTTCAGAGGCCTTGACGTACTCCAAGATGAGCTTGACGCGGCTGTGCAGCATCTTGATGGCGCTGTGCTGTGCGATCAGGTGTTCAGCTACTGCAGGGGCACAGGGACGGGCCAAGGTGGAGGAAGAGCGGGGCCACACCTTCCGCCCCCCACTTACGAAGCCCCTCCGGCCTCCCCTACCAGTGGAGTTCTCTCCGCTGCCTGTTGCTGTCATTCGCGCCACGTGATCCACACCAATGCGTTCAGCTTCCTCTGTGGCCAGAGTGTAGGTCAGCTCAGCAAACAGCATTGTGGCCTACAGGGCACACAGAGTCAAAAGGAGGAAACGCCAGGAGCAGAATCTGAGGGTTGAAGGGCAGGGCATTACCTACCTCTCCATTGATTATGTCTATGACAGACTCAAAAACGCTGACAGGAAGCTGTAAAGAAGAGATGGGAGAACAGCTCTTACTAACATCACACACACCTGAACCTATATGTTAAGTGCCAAAAACTTGGGCTTGGCCCTTTCACATTACATTTTCTCATCTGATCTTCCCGAGGACCTAATGAAGTAGGAATTACCCCATTTTACACACGGGGAAAATGCACTTCAGAGGTTAAATGATTAACCCAAAGTCTCAGCTGGTAAACTGCAAAAGAGAGATTCAAATCGATAAAGACGTCATACAGTTAAAGACAGCGGGGGATGAGAATGAAAGATGGCCATAGCGATGGACAAGCAGGACACAGTGGGCACGGGGTCAGGTTTACTCACATCTGTGTGCTTGGTCATAGGGTTCAACTTAAGAAACAGAGGGCTCTCAATTATCTCGCACACCTGGAAGAGGGGGCGGACACACACGAGTGTCAGGGCCCATCTTCCCCTCATCCTCTAGTCTCTGCCCCAGCATGCACCAGTGTGAGTGTGTATACCTGCTTATGGACGTGGATGTCGGAGGGGTCAGGCGGCCCCCCTGTGGTATACCAACCGAGGAACTCCAGCTCCTTGAATACCTGTTTAACTGGAGAGGAAGGGGCCAGAGTATTTCTTTAAACCATCCTTCCTTAATTTGAAGTTCCTGGTGTATTTTTACCAGCTTCTCCCCTCCCCATGCTGGCTCAATTTAGAATAATTAATCCCAGTCTTCTCTCCTTACCTTCAATGCAGGGAATAACTGAATGTGTCCTTTTTCTAAGTCTCTTCAGCTACTCTCCACTTTCCCTCCGTTCTCATCCTATACCGTTTCTTTTTTCCCCCAACCCTCTCCATCTTCCCCACTCTGCTTTTTTTCCCGCTCCCACTCCTCCCCCCACGTCTATTCCCCTCTCACACTGCTCCTCCTTGGTGTAATAATATTCCTTGTCGATGATAATCTTCTCTTCCACGGTGTGGGACAGCAGCTCAAAGGAGTTCATCACCTCGATATTTCGGCCCTCCTGCTTCCCGATCAGAGCCCCGATCACTGGATGAGAGAAGGACACATAAGGGGAGGGTAAGGGAACCCCAAACTTCCCTAATCATTACAGCTTGAGGGTCTGAGGTCAGTGTGAACCAAATATTAGGGAAACGGTGATCTGCGGAGGAGGAACTGGCTGCAGTAAAGGAAGGGGAAAGACCACCATTTGGGGGAGGCGACCAAGGAGAGGAGGCTGGAGAATTACGCCGAACACTCACCCTGCATAGGCCGCCCCTCCTGCGAGCGCATGCGAATCCAATGATCTGAGATGTTGAGAATGACGAGGGGATGAAGAGCGACTGAAACGCTGCCAGTCACTCCGGAGGCCATCACGCTGGGCACGACTAAGGGAGGAGGAGGAGGGGGTGAGAGTCCTCCCGGGAGACGGGAGTGGGAGACGGCAGAGTCGGGCCATACATCCCTCCCGCAAGTTAACCCAGGGAGCTCGCTTTTGACCCGCCCCCCCGACTTCTCCCGGCAGGCCAGGACGGCCTCGACGCGCCCCCAAGGAAGTCTCCAGAAGCCGCTCCCGCGCGGCCCATTACCTGCAGCATCCACCTCCATCCCGCTGCTCCCTCCGGTCCCGTTCGCCGCAGGCGCCGCCGCCGCCATTTCCCCCGCGCCCGCCAGCGTCGGCCCCGCCCCCTCGCTCGCTCGCTCCCTCCCTCCGGCTTCCGTAGGCAGAGGCGCATGCGCATTGTCGCCGTGGCGCGCGGATGCCCCGAACCTGGGCTTAGCCGGCTGTATTTGCCTAGCCTCGGTGGGGTGGCGCGGGCGGCCCTGGGGTGGGGACAGCCGGCAGGTTTTCGTACCCCCTCTAGCCTTCACCTGATCTTGAACAAATTACCTAACCCCACCCTGATCGTCCTCGTCAGTAAAAGTGGGATTAGACTACCTAGTTCCTAAGGCTGTTGCAGAATGAATGAAACGTCCCGTTGCTGCCCTCAGAATAAAACCCAAACCTCTAACCACGGCCTGCAAAGCCCTGCAAGATCCGGCCCCTGCCTGCCAGCCGGCCCTGGCCTCTGCTTTTCTGCTTCTCGGTCCCCGTGCTTCAGCCACACTGGCCCTCACGTCGGTTCCTTTCACACGCCTCCCTCACCCCCACTTAAGGGCCTTCTGTCGCCTTCATCACTGTAACCCCTGTGACCAAAACCGTACCTAACACATGGGCACCTAAATGATTTTTGAGTGACTGCTTTGGCGGTGGAGCCTGGTCTGGAGAGGCTCCATCCACACGTCCTACCTTTCCCCCTTGTGTATTACCTGGGGAACTAGGAACGCCCCCTAGTGTTTTCTAACCTCTTCCAACCTCCCTGTACCCTCCATCTCCATCATTCTTTCCAAACTCACCTCTGGCAAACCTGGCCTACTCCAGCCCTCTCCCCAACCCTGCACCCAAGCAAGTTGTGTACACTGCGTTTACTCCACCTTGTTGCCCCTACGATTTCGCTGGCTCTTTTAGTGTATGTCTGCGCTGAACGCAAAGTGTTAGCTCTTAGAGAACAGGTAGAGACCGTATCTTGACCTTATGGAGCCTACTCGTGCCCAGAATCAGCAGGTCCCAGGAGATGTTTTCTGGTCATGATGGTGCCTTCTGTGAATTAAGCAATCTTTCCTAAATGGAGCCTTAGTGAAGGGAAGTTAAAGGGCAAGCAGCCCTCAAAGGAAGGGGCCTGAGAAATCCTGCAGGGAGAGACGTCTTCTGGCCAAAGGGAAGTTAAGAGTTTCTCTCGTTTTAATCCCCAACGAGTGAAAAACCTCCCCGTCAACTGAGAGGGTTATGGGAAAACCTCACTTCTCTATACATGCCTCACTTCTCTTAGGAAAAGTGAGGTCAGAAACATGTATCTCTTAAATAATAGGCAGCTTCTGAGGACTATAATGCTTCTCAGCTAGACTGAAAACTCAAAAAAAAAAATTATTCTGGTGTTGAAGTTGCTAGTTTGCATTGCTGTTTCAATCATCAGAGAATTCCTTTGTCTTTTTGTTGTTTCAAATGCCTTTGAAATATTTTTCAGATAACTATACAACACATAAAACAGTGGTTATTGTGAAACTTAAAGATGACTTGGAAATTGAATCAGTTGTTTATACATGCTTTGGAAGTAAGCTCAACTGAGCATTTCCTTAAAGTGCATTGTATTTTTAAAAACTACCATCAGGGACTTCCCTGGTGGCGCAGTGGTTAAGAATCCACCTGCGAATGCAGGGGACACGGGTTTGATCCCCGATCCAGGAAGATCCCACATGCCGCGGAGCAACTAAGCCCCTGCACCACAACTACTGAGCCAGTGTGCCTCGAGAGCCCATGCTCTGCAACAAGCGAAGCCACCGCAATGAGAAGCCTGTGCACCACGACGAAGAGTAGCCCCAACTAGAGAAAGCCCACGCGCAGCAACGAAGACCCAACACAGCCAAAACTATAAGTTAAAAAAAAAAACAAAAAAAACTACCATCAAAACCTCAGGTTGAAATGATGGTGTTAAAGCAGCTATCCCACTGTTCTTTTTTCCCCTTCCAATAAAATTAAACATACTGTATCATTTTGTTGTTTTGTTAACTTTTCCTTCCACAGACAGAGTGGAGGTGACTGGGCTGGTGGGGAATAGAGCAGAGGGTCTGCTCAGAGAGCCTGCAAAGAAGGCACATATGTGAAAGCTGCTAAGAGAGTCCACCTTTATTATTTATTTATTTATTTTTTTGGCTGCGCTAAGCAGCTTGTGGGAACTTAGTTCCCTGCCTAGGGATTGAACCCGGGCTCCTGGCAGTGAAAGCGCAGAGTCCTAACCACTGGACCGCCAGGGAGCTCCCGAGAGTACATCTTAACAGTTCTCATCACAAGAAAAAGTAACTATGGATGGTGGTGGATGTCACATCCCAGTAATGGCTTCTCCTTTTCTCCAATTATCCCCTATTTCCAGACCTTTAGTTCAGAAGGGTCAGGTGTGAGTGACGAGGCATTTTTACAAAATTTACAAAGACCCATTACTCTGGCCACCGTGGTACATGTATTTCTTTCCCATCGTTGCTGAAATAAATTACCACAGACTTCGTGGCTTAAAACATCACACATTTATTGTCTTACAGTTCTGGGGGGCAGAGGTCTGAAATAGTTTCCACTGCTCTGAAACCAAAGTGTCTGCAGGGCCACATTCCTTCTAGGGGAGAATCCCTTTTGATGTCTTTTCCAGCTTCTAGAACTGCATTCCTTACATTTCTTAGTTCATGGCTTCTTCCTCATCTTCAAATCCAGTATTTTAGCAGCGTCTTCAAATCTCTCTCTTTGTCCTTCTGTTCCCATTACCGTATTGCCCTCTGTTGTAAAATCTGTCTCTACCTCCCTCTTATAAGGACACTTGGGATTACATTTAGTGCCCACTGGGATAATCCAGGATAATCTCCCCATCTGAAGATTCTTAACTTAATCATATCTGCAAAGTCCCCTTCACAGGTTCCAAGGATTAGGACCCAGAAATCTTGGGGGCCACTGTCCGGCCTGCCACAGCAAGTGTGAGCCACTATAGGGGAGCTGGAGAGAGCAGTCACATGATCTAGAACCACATCAATCCAACAAGAGAATCCTGATGGCTGGGCCAGAATTAAGCTGGAATTCTCTAGGCTTCCTTTTGGCTGGGCTGTACTCAAGAGAGTCTACCAGCCAGGCTGGCCGAGGGTAGCTATTAGGGGAAAGGGGAAAAAAATGCCATACCAACAAGTGGTCAGGGCAGACTCTTCGATTTTCCAAATAAGTCTAGAAAGCGCCCCCATCCCTTTCATCCTGATCATTACCCAAGAGATGGCCAACCAAGAAGGGACAGTCACATTCAGGGACCAGGCTGCCTTACTACAGCGTGTGGACCAGAAGGAAGTGAGGGAAGCAGAGCTGACTTGAAAGACGTCATTCCAGTGCTTGGTGCCCAGATGCTGTGGGTGGCAGGGAGTGTGGAATGTCCATCCAACACCTTGACTGTTGGCCCCCGGTGAGTGGCTTTTGTAACAGAAGGTGCATCAATATCAGACTGTAGAGGATCTGCAAAGCCTGAAACATGACACAGTTTCAAGGGCTATAATGATGTGGCCTGAGTCAGCCAACTGGACTGGAACAGGGACACCAGCATCAAGAGAGCCCATAGCAGGTGTTAAAGTTCGATGGGGTCCATTTACCAGGAACAGGAGAGGAGGGAGCTTCTGGGCCGTGCAGGCTTGGTCAACAGCCAGGGAGTCTTATCAGAGACCAGGTCCCCACTCTGGCATCCACATGAATGACCCATCTGTCAGATAGGACCAAGGTGTGATTCCATAGTTTACGGCCCCAAGGGTGTGTCTTTACTTCTCCATATCTGTCACTTCCAAGTGAACCAAGCAGCCAGGCCATTGGCCAGCAGCCCAAGTCAGTAAAATGTAACAAGGTTCATCAAGGGGAGTGCTGGCCAGACTCAGGATGAGAATGGCCTCGACTTCTGCCCACGGTGACATCCACTTTCGGTTTTACGTAGCTGGCCATGAAGCTGGATGGCAGTGGCCACCCAAACGCACCCATCAGCTTTCACCTTGGCTAAGTCATCAGTGAACCAAGGCTGGGCATTTAGGGGAAGCTGTGACAGATTCAGGACCTTGTTTCAGGTGGTTTCTCCCAAGGCAGTAGCTGCCACTTTTTCATGTAAAATCCCTCAAGGGCCAGGCTGACTGCGCTTTTAAATATACCATTTCTATTGGACTAGCGAGGCCTTTTAGGCTCTTCCCATCTCGTTAACTGTCAGGTTCGACTTGACTCATCCCCAAATGGGGTATCAGGCTGGAGAGCTACAAAGCCTCCCAGGTCTGGAGTTCTTCAGTGGCAGAGGTACCTTGCGGCTGTGTCAGCAGGTGGCGCTGTTGCAGTGACAGGGGCCTCTGAGAGCACAGGCGGCAACCCCGTTTTTAAGAAAAGCTGTGATTTCCCTTTCTTGCTTCACGGTCTTTATTGTTTCTGTTGGACCATCGGCGGTGGAAGGAAGGAGGGTTGGGGAGTGATCTCCGTGTTCCACTGTCACCCTCTACATACAGCAGTCCGTGGATGGGAAAATCCCCTCGAACACTTAAGGGACTGGAAAAGTTCAAGCATGTAAGCCATCGATTCCTGCTACGCATACAGGCGCAGAAGCATCAGTTGAATTCAGACACCTCTTCCCCTACAGGAACAAGGGCCAAGGAATCGAACACGTCTGTCAGGGGCAACAATAACCAGCGGCGGCGGCGGCGGACCCCACTAACCCTCCAGCTGCGGCTGCAGCGCAGCGCGGAAAGCTAGCCTGCAGGGCACGGTGGAGGCGGCAGAGGGGAAGCTGAACCCTCAGCTTTCTCCTTCTTGGGCCTCGCACTCCAGGGTCAGCAACCACGATTCACTGCTGCCCCTTCCCTTGCATGGACGGTTGGTACCTCCTGGCCTCCTGTAAATGCCCCAGCCCAGGGGGCCCCTTTCTTTCTGCACCCATGCACGCTGTTGCGTTTCACCCTGAAGTCCTCAGGGCCTTGCCCACCCCTGTGCCGAACCCCCTGACCTTACTACCAGGAGCCAGGTACTGCGGCTGGGTTGTGAGCCCAGCCCAGCAGATACTCAGGCCACTGGCTTAGGCAGCACTGCCATAAGCCAGTGGCCTGAAAGGTGACCTGTCCGGACACCCTTGCCTTGCACAGAGGGGTGATGACTCACAAGGCCACCATGACTGCCCCCTCCAAACCCACATTGATGAAAACAAGCGGGGCTTGTTATTGGGCTGGGGCTGCACAGGCCCCCTGGGTCACTTGTGGCAGCCCCCCATGTGGCGGGAAGAGAGGACGAGCTGGCCAGCTTCAGTTCATAGAATCCTATGGTGCCAGCCTCGAGTGTGTTCCTGGAACGCACGACGGGCTAGTCAGCTGTGCGCAGACCACATCTCCTGGGCACTTCCTCCCCGCCCCCCGCCCCCGGAACCCCACACCCACCACACACACACACACACACACACACACACACACACACACACACACACACACACCACTGAGCTCTTTATCCAGGAAGATAAGCCAAGAGAGGATACGCATTCACCCTTCATTCAGGCCTGGAGGTGGCCAGAAGAGTTTAATCTAGAAATAAAGCATCATTAATTTTCTAATTGATTAAGGCTCTGTGGGGGTAACTAAGATAAATTTGCCCACATGTCTCTCCCCTGGGAGTTACAATCCAGAAAAAGAGAATGACTAGTATTCAAATGTTGCAGGAACTAGTAGACTCTGAGTGGATCCCAATGCAGCGAAGGTCAAAAAATTATCATCTCTTCTAGTCCTCTGGGTCCCTCGTTCTGGGCGTTTAATCCGTTGCCAAGCGCTCTTGGTTTTACCTCTATGAAATCTCCCACATAGCAACCTCCTTCTCCCTGTTTCCGACGACGCCACCCTAAAACCACGCAGCCTGCTGGCCATCCAAGTGCCGAGGAGTCTCTGCTCACCTGTAACTCGTCCCAGGCTCCCAGGCTGGGCACCTGGTTGGAAGCCCCTTTTTCCTCAACCCTGACCCCTGCACTCTCACCCTGCCTCCTGCTTACCAGGAAATAAAGGCTCTTTGGTATGACTTACGTCGACTTCCTGATCTCTAACAATACTAGCGGGTATATATATACATCTCTCTCCATCTCCTCACCTGTAGTTTCAGAGGATGAATCTTACCTGGAGTTTCATCGGAACATCTTGCGGGAGCCAGTCACGACTCGAGGGATACCGGCAGGCCTTACTGGAACAAGCAGCGGCCCGTGGAGATAAACGGAAGGGCCGCAGTCAAGTGTGGCGGCCACTGGGAGATGACCTGCCGGGCGCGGGTGCAGGACGCCCGTCCTCCACGCACAGGAAGCAGACAGACTCTGGGCTCCAGCCCAGCCATAGCCGTTCATAGCATGTGCCATCCAGGGAATCTGGCTACTTATCTAAAATTGAAAACTTCATTTGCAAAAAAACCCATATGAATTTTTGCCACAGCTGAAAATAACTGACACGTGAGCTGACCTCCCAACAGAGGCCTTCCTGTCCTGTGGCCACCAATGGGACCCACTCCTGGATGTAAAAGCGCATTATCTCCCTTCCTCTGGCCTCAGAGAAGCCTTCAGTACGGACAAGAAAGGGTGGCTGAGCCTCCGACTAATCCTGGGGTCCTGTGCGCATGCGCATGAGTAAGCGGAGTGGGCTCGTAGAGGGGAAAATGGAATCGACCCGCAGAGGAGGAAGCTGGGTCCGATCGCTTAGGGACTGCCTGCTTCCCTTAAAGTTCCTTGAGTTCCCAACTCTGAGACGGATGCTGCCTTCAGATTCTGCGCGCCGTCCGGGGCCCTTCGGTGCACCCTCCTTCCCCTACTTTGCACGAGTTAGTCTGGAGAGGCTAAATTACACGCGCGATGAAGCACCGGATTGCAGCGCTAACACCTCCCTGAGGCCAGGAACCTCCAGTTACTGAGCAGGAAACGCTTACAGCTGGATGCCCCAGAGCCGCTGTTGCCCTGGGCTGTGCGGTGTAAAGTGGTGATCCAACGAGATTAGCACAACAGTTGTGACCAGAAGACAGGATTAAGGGGCCTCTCTTGTTCCAGGGATGTGAAGAATGCCATCCCCGTACAGAATCTTAGGGCACTTGATGTAAAGGTGAAAGAGAACTATAGAATCATGCGTCCCTTTCCAATAACCACTAAAAACTAACTAGAGTGCCCCTCTAACTCAGTTTGGGGTCCAGGTGGATCCCCTAAGAATGCTCACACACGCACAGAGCTGGAATAGAAGGACATCCAGACGTCCAGTCTGTCCCTCTCCAGAGCGTCAAGCCTGCTCCCTTCCCCTGTATTTTTTTTTTTAAAGAAGCAGCATTTTATTTTTATTTAAGTTGAATTTTTTTTTTTTTTTTGCCAAGCCACCGGGGCATGCGGGATCTTAGTTCCCAGAGGGATCGAACCTGTGCCCCCTGCAATGGAAGCGTGGAGTCCTAACCACTGGACCACCAGGTAATTCCCTGTCTTTTTTTTTTTTTTTTTTTTTGCAGTACGCGGGCCTTCGCGTTGCGGAGCACAGGCTCCAGACGCGCAGGCTCAGCGGCCATGGCTCACGGGCCCAGCCGCGATCCTCCCAGACCGGGGCACGAACCCGCGTCCCCTGCATCGGCAGGCGGACTCTCAACCACTGCGCCACCAGGGAAGCCCTAGACACCTGTCTTGAGTCCTCTTGGCTCCTATATTGAGATGTTGGACAGGAGGGGCCAGGTGATGGGAAGAAACTGGCCTGGTGATGGTGGTTCCTTGAGCACAAGGGTAGAGTGGAAGTCCTTGCTCCCAGGCTGGCCTTGGGGCTGGCACAGGGTCTTGCCCTCAGGGCAGCAGCTTTGGCAGGCCAGCTCTTTCCAGTGTGTCACTGGATGAAGGCAGCTCACAGACAAATCGGCTAAAACCTTTTTTCTACATCCGGGGAGCCAGGTTGCCCTGGAGCAGAAAAGATGGGGCAGCGTCCTTGTCAATTGTCCCTCCGGGATGGGACTGCAGCTTGAGCTCGGTCAGCTGGGAAACTTGCCTGAATCTCTCTCAAAGGAGACAAACGACGCGAGCAACAACGCTATTCTTCCCAAAGCCACGTTTGGAGTGTGGAATCTGGTACTCGGCTCCAGCTGCTCCTCCCAGAGCCGAGGTGCCCTTCCCCAGCCTCACCCGCTCTCTGAAGGACGGCAGCCACCCTAACCAATCTCAGGGACAGACCTTTTCACCCTAACTCAGTGGTTCTCAGCTGGGGGCGATTCTGTCCTTCAGAGGTTTGGTTTCATAGTTCTATATTTCATGAGTCCTTATCATATGGGCAATTATACTATAATTATTCCGTAAAATAAATATTTACATAAAAATACTGAATTACTCTAATGTACACCTGAAACTCATATAATATTGTAACTCAACTTTACTTTCATTTTTTTTAAAGTGTGAAAAATAATATTTACACAAAAAATGACGTTATGCCTGGGATTTGCTTCAAAATAACCAGGAGGAGGATGAGTGGGGCTGCAGATGAAACAAGATTGGTACCTATTGATAACTGATCCACTTACCATAATTCTCTGCAAAAAAAATTGTATATAAACTGAAATTTAATTAAAGTCTTCTATGAACATAAGGCTTTAAGTATTAAAAAAAAATTTCTCCTGGATTGGGTTATCATGATAAGTAGGACTTCACAAGTGATCAAAATAGAAATGTACAACAGGGACTTCCCTGGCGGTCCAGTGGTTAAGAATCCACCTTGCAATGCAGACGACTTGGGTTCTATCCCTGGTTGGGAAACTAAGGTCCCACATGCCACAGAGCAACTAAGCCCTTGCGCCCTAGAGCCTGAGTGCCACAACTAGTGAGTCCCCTTGCTCTGGAACCTATGCAACTGCTGCAACTAATGACCCTGCGTGTCACAACTAGAGAGAAGCCCGTGCACCGCAACAAAAGATCCTGTATGCCGCAACTAAGACCCAATGCAGCCAAAACTTAAATAAATATTTTTTAAAAAGAAATGTATAACAAATCTGATCTATGAGTAACAAAAAGTTATTTTTATTAGAATTTATCTCAGTGAGATAGAGGGAACTGTCTTGTTTTTCTCAATAGATGGGCATTACTTATTACTGGAATGAAATATTATGTCTATTACTACTTTTGGGGTTTTTTAAAAATAGATCTTTATTGGGGTATAACTGCTTCACAATACTGTGTTAGTTTCTGTTATACACCAAAGTGAAACAGCCATATGCATACATATGTCCCCATATCCCCTCCCTCTTGAGCCTCCCTCCCACCCTCCCTATCCCACCCCTCTAGGTTATCGCAAAGCATGGAGGTGATCGCCCTGCTACTTTTGTTTTTTAATTTTATTTATTTATTTATTTATTTAGGCCGTGCCCTGCACAGCTTGTGGGATCTTAGTTCCCCAACCAGGGATGGAACCTGGGCCCCGGCAGTGAAACCGCTGAGTCCTAACCACTGGACTGCCAGGGAATTCCCTACTTAAGTGAGATGAATGGTGAAAGGAATATAGTTATAGCAGTGTCAATTTTATCTTCCAAAATCATATTCTGATCTATCACCAGCGATGGCCTTGTCCTCATCTCATTTTTTTTGGAGGGAAATAATAGGAAATCACTTGAATCACAAAGGATTTATTCACCTACTTGATATTGGCAGCAAGATTCCCAATGAATCCTTTTGTTTGGTACCCCAGAATTTTCGGGGTACCAAGAAAAAGAATAAAATACCTAGGAATAAACCTACCTAAGGAGGCAAAAGACTTGTATTTAGAAAACTATAAAACACTGGTGAAAGAAATCAAAGATGACATAAACGGAAGGAGAAATACACCATGTTCTTGGATTGGAAGAATCAATATTGTGAAAATGACTATACTACCCAAAGCAATCTACAGATTCAATGCAATCCCTATCAAACTACCAATGGCATTCTTCACAGAATTAGAACAAAATATTTAACAATTTGTATAGAAACACAAAAGACCCCAAATAGCCAAAGCAATCCTGAGAAAGAAAAACAGAGCTAGGGGAATCAGGCTCCCCGACTTCAAACTATACTACAAAGCTACAGTAACCAAGATAGTATGGTAGTGGCACAAAAACAGAGATATAGACCAATGGTACAAGATAGAAAGCCCAGAGGTAAACCCATGCACATATGGTCACCTAATTTATGACAAAGGAGGTAAGAACATACAATGGAGAAAAGACAGCCTCTTCAATAAGTGGTGCTGGGAAAACTGGACAGCTATATGTAAAAGAATGAAATTAGAGCACTACCTAACACCATACACAAAAAATAAACTCCAAATGGATTACAGACCTAAATGTAAGGCCAGACACTATAAAACTCTTACAGGAAAACATAGGAAAAATGCTCTTTGACATAAACCACAGCAAGATCTTTTTTGACCCACCTCCTAGAGTAATGATAATTAAAACAAACATAAACAAATGGGACCTAATTAAACTTTAAAGGATTTGCACAGCAAAGGAAACCATAAACAAGATGAAAAGACAACCCTCAGAATGGGAGAAAATATTTGCCAATGGAGCAAAGGACAAAGGATTAATCTCCAAAATATACAGACAGCTCATGGAGCTCGATATCAAAAAAACAAACAACCCAATTTAAAAATGGGTGGAAAAAAAATGGGTGGAAGACCTAAATAGACATTTCACCAAAGAAGACATACAGATGGCCAAGAGGCACATGAAAAGATGCTCAACATCACTAGTTATTAGAGAAATGCAAATCAAAACTACAGTGAGGTATCACCTCACACCGGTCAGAAAGGCCATCATCAAAAATCTACAAACATTATATGCTGGAGAGGGTGTGGAGAAAATGGAACCCTTTTGCACCGTTGGTGGGAATGTAAATTGATACAGCCACTATGGAGAACAGTATGGAGGTTCCTTAAAAAACTAAAAATAGAACTACCATATGAACCAGCAATCCCACTACTGGGCATATACCCTGAGAAAACCATAATTCAAAAGCACACATGTACCCCAACATTCATTGAAGCACTATTTACAATAGCTAGGACACGGAAGCAACCTAAATGTCCAAGTACAAATGAATGGATAAAGAAGATGTGGTACATATATACAATGGAATATTACTCAGCCATAAAAAGGAACGAAATTGGGTCATTTGTAGAGATGTGGATGGACCTAGAGTCTGTCATACAGAGTGAAGGAAGCCAGAAAAAGAAAAACAAGTATCATATATTAACGCATATATATGGACTCTAGAAAAATGGTACAGATGAACCTATGTGTAGGGCAGGAATACAGATGCAGACGTAGAGAATGGATGTGTAGACACAGTGGGGGAAGGAGAGGGTGGGACAAATTAGGAGATTAGGATTGACATATATACACTACCATGTATAAAATAGCTAGTGGGAACCTGCTGTACAGCACAGGGGGCTCAGCTCGGTGCTCTGTGACCACCTAGATGGGTGGGATGGGTGGGGGGTAGGAGGGAGGGCCAAGAGGGAGGGGACATAGGTACACATACAGCTGATTCACTTCATTGTACAGCAGAAACGAACACAACATTGTAAAGCAATTTTACTCCAACAATAAAAAAATATATATGGGCCTCAAGATTCCCAAAGAATCCTTTTGTTTGGTACCCCAGAAGTTTTGACACCCTGAGGGCAATGCACCATTGCAAGATTTGGGGGTGAGAAGCCTGACCATCTTCTGCCAGGTGGGGAAGGCGACCGAGAAAGAGGGTGCCCTGGCCACTGGGATGCTTTCCAGGAGAGCAGTTTTAAACGTGAACAGATAGAAAACAAGGATCTGGGGCAAACATGGCACTGAAAGCCGTGGGGACTGTGCAGGGCCGAGGTCTGCAGCCTGTGCCCCGTCTCCGTCGCTGTGGCACACTGGCCTGGCTCCGCTGTCGGGTCGTAAATTCACAGGCAAACATGAATGGGTAACAACAGAAGACACTGTGGGAACCGAGGGAATCGGGAATTTTGCACAGAAAGCTTTGGGAGATGTTGTTTACTGTAGTCTGCCTGAAGTTGGGACAAAATTGAACAAACGAGGAATTTGGTGCTTTGGAAAGTGTGAAAGCTGCTAGTGAACTCCACTCTCCTCTATCAGGAGATGTAACAGAAATGAATGAAGCTCTAGCAGAAAATCCAGGACTTGTCAACAAATCTGTTATGAAGATGGTTGGCTGATCAAGATGACATTCAGTAACCCTTCAGAACTAGATGACCTAATGAGTGAAGAAGCATATGAGAAATACATAAAATCTATCAAGGAGTGAAAATGGAACCCCTAAATAAACTAGTTTGAAACAACTTTTAAAAAAAAGAAAGAAGGATCTGGGAATTGATTCTTTCAGAACTGGCTGCATCCTCACACCCTTTGGGAAGATTTGTGTGTTCTCCACGCCTCCCTTCCCTATGCCCCCTCCCCCAGGTCCTCATATCCTTGTCTGAAAACGGCTACAGTCTGACATGAGACCCAAATACGGCCACCAGTACCCTTCCTTCTATGGACCTCTGATAAGGCTTATTATTTTTAAAACGAAATTAATATTTTTACTGCTTCATCAAGGACATTCTTAAATGAAACTGGATTTTTAAAACAACTATGAATGCATGGCAATGAAGAATATAATAGTTCAGTTTTGCGCCATTACCTGAATTTATGCTAAGGCATTAGCAGTTTCACCCACCATTACTTTTGTAGCATCACTGCAAAGTCAACACAGTGAAAAAGACAAAAAAAAATCTATCTCATGAAAACAGTTTTGACCTCCCAGACCACCTGGTCGCAGACACCCGTACAGGTCCACAGAACATACTTTGAAAACTGCTCAAAATTAGATACTTCAAAGATAAGATAATGTTACAAATAATATCATACCAGAAGATTTGAGATTTTAGATGAAACAGATAAATTCATAGAAGAAATTAACTTACCAAATCTGATTCAAGAGGAAATAGAGATATGAAAAATCCTAAGCCAAATTCTAGGCTTCAGAGATGAATTCTTGTGGAAGTCTCTTCTGAGATACAGAACAAGATAGATACAATTTTGTTCTAATCTGTTTGCAAAGCCACAGCTGCAGCTTACTTTAGGACAAATGGACTGTTTCATCACTTTAATATTTATTTATTTATTTGGCTGCGCTGGGTCTTAGTTGTGGCATGTGGGATCTAGTTCCCTGACCAGGGATGGAACCCGGGCCCCCTGCATTGAGAGGGCAGAGCCTTAGCCACCGGACCACCAGGGAAGTCCCATGGCATCTTAATGGTCATTTCGTTGGCCCCAGGTGACAGGAGGGGGCAGGGCGGGGGCGGGTGGGGGCCCCCGTCTCCAGCCAGGTCAGGAACTTCCTACTCAGAGCCGATCAAGCCTCAGCGGCTGTGCTTACCAAGGCTTACATTTTTTACTCTATTTTTTTCCCCTTTCTTTTAGATTAAAGCTATATGGAAGTTTAAATGTTTTCTTCCTCACCTTGATGGACTGCCTTGGGTATCCCCTCCGTGGCTCATGGCACTTCTAAGTCCACAGACTCAAGAAAAGCATTAATAGCAGGGCTTTTGAGAACTTGCTGGGAATTAAACCAGGCGGCTGCAAACTGACTTCTAGGCCCCAGAGTAATAGAGTTGATCATATTGACGGTGCTGGGAATCTAAGAGCTGTTTCCTGAAGAGGAAAAGAAAAAAATGCCTTTGTGAGGGGGAGAACTGAGACTACTGAATGGCTTGGCTATTCCAAGTATGTGCTCAGATTCTCACTGGGGTCTGGAAGGACTGGAGATGGGTCACACAGCCGCCCCTCTCAGGCCACCCTCAAGTTTTGGTACCTGTGAATTGTTCTCATACCTCGGGAACTTTGCCCTGGCTGCTGTCTGTGCAGATAACACTCTCTCTTCCCCTCACCAGCCTGTATCATTGCTGGAAAGTCTTCTCACCTCTGGACAGGGTCCTGCTCTTCATCACCTTTTCTTAGCACTTACCGTATTTTCTTGGAATTGATTAGATTACTGTCCTTCGAGGGAAGTCCTAGGAGAGTAAGGTCTGTTACATTGCAGAGCTGAATGGGTGCGCTATAAATATTGGAGGCAGTAAAAATTGAGATCAACTGCGAGGCAGGGCCATAAAGGAAATCAGGAGATCACAAGAGTTCATTTTGTAGATCATCTGAAAGACTTGATTCTCTCACTACCAGGTTTCCTCCTGTGAGGGCATAAAAGTGAGTGAAACTGAGTGAGCCATGAAGCCTCGCTCCTCATTCCCTCAAGCATTTCACGTGTTTCACACCTTCTTCACAGTGAAGGGGCTTCACCAGTTTTCTACGATCTGGATGGATCTACATCGGTAACTTCCCCAAGTCTTTCCTGATCGCTTGTCTTGTACAGGTTTTGTCCTCACGTGAGCTCTCTGATGGGCCGGAATGTTTTCTTCAGATTTTAGTAATTTAAAGGAGGCATTTTTACATGAAACAAACACAAAGCTTGGTTTGTTTGGAAGCATAAACTTGGTTTATTTGGAAACTTCAAGTAAGGGTGAATGTTCTATATTGACTCCTTCCATAGTCCTCCTGTTCGTTGCGTGTCGGCTTGGGACTCCGATCCCTCGGACACGGTGAGCAATGCTCGGCCCTCGGTGGCCCCGCGGGAGACCACGTGCGAGCGCAGCCAGGACCCACTCAGCCCCCTGCGCCCCGCCTTCCGCGCCCCGGCCGAGCATGCGTCCTGCGGACCAGGTGCGCGGCGCCCAACCCAGCCTGGCCAGCAGGGGGCGCGGCTGGCCGTGCGGCAGGCCTGGAGTGTCGCGTCGGTGCTGGGGCCCTGTGCCCAGTCAGCAAACCACCGAGAGGCGAAGACCTTCCATTTTCCTAGAGGGAACAAGTGGATGTGGGGGGACCGGGGGAGGTGGGGGTGGGGGTGAATAGGACAGACCCGGAAGCGAAACGGAGGGAACTTCCGTTCTTTGTTCTGTCCCCGGTGTGTGGGTCTGTGACAGGGTCCGACGGGGCCTGGTCGGTGTCCGGCCCCCCGATCTTCCCGTCCCTGCCCCCAGGGTGAGTCCGGCCGCCCCCGGGGCTCGCGGTGGGACGGAGGCAGTGGTCGCCGGGGAAGGGGTGGTGTCCGTGCCGCTGCGGCCCGCGGGGTCCCCAGGCCCGCCAGGAGCAGGGTGCCCGGAGGCTCTGGTCCTGACTCCGCTTCCCCAGGGACCCCGCCCCCCAGCGGGCCCTGCGTCGCTGGAGGAAAGGGGCTGCGGTTATGGTTCTGTGACAGCGCCCAACTCGAGTACTTTAAAGTTCTGGTACGGCTGAATAGGCGTTTCTCTCTTTAAAACAGCTGATGACAACGACCCTAACTTGGTCGTTCCCCGAGACGCTTTCATTTGATGTTAACACAGTTACAGTTACCGCGCCCGCGGCACGAGAGAGGGTCCATTTTTCACTGGGCTGGGTCTGAGCACCAGAGAATGAGGAGTTCAACGAAGTGTGCGCAGTTAAAACTATTCAGATTCTAGAACAATCCCCTTGGCGCCCAGTAAATTGAGTCTTTTTCGTAGAGTGGTACAACTGTGTCCCATTTCCAGTTGTAATGGATCCCTGATTTGATTCGCTTTCCAAGTGGGGCTCAACACCGACCGGTGTTTCCATTCTGGAGGGCATGTGTAAACTCCAGGAGAGGATAATCAGGATGCCGAACCTAAAGTCTGGGGGGTAATTAGAGGAACTGAAGGTATTTATCCCCAAGAAGAGAAGTTTGTGGAGTGAGCATCATTTGGTTTCAGGTGTTTGGTGGAGAATTGTGTGGAAGGAGAAGATTCTACCATTGAAGGTGCAAAGAGCACTAAGCCTCTGAGAGGTGAAGGTCCAAGGGACAGGTTTTTAGTTTACCATCCGAAGATCTCTAATGGCTAAGCTGTGCAGCAATGGGACGGACTCCCTGCTGAAGCAGCTGAGTGTCCAGCAAGTTAGCAGCCAGAACCTTAGGAACTTGAGAAGGTGTTTCTTGCCCTGGGTGGGAGGTTGACCTGGAGAACCTTGACTTCTGTTTCAGCTCTAAGGGTGCAACACAAATACCAGTTGTGGTCTTAATCAGTATTTATTAGCATATGTCCCCTTTCTTTTCCTCTTATCTCTAAATGTCTAGATTAGAAGTGAAGTTTACATAAACATTTTAAATGCCTTTTTTTTTTTCCTTAGTCCTACATTAGCATTGGCATCAACTAAAGTCAGAATTCCCAAGAACTTGAACAGAGGCTGCCAAGTTCCCAATAATTGATACTCTGGCCTTTTAGAGACCAACTCCAGAGAAGGAAGGAAAGAATCCAGGAGGTAAAGCTTTCCATGACTTGTTCTCACTGCCAGGTCATCTTTCCCAGTCCCCACGAGCACTCCAGAGAGTGGGGTTGGCAGTGGAGCAGGGGAAGGGCCCTGCCAGGACCTGAAGCTCTGGGGGCACAATGGAGGTTTTTCTTTCTATGAGAAACATTGTTTACTGATCCAGACACCAGGGACTTGTTCTCAACAATATCCGTTTGAGCTCCAGCTTTGGTTAACCCAGCTGGGAGGAGGGAGTGTTGCTTTCTTCTCCGGAGTCAGAGCCTCTGACTTTCCCTTCCTTTCTAAAGGAGAGTTTAGACTGAGAGCGGATTTGTTGGGGGTGCCTACTTATAAGCAATCCTGGAGATTGTAAAGTTCGTTGACAGAGAAAGATGGCTGGCTCTGAGAAAGAGTTGAAGGGCCCCAGCCAAGAGGGGGATGGCGGCAAGAGGGTGTGTCACCTTGATCGCCAGTGGGTCTGGCTTATGCCTGATTCATTGCTTTTCACTGTGTAATGGCACTGGTGATGGGCCTTCTACATCCCCTTGCTGCCCAAAGACTAGAGTTCTCTGAACTCTGAGTGACTCTTAGGGCCCCCCTCTTTTTATGTCTTAATGTGAATGCAGTAGTCTGTAATGATGAAGCAAATACCTTTTGCGTTGCTGATTTTCTTACTCCTTTCAGTAGTGCTTTGCATTGTTAATTGGCACTCAACAAATGGTTGTTACATGAGCAAATAAAGAGGGAGGCAGACAAAATCCAGGGGTCTTCCCTGTTCTTGCCTCAGTGTAAGGATGCGCTGGCGGCTCCTGCACCCATTCTTCATCTGTTGATTCTTGCCCCAGCGCTCAGTTGTGAAAAACAAACTTGTACTTGAGAGCCAAACCTTAGTCTAGGTACTAATGTTACATCTTATTCCCTGGAGCCACAGAGAACAGCAGCCGGGGAATAGGGACCTTAGTAGGGACAGACATGGAGTAATAAATAATCGTATGCTTTTTAAAAAGCATTGGTTCTTGCTTCAGGGACTTACATTCTGATCCAAGGAAATCTCTTAAGAGAGAAGGGAGATAAAAAAGAAGGTTGGCTGCTACCTTCTCGGGGAGAGGAAACACAGCACCTGGGACTAGTCTCTCAGAACCTGGCGAATATATACACGCATCCCTGTGAGCAGACGACACAAGGACCACAGAAAGGGACTAAATGCTTCAGTAACATCTCACCTTCGACTGAGACTGGAAGCAGAAAACTTATCTTTTTTTTTTTTTTTTGGCCACACCACACAGCTTGTGGGGTATCAGTTCCCTGACCAAGGATTGAACCCAGGCCACAGCAGTGAAAGCGTCGAATCCTAACCACTAGATTGCCAGGGAGTTCCTGAATTTATCTTAATTTAATAGATCTGAGCTATCTGCCCTGGTTCTGTGGGACAGGTATTGTTTCCTCAGGGTTTTTAAATTAAGACAGAACTTATGGAAACTCCCCCATGGTGTCTGTTATTTGGGTGCTTTTTCATGGCCCCTCTTCCTCTAAGGATAGCATCTACATTTAATATAACACCTAGAAACCTACCACAGTAAGTTTTTTTTTCTTCTACTAATTCTAACATTTACGAGGGTTTAAAAAAAAATCTGTATAGGCTTCCCTGGTGGCGCAGTGGTTAAGAACCCGCCTGCCAATGCAGGGGACACAGGTTCGAGCCCTGGTCCAGAAAGATCCCACATGCTGTGGAGCAACTAAGCCCATGCGCCACAGCTACTGAGCCTGCACTCTAGGGTCTGTGAGCCACAACTACTGAGCCCATGCACCACAACTACTGAAGCCTGTGTGCCTACAGCCCACGCTCTGCAATAAGAGAAGCCACCGCAGTGAGAAGCCCGTACACCGCAATGAAGAGTAGCCCCTGTGCGCCTCAACTAGAGAAAAGCCCACGTGCAGCAACAAAGACCCAGTGCAGCCAAAAATAAAATAAAAAATCTGTATACATTAGCTTTATCCATTATTCCAAGTATTCTTAAAAGTTGATATGATACTTACATTTTGCAGTCTGTGTGTAACACTCTTTTTCACTTTAATATTTTTCATTTGAGTAGTTGCTTCATATTTCATTCTGCTAATGGCATCATTTGGCACCCATGTTCCCCATTTTTTGTTGTTAGAAATATCACTCAGTGTTGGGGGGGGAGCCTAAAGTGGGATGTGGCCCAAGAACTTCAGCCTTTGACCTAAAAGGCTAATCCCAGTTGCTGTATTTCCTCCTTGCTGTTCTGGTACTAACTGAAATGCTATTTCCCCTCTGTCTGTATCCAGGAGGGTTTAAAAAAATTATCTTTGGGACTTCCCCTGGTGGCGCAGTGGTTAGGAATCTGCCTGCCAATGCAGGGGACACAGGTTCGAGCCCTGGTCCAGGAAGATCCCACATGCCGCAGAGCAACTAAGCCCATGCACCACAACTACTGAGCCTGCGCTCTAGAGCCCGCCGAGCCACAACTACTGAGCCCACGTGCTGCAACTACTGAGCCCATGTGCTGCAACTACTTAAGCCCACACGCCTAGAGCCCGTGCTCCACAATAAGAGAAGCCAACTCAATGAGAAGCCCGCGCACATCAACAAAGAGTAGCCCCGCTTGCCACAACTAGAGAAAGCCCGCGTGCAGCAACGAAGACCCAGTGCAGCCACAAATAAATAAAATTTTAAAAAAATTATCTTTGAACCTTGAACTTTTCCTTCTACAGTGCTTCCTCATTCTCATTCAAAACCTGCTTCCTGCTGACTGCAAATAGGAGACCAGAGATCCGAGCTTCAAGCCCGACCCATGGAAACTCAGGCTGATCGAGTATCTCAGGAACCTCAGGCCCTGCTTGAGAGTGGTAAGGAATCAGGGTTCCCTCGTCTTTTTATTCAGCAATCATCTGTTGAAATCCCTCATTCACCAAGTGCTGGGCTAACTTCTGGAATCCAGACTGGAAAGGACATAGTCCTTGCCTTTCACTAGCTCCCCGCCTAGTGGGGAAAGGCGGAATGAAGCCATTAGTTAAGTATAGCTTGGAACTTCCCTGGTGGCACAGTGGATAAGACTCCATGCTCCCAATGCAGGGGGCCCGGGTCGATCCTTGGTCAGGGAACTAGAGTCAGCATGCCACAGCTAAGAAGTCCACATGCCGCAACTAAAGATCCCGCATGCCACAACTAAAGATCCTGCAACAAAGACCTGGCAGAGCCAAAACAAATAAATGTTTTTTTATAAAAAGAATTACAGGAAAAGATATATGATCAAGCACAGAAACCGGAAACAAGATACATGATCAAGCACAGAAACAGGAAACATTTGTAGTGTGTAGATTTGATCTGGGGATAGAGAAAAAAGAGCAGAGTTGTGGGCAGTGTGTCTTCAGTCAGGGCTGGGATGAAGCCCATTTTCCTCTGGACAAGAATTTTGTCCAGGAGTTTGAGATGTGGAGAATGACGGCAGGGACGTGAACAGGATAGCTGGTGTTCTGGCCAGATTGGGAGGCTGGACGGGAATACACGAACCACTAACAGTAGTTCTGGGCAGATGTCATGGAGAGTAGAGTGACTGGAAGGAAAGAAAGGGGCCTGGGGCAGAGCAGAGAGCCTGGGTCAGCGGGGCTGTGGGCGTCTTGCCTCAGGCACGAAGGCCCACGCTGAGCGTGCCGGCCGTCAGTGTAAGCACCTTCCGTAGCTGCAGAAGGAGTGAACTTAGAAATGTAAGAGGGGGTGGGTCCTTGGTCGTCCCAGGACCTGTGAGTTTTCTGTAGGTCGAGAGGCTCGAGTGCAGATCGACTGACTCAGGGACCCTTTAACTGTCCTCAGCTCTTCCTTCCTCAAAAGTTCCTGCATTTTCCGGCAAGGACAGTCTGGGGGATGAGATGTTGGCAGCTGCTCTGCTAAAGGCCAAGGCCCAGGTAAGCTGTGCTTTTCTTTACCCTTCTTTCCCTTCCCATTTTGCAGAAGTTATTTGTGTAGCAACATCCCATTCGGTGCCCTAAACTATGATTCCCTCTATCAGGACGGTGGGCGTTTCCTGCTGAACAGTGGACCTTCACTTTGCCTCGGCCTCTCTTCTCTCTTCCTGCACCCTGCCCTCCTCCCCCACTTCCCGATACGCGCTATGCAGCCCCCCGAATTAGCTTTTGGCTCTGCCAGTCCCATCCCTCAGCCTGAAATTGCACGGGAGAACATGTCGTTTCAGGAGTTGGTGACCTTTGAGGACGTGGCTGTGTATTTCATCCGGAAGGAGTGGAAGCGTTTGGAGCCTGCCCAGAGGGACCTCTACAGGGGCGTGATGCTGGAGAACTACGGGAACGTGTTCTCCCTGGGTAAGGGGCGATGCTCCCCCGGCAAAGCTCCCTTGGCATTTCTCGGCTTCCTTGTTTGCTAGTGATAGTTGAGCCACTGAAAATCATTAGCTGAGGACTGACTTAGTCTCAGAAAATTCGAACAATAGTAGCAGCTCCCATTTGTACAGTAATTTGCAGCTCATAAAGAGCGTTCATAGATATTCTCTCATTTAATCCTCACAGTGATGCAGCTATTGAGGTAGCCGGAATTCGCCTCATTTTATAGGTGAGGAAAGAGAGGTCAGAGATCTTAAATGCTTTGCATACGGTCCTGTTGCTAGTGACCGGCAGGACTCGAGCCCTGGCCTTT